>NC_089141.1:108253370-108554680 GCF_009819655.1 Sylvia atricapilla | reverse complement strand
AAGGTGTCTCTGGTGCAACTATCTCAGCCAGCTGTTTTCCCAGACATGTTTGGTGAAATCATTGAAATTTCTTTTGACCTTCAGCAACACAAATAATTTTCCTCTGTTTTATCATATTTATCATGTGCTGGATGGCATGAACAACGTGCATTAGAGAGGGAGTTGTAAGGACTTCAGGAATTCAGTTTCCTGTCTCAAAACACTGTCAATGCCAGAGAAGGGATTTGCCATAAGACAAGCCACCACAGAAAGAATTTGAGATGAGCACAGAAGGAAGGAATTAGCAGCAGGAGGGCACTAATTCCAGCCCTGATGAGGCAAATCTGCATAACCTCCTGATCACTGCACCTGTACAAAAACTCCCCACTATGGCAAAGTGTGGGAAAGAAAACAACTGCTTAGACTCATGCCATCCCAAGTTATGGGAATGGCACTGTCTTGGGTTTTCTAACAAAAATGTTTATTCTATTCCATCTGTTGAAATCTGGTTGAAGAGGTGTTTTTTTCTTTATCTGTTGTTATTCCAGAAGGGAGGGGATAACTGCCTTCTCTGATAACAAGCCAGGTCTTAAAACTGGGTGGGGCATTGTTTCTTATCTCTGTTCACCCTCCCATTACCTCCATGGGGATATCTTCTGTTAATGGGCCATTAAAGCTCACCAATGACATGACACATTACATCATCCCAGTGTTCCTTATCTCCTCCATGGGGTTATCTTCTGTTAATGGGCCATTAAAGCTCACCAATGACATAACACATTACATCATCCCATTGTGAGGATGGAGGGAGGAGAAGCCAAACCATTTGCATCTAGATAAAAAGGAGCCACAAGTGTCACCAGACATCCAGTGTTCCCACGGGACTCCCAAAGGAAGACTGGACCCATCTCTGAACACTTTTCTCCACAGGACCATCTCTGCTTCCAACAGGACCACATCTGCCACTCCAGGAGGGTTTACTTTGGACTGTTTCCAACACCCTGACCAACAGGGTGTCAGGTTGTATTTCTGACTCTGTCAGCGGTCTTTTCTATTATTGCATTTATTTTATTTTACTTTTTTTAAATTTTTTCTTCCTATTAAACTGTATTTCTGACTTGGAGTGCCTCACTGGTTTTGCTTTCAAACCACTACGGGCACCTACGCCCTGTGGACGCCCAGAGTTTGGACTGTATAAAAGTGATACCCCAGAAGAATGACTCTGGGAGCCCCACCAGGGTGAAAAGGACCAGTGGGGCACCATGGGATCCACGGGGTGGTGATAATGTTCTGCTTAATCTTTCTCTCTCTCTGACCCCTTTCCTATTTCTTTCTCTCTCTCTCTACCTCACATTTACTGTTAAATAAAATCTCTACAATTGACTTCAGCTTATGGTCTCATTTGCATCTTGATTTGGGCAGAGGCACCTTCTAATAACTGGATCATAACAGGAATCTCTGTGCTCTTGGCATCACTTCAACAGAGTCAGAACAAAATCTCAATGTAAGCATTTGCTCAGGTGTCCAAGAAGCTATATTAGGAATACAGCCTCAGAGGAATAAAATAAATAATTCTGTTTTATTTCAAGTGTGACAACTTTTTTTTTATATAATTGTTCCTACTGCACATTACTGACCCAAAACTCAGGGCAGATTAAAATATCAAGAGACAGGCCCATATGGCAAACATTCGTGGTTATGCTAGGCATTAAATGGATGGATGAGCAGAGGGGAAAAAGAAGAGCTGCAGATTCTAACACTGAAAAGGACATTGGGCATATTCTCTGGGTTGAGAGGAGGGAGGAACATGATGAAAAGGGTGAATTGGGAGTTATGGAATCATAGGATGGCCTGGGTTGGAAGGGACATCAAAGGTCATCTACTTCCAACTTCCCTGCCACGGCCAGGGACACCTTCCATGGAATAGGAGGCAGGAGCTGAGTTGAGGCCTTCTTTTCTACCTTCTTTTTAATGAAGAAGAAGGGGGGTGTGGGAAAGGAGCTGTGCAAAGAGGTAGGGAGGCTGAATCCCACATGTGCTCCAAAACACAGAGTTGGAAAAGCAAGTCTGCAGTTCCAGAAAACAAAATGGTAGGTTGCCAGTACACAGAAGTCCGAGTCAGGTTCTTGGAAGCTGAGGGGAGTGCCAGCCTCAGCTCTTTGAAGGCTGAAACCCCCAGCTCCTCCACCCAGTGCTTCTGTGCCCACCCTGGGTTGACAGGGAACACCTCAGGAGAGGAGGGTCCACCTTGCACAGCTGCAGCACGTCTGGACAGCAGGTTCCTCAAAGCATCCTTAGCTTTGTTCACCTACAGCGAAAGTCCTAAAGGATTTAAAATGGTTAAGCTGCATTTTTTCACATGTTTGAATCATGCTCTATGTCTCCATGCCTTATGTTGATGATGAGGTGGCTGGCCAGCAACACCACCCTGCCCAGGCAAACTCTTGAAAATCACGATCATGTTTGCCTACACTTTGGCTTGCAGGGGTAAAATAATGTAATAATAAATCCTCCTCCCCGTCACTGAGCAGCTTTGGTTTTCCAAAATTAAATAACTTGGTGGATTGTGGCAGTGCACAATTTACCCTTTCAGCATGTGAGTCACAATCCACTTTAATTACTTAAGTAATTCGGTCCCCAAGCCTCATTTACAGTGGGCATGCAGTGCTTGGCATCCAGCCCGTGATTTGCAGATGCCTCTGAATCTCCCACATGCGTGCAGTGCTCCCCTACATAAAACTTTATATATTCCTACACTCCTTCCAGGAGTTATATATTATTTACATCGTCTGTATTGCAAACATGCCAGAAGAGCACTGGAGTTTTCTCTGGAGTTCAGCAGCCTTTTCATGTTCCCCATGCCTCAAAGTATATTAAACATTCCTGCTTCCTCTTGTGCCTCTGCTTTACTGACTCCACAGCCTGTTTTATGCAGGGCAGCGCTCCCCCTCTATGTAGGTGAAGGTTTGTTTACTCACATAATGAAAAGGCAGCTGTAATGACAGTGAGAAACAACAGAAGGAACCAGACAATGGCAGTATTTCCTCCTCTGAACATACGAAAGGGTTTGGCCAGAAGTGAAGGAGAACTAAAAAGCAAAAAGTTATATGGGATCACCAGCATGGAAACAAGCTGGGATTGCTCCTGCAGTTGTAGAAACTGGTAGGAGCAGTGGGGAAAGGCAGCATGGAGAAAGATGAGGAAGGCAGCCCTGCAGAGTTCCCATATGCATGGCTGCTCTGCAAACTGCCTCTCCTCAACTGCCTCGAGTTCTGGGAAATCGTTTATGTGGCTTTTGGAGCCTTTGTTCTCAAATGGATCCTTTGCTGCTACAGATATTGATCAGCTTACAAGATTCTCTGGGCAAACACAGGAGGGAAAATATTGTTTGGGAGACAAATGGAATATTGCAGAAAGTAACATTTCTAGAGCACACATTAGAACCAGATGTTCCACTCAAAAGTATTTGTGGTCAGGGACTATGCCGAGAAACTAACTGCTATAAAGAGAAAAACCCAGAATTACAGCACACTGGATACAAAAAAAAAAGTTACACCGAGAGAAAAAATATTGCAGAAGGATATATTAGGTGTCTTACAGTCTGACAAGTCTAATTACAGGTTACTATCCAAGCCAGAAAAGGGCTGGATCCAGCTCCCACCTCTTCCACAGATGTACTGCTGGATTTTGACCAAACCACGTAGGCTTCACTTCAGCGTTTTCTAAGGAGGGCTTTGCTGCACTGATGGGTTTTATTTTCCTCTCTCTCTGTGCCTCACTCATAAGAACTGGATGCAGCCCAGGGGCAGCAACCCCTGGGAGGGCTGGCTGGAGAAGTGCTGGCATGGCAAGGTCTGCAGGGTCCTTTCTCTGGGGCACCACACGGAGTGGGAGGAGGAGGAGGGTGGCTGTCAGTCCCTCAGGACCTTTCCCATCCCAGCAGACTCTTCCTGGGTCAACAATCCCTTTGTGAATGGGGAGTGGGCTGCTTCTCTGCCATTTGGAAGAGCTGCAAGGGACAAACACACTGATACATTTGGGTCTCCCACCTGGGACAGGGATGGAAGATGTGGGAAAGCATAAAGATAAAAATAAATCCCTCAGTCATAAATTTGAACAGCATAACAGAAGAACACAGTTGTCACACCAAAGAGCAAAGCTTCACCTGCCTCCCCACCCCGAGTGTGGTCAGAAATGAATTCTCAGGTGAAGCACATGAGAAGCAAAGCAGAATCAGCTTCTGGTGACTCAGGAACTTCTGGTGTTTCATCCTGGGCACAGTTTTGAGCAGAAACTGATGGCCCTATCCTCTGCCAAACTGCCCCACCAGCTTTTGAACCCATTTGTTTTTTTTGGTCTCCATAATATCCCATGGCCATGACTTGCACAACTTCACCACATGCTGGGTGGTGAAGTGTTCCCTTTTTAAAAGCTCAGCTGATTTCATCAGCCCTTATTCTTATGTTGTCAGGAATGATAATTAATCTCTTTCCTCAACTACCCATTATCATTCATGACATTATCTGGCTTCATCTCTTCCCCTAGCTGAAAATACATATTTTCAGTATATTTTGCTTTTCCTCAAGCAAAAGTCACTCCATTCACTAAGCTTGCTTCTTCCTTTTTCTGGGGCACTTTCAGCTCTCCATTCCAAGCTATGGTGGTGAGTTCACTGAATAATATTCCGGATAAAGATATATTATGAATTTATGTGGTAGCATAACTAATTTTTTCTGTTTGTTCCCTATTCTTTCCCTAACAATTCCTAACAATCTTTTTGACCACTGCTGAGCAATGAACTGATTTTCACAGGGACTTGTCAGTAATGACTCCCAAATCTCTTTCCTGAACATCAGAAGCTAATTTAGAAACTGCCATTCTGTGTCATCCTGGAGTGGTTTTTTCCCCCTATATGCATCACTTTGCATCTATTGACATTGAATTTCTTCTAGCATTTTATTGCCCAATCAGTAAGTATTGTAAAATCCTTCTCCAAAGGTGAAAATCAGAAAATTGATAGGGAATTTGGCCAATTGCATGTTAAATGTATTTGGAATTTCATGGGAAGCACAGTCAATATGTGAAGAATGCAACTCAGAGAAAAACACACCTCTTGCTGCCAAAAAACCCTGTGAAGTTCATTTCATGGAGGATCTGACTTTTAGAGAAAATAAATTCTTTTCCTCATTTGTGTGAAGGAATTGTGACTGAAGGAATTTCAGCTTTCCAGTCTAAATTTCAGTTCTGAGGTATCTATGATGCAGGGAGCGAGGCAGTGTCTCGGGGAGACTAACCCAGCCTATGCAATTCAGAAAGTATTGACATCCCAGTCAGCACAGCTACATCCTGACAAGGCTCTGTCAGGTCTGACAGGGCTGTGGGTTGGTGTTCTGACACCCTGCTGCAGGTGCACCTCTTACTTTGCTGTTTGCATCCCCCTGGAAGTACACTTGGAAAATTATTTTCATTAATAGCTTTCTCTCATGCTTTTGGAGCCACCTCTATAGGCCATCTACACCTCCAAGCAGTTATCTGTGTCCCCAAAGGACACTTCCCCCTTGGAGAAGAACAAAAATGTTCCCTCTGCACAATGACAGAGATGGAAAGGACTTGTTTTCATTATAACAAGCTAGTGTAAGTGTGCACAGGGTAAACCAGACCTGACACCTGTATATTAGTGCCTGCACAAGTCATGAGTAGCTTTGGTTGTAGATTTACACAAATAAATCCTGCCCATGGAAAAGGTGACAGGACTTGGGAGAGATTTGATGCTGCTTCCTATCCTTCTCAGCAAAATGCTTTGAGCTGCCACAGGTTTCCTTCCTTCCTTCCTTCCTTCCTTCCTTCCTTCCTTCCTTCCTTCCTTCCTTCCTTCCTTCCTTCCTTCCTTCCTTCCTTCCTTCCTTCCTTCCTTCCTTCCTTCCTTCCTTCCTTCCCTCCTTCCTTCCCTCCTTCCCTCCTTCCCTCCTTCCTTCCTTCCCTCCTTCCTTCCTTCCTACCTTCCTTCCATACTTCCTACCTTCATTCCTTCCTTCCTTCCTTCCTTTTCCATTCTCATTGCAATTTCCTGCACTGGAAGAGGAGCTGCTCAAGCTCAGTTTCACCCTGCTCTGAGCCTCTGTACTTTTTGGAGGATAGGATTTATTGGGTAAGTGGATTAACTGCTTTCTTTGTGCTGTCCAGGGCTGCATCAAATTGCTACTAAAATCATGAGATAGAATCTTTGGCACTTAAAACTACATATTTTCAGGGCTGTTGCCTTCTGCACAACACACATTTGAGACCTCTAGGAGTTATCTGTAGTCTAAGAATTTTATCGGGCTTATTTTCAGATTTTAAATAAAGGGATGGACTCCATTTGGGAAGCAAGTTTATTATCACCCTCAGTGGCCTGCTTGTCACTGTGCACAGGAGGATGCAAATCTGCACTTTAGAAGATAAGAATGAATAGAAATTCTGCTGATTGTGCTCCCCTTGGCTCCAGGATTGTGTCCAGACATCTGAGCTGTAGGAAAAGGGAGACAGAGCAGATCGACCACATTGTTTTATCAACTGCTTCCATGTGCAGCATTTTGAGTAAAAAACCCTGTCCTCCCTCTGCAGTACTCCTGTTCCACATCTGCTTCCCAGCCTCCCTCCCGTGCTGCCCTCAGCTCTGCTACAGGAAATACATAGCAGCAATGTTGAACACAAACACCACTACAGACTCTTTTATTGAGCCAAGAGAAACTGCAGAAATGGGACTGTGTCTGCCAGGCAAACACATGCTCTAGGTCAGAAATAGGTTAATTAAAAGGAGATAAGCAGGGCAGGAAGTCCTGAAATAGATAATATTAGTTGGCATGAACTTGACTTTGAAACTTACTTAATAGTTTTCCTTTTCAGAGAGTTTGTTTATTTTCTAAATCTTCTGGTCAAGGAGGAGAGGAAATGTGATTAAATGAGATTAAATCTATTTAAATTCACATTTTTTTCTCTTTCCAGCTGTGTGCCTGCTACTTCTTGTGTTGGAGTCAGTGCTCTTGCATTCAGTGGGGACAGAACCAGAACTTGAATAAATAATTGAATGCAGCTCAGTGAAAAGTGCTCCACGTGGAATTTCAGAACTGTGATGACACTGGATGCAGGCAACTCATTTAACATGGGTAAAAGACTGTGTGTGCTAAAGCAGAGACCTGTTCATTTGCTTAATTAAGGCTCCTAGAGTCAAGGAAACAGGGAGGAAGGAAGGAAGGAAGGAAGGAAGGAAGGAAGGAAGGAAGGAAGGAAGGAAGGAAGGAAGGAAGGAAGGAAGGAAGGAAGGAAGGAAGGAAGGAAGGAAGGAAGGAAGGAAGGAAGGAAGGGAAGGAAGGAAGGAAGGAAGGAAGGAAGGAAGGAAGGAGGGAAGGATTGATTCTGATTCAAGAAAACAGGAATGAGTAGGATACCTTTATCTGGGCAAGTGGAAAAACTGTTCAGTAAATACAGGAAACCAATGCTACAAATAGATAATTTCACAGTTGATTCCTTTTCTCCCAACTCTTTTCCTTATTGTGTTCCAATAATTAAAACAAAAAAAGTGGCCATTCAGTGCAGGAAAGCTGCATAAATACAAACTATACACAGGCAGCTATGAGCAGTGATTTGAAAGGAGGAAAGCAGATAACAGTTTAGAAGAAATTCCTGAAAGCAAGGCAGATGATGACAGGATCTAACAACATGTTCTGGAAAAAGGGTGTGTCTGAGCTGCCTTGGGGGTGATGGTCTCACATAGGGGCACGGTGTCCTTGTGGCCCCAGCGTAGTGTGACTCCCCTGAAGTCCTTTGTTGGATTCCAACACCTTCCAGCCTGGACCAGCCACCCACACCACAGTGTCTTGGAACACAGGCAACTATGAATGTGAAAGCTGAAGATAAAAATAAACACAAGCCCTTCTTTTCCATCCTAAATTCAACTGAAACATAGCACAGTCCCAAGCAGAGAGGAGATAACATTGGATGTTGCTGCCAGCCTGTTTACTTCTTTATTGTCAGATGATAAATGCTGGCAAGTCCTTGTCTTCTGTTTCATCCTTTAAAATGTTTTCCAGAGTTTCTCCTGTCAAAGCCATGCTAAGGGACATCAGGGTGGAAGCACAAAGTCGAGCTGTGCACTGCTGGTGGTGGCAAGGCTGCTCCAGCATCGTGCCCCCAGGCCACCATGAGGCTTAGCATGATCTCCTCACACTTCCCTTTCTTGTGCAGGGTACTTGTACTTCCCAAGGATGGGAAAATAAACTCAGGCAGCCAAGGTGTATCTCCAGTGTCATGAACAGGCTGGGCTTGAACACAGACATCACAGCTTTAGCCTCTAGACAGGGCAGCCACAAATGAAATTGAAACATTAAAACCTTTAAATGCAAAGTGTGTGTCTGTGGCAACAAATTACTACATGCCAGCTGCTGCAGCAATTGGCAACACAGGTGTTTTGTGCCTTCCCTCAGATCTGAAAAAAAAGAAATACCAGTTCCTGGGAGTAGAATGTAGAAGAGCTTCATCCAGCATCACTAAAGAGATCAGCTGTTTAATCAACTGCTTCCCTCCAGCACTGGTCAAGGAAGAAGAATCTGCTTCTCAAAATACTCTTTTGTCTTTCTTTTGGGAAGGATTTTCTGCTCGTTTCTTTAACTGACTGCAACCAGCCCATGCCTCAAACGAGCAAAGCATCCCCAGGAACTAAAAAGTGTGTTGTGAAACAGAGCTGGGAATATTACACCAAAATGCAGTGTTTGGATGCTGCTTAATCAATGTTTCATCTCAGAAACACCAGCATGTTCTGTCTGACAAGAAAGCAAAGAATTTCTCTACAAGAACACTATTTATCTAAATAAAATCTAAATCAGAAAAAGGTTAAAAGGATTAAATAGTCCCAAAATCTTTTTCTAGTTTAAATAAAGCATTTGAATTTGAATAAAAAATCCTTTAAAATACCATTCTTGGCTCAGCATCACATGAACATTTTTCCATTCTTTCGCTTCAATTACCATTCTGACAAAACTAATATCCACCTCTCTCTTGCACAGCAGAAATTCAAAGCAGGAGTACCCCTATCTTCCCAGACAATGCTGCGTGCTTTCCTGGGAAGGATTTCTTTTGAAGTTGAGATGTCTTGAGCAAAAATCCTATAAATAGATAGTGAAGAAGGTGACTTGGGACAGCTGTGAGTTGTATAAAGGGCAATTTCCCTACTCAGTGAGAGCAGCAGAATTGGATTCAACTCATAGCCACTTATCCAGACGTCTGTAATTTTTTTGTCTGCAAAATTACCTTCCCACAATAAGTAGGAAAGGTCCTGTAGGTCAAGGCTTAGAGATATTAATAGAAAGCAGAAGGAAAATGTTATTGCCACTTCAGTAGCTGCAGCTTTGCTACTGAGTTATTTGTGATAAGTCTATCTGAACACCCAGGTATGATGGAAAATGACAGATTTTAAATAAATCCTCTCACATATTATCAAGAGCAAAAGCAGCTTTATTTTGTATATGTAAAGAGTTTCCACTTAGACATCATACCCACACTGTAATTTCAAATAAACAACATTTAAAACTGCAGCTAACAAGACTTAGAGTTAAAAGCCTGATGATTAATCCATCACTTCACCTGTCTTCCCAAATTATACATGTTTAGCTAAATAAAGTATTAACATTCTGTATTTTACATACAGCAGCACAAGGTAAAATAATCTACTGTGACAAATATTTCCAGAGGGGGGATAAAACGATTTGCAAACTGTTGAGAAAACTGACGTAATGCAGAAGAAGCCCTCGGAGATTTCTTAAGCAAAAGGCTGAGCTTTCTAAGCACCTGACACCTCTTTTCTGAATGCACTTGTGCTGAGTTACACCACTGTGGGTTTGCTGCTGTTATTTCTGGCAAGGGAGAAGCGGGAGAAGCTCTGGGATGGTTCCTGAGCCTTTTCCTGCTGCCAGCATCTCCCATCACGCTGAGAAAAGACATAGCTGGAGATGGGAGAGGTCAGAGCTGAGGAGCAGGAGAGGTGCAGAGCAGGCTCCATCCAGCAGCACTCTGGGGATGGCAGAGGCTGCCCAGCAGCTCCTCACAAAAGCAGCCTGAGACTGTGCAGAGACTGACTCAGAGCAGACCAGGAGCGAGCGCATTAAAAAAGCAATGCCAGCTTGAGAAACACAACCAGAATAGCACACAGTGCTCTGACACATAGGCAGGGAAACAGGCTCATTACCTCATGCATATGTTTGGAAACTGTTTTGAAGAGAGCTTTTCTGGTGGTAGGTACAGTTTGTTCCTTCCACTCATTTAGCTAGGTAACGTTTTCACTCATTAGGGAGAAACACAAACCACTTGGAGCAAGGCTGTGACACATCCTGGCTCATGTCTAAGCTTGAGCTGGGAGGCTGAAACTCTGTCACCAAACCTGTGAGCTCTTCGTGGGATGTTGGATGTGGTGGGGTCAAGCTGCCCACAGAGGAGGACCTGAAACGACAGGAAAACCAAGATATATTTTTAACACATTTTATACAGCACTTCTGTCTCACACTTCTGCATCAATATAAAATCTTTAAACCTGGGAGGGATGGTGTATAAGCATGTAATAGAAAAGCATCAAGGGAAAAAGCATGTTTGTTAAGGAAAGGCTGAGCCTTGGGCTGTAAGTCATTCCTTGGCCTGCTTGTGCTTTTTGCTCACTGCCATGATGTAAGGCTTATGGAGAGCCCAGGTTTTCACTGATTTTCCTCCAATAATGCCATCCTTGGAATCCTGGTAGCAAGCACTGGCAGCAGCATATCATGGTGGTATTAGAGAGTGTTTTAGGAAATGGGTGGAGTGTGCCATGTTCTGGTTACTCCTCAGCATAGTCCTTCTCCTCAGAAGGGCCTATTGCCACCTTGGTGGACTCTTGAACTGAACACTGCAAGCTCAGAGGCAAAAAGTCTGGTAACATTTCAGCCTGTGAATGGCCAAGGCACCACTAATGCAGCTCTCCAGTTTATTCTGGCATCAGTACTTGGAGTCTGTTGCAAGGCTTAGTGATTTCAGAGTCCCTGTTTTAGTGCCAACAACACGCAGAGTTTACATGGCAGAACGAGCTGGAGGTGCTGGCATTGTGTTTTAGTGCTCTTGATGGAATTCTTTTTCCATTCATTTATTCAAGCACCTTTCAAGCACCAGATGAGATTTCAGCGTCCTGCAGCAAGTTCCACTGCTCAGAGAGGTGCTGAATATCTCCTCAGCCTTTCTGAACCTGACAGTTGTCTCTTTTCATGTATTTCTCCCCTCTGTGCCCCACACTGAGGAATCCCTGGCTCGCTGTCAGATTTCCCTGGACTGTCACCTGGTGTGTCCCTGCCCCAGAACCACCTTCCCATGGAAAGTGAGAGTGGCAGTGGCTTTCCAACCCTTTCAAAAAACTTCAGCCTTTCTCAGGCTGTGTTTGTTTTGGCTGTTCCAAAGTTTCCTCTCCCTTTAATAGATGGCAAATGCATTATCCAGCACAAACAGGGAGCCCATATGATGGGGTGGAGGGACAAAACAGATGGCACATGAGTCACTCCCATTCGCAACGTCGGCGATGAAAACATGCTCCTGCTTTAGCATCCTGCTGGAGGCTTCTTGCAAAAGACAATTGAGGAGCTGTGCTTGGCACTGAGTCCCCACAGCCTCCCAGGTGAGAGAGGGATGCTGCTGAAGTCTTTTCTTGGTGCATTCAGAATCCAGAAAAGGGCTAGGTGAGCCCCTGGTAAAAATACTGCTCAGAAACAGCCAAATTCCCTGTGTGATGTGAGGGCACTGAGCCCTCCCCAAGGCCACCAAATCTCTGTACTACTTCAGGGTATTAAACTTCCTTGTTGTACTTCTTCCACCTGCTTTGCTCTTTGCTTTAATTCCCTGTGCCTGGCAGGGTTAGGAATGCTCCCTGTTTTCTTTTCTCTTTTTTTTTTCCCCCCTTCCCACAATCCTTCTATGGGTAATGGATTTTGTATGTTAACTCACATCACTGAAATACCATGAATTACACAAGTAGGAATAGAAGGCATTGGTTATGCTCTTGCCAGGAAAGATCCTCAGCCTATTGGAAACAATGATTATTTGCACTGTATAAATTGGATTTCTGCCATGAACAATATTAGGAGGAAAAGGCAGTGAGCAGTATTACTCTGCTGCTGAGTATTCATTGTGTTAAAACAAAAATAGACATAATATCAGATAGCTACCACCTGGAAACTGCATTATATATTTGGGTGAGAATACAATCCCAGTCTGCAAACACATTTGCACACGATTACTTTTACATATTGCAAGAAATTTCCTTGAAATTCAATGTGTGTAACATTAATAGTCTTTAGTTATATTTGCAGAAGACAGCTTAGAGGAAGAGGCAAAGATAGTTCTTTCTATCAAGAAGGTTTAATTAATTTTCTCTCATAATTCAGGAAAGGAGGATTGTTGGAATCAAAGACATGAAATCAATGAACATATTATTAGTTATTTCTAACTTAACTGTCCAAATGTAGAATCCTTTAGACTTCAAAAGCCATTTCACTGCATATCTAGAAGGGATTCTTTTCTCCTAAAAACAAGGCAGACTTATTCTCAGAACTGTCTGAAAATTAAAATTTGTATTTCAAAGAAAAATTGCTATTATTGTAAATCAGAATCTTTGACCAAAAAAAAAATCTTGAAATGTGAAACCTGACAAATTCAAGATACATACACAGAGAGAGACTTTCTCCTTTTTTTCCTGTCAGTGTGATTCTTCACGCTGACACAGTAAAATTGATAACATCAAAATTGTTCTAGTTTTGCCTTTCATTTTCCTTTTTATTGCCTTCAATAATTTTGAGATTTCTTCATCTTTGAAACAGAAAAATGGAAGAGTCCCTTGTTTGTGTCACACTTCAAGCAAGAGAAAAACTTTTCTACGTTCCAATAGCAACCAGCAGCAGAAACATTTAAAAAAAAAAAAAAATTATGTGGGCAGAGGTGCCTCTTCAGCTTTCATTTTACTGTCCCCAGTTTCAAAGAAATATTTGACACTGTTAAAGTTTCAAAGCAATCAGACTTTGGTGTTTCAAAGGATTACAAGAATTCCTTTGGAAAAACTGTGTAGTGTCAGACAGAACAACGTTCAGAAAAAAACCCTGATGGTGGCAGATGCTGATTATTTGCATTGGAGTCCCAAAGAGCACCAGCAGAAATAACCCTTCCCAAATACTCAGAGAAGCAATGCTCTAATAAAAGGAAATAACTTGAACAAACCCCACAATTTGTCTCTCACAGTGTCTCCTCCTAACTGAGGAGATCTGGTAAGGAGAAATACATTTGTGACTGATTCTGCATGAACTCATCTTTGGACATGCAACATGTGGAACGTTACAGAGATCTGATTTTCACATGTCATGCAAAATCAGACCCTTCAAATGTGTTTCAAGTTCAGAGCCTTGAACCCACCACATTTCTTGGCCCATGCAACACATGCAAATTACACCATGATATAGACACATCTGCACACGATTCCACAGACCAGTACACAGAATTTAAAAAAAGAAAAAAATACAAGAATTCATAAACTGAGAGATTATACAAATGGAATTTCACAGATAAAAAAAAAAAAAAAGTCTAGAACCAAAGCATCCTCTTTTTATTGGTAATGATGCGATCTGATTTTGCACCAGTAAATTGGCTTTGATCTTTGTGTTGCCCTCCTGTGCAGACAAATACAACAGCTGATTTCTGCTGTGGTAGCAGAGGGACAGGGAAGGATTCAGGGCTCCTCAGGCTTGGGCTGGTGCCTGATCATGGATCTGCTGCCAGGATCTGCCTGGAAAAGGGTCTGCAGGAGTCTCACACAGCCCCTGCACAGGGATTGTACCTGCACAGTTCAGAGCACTCAGGTGGAACTGGATGTACTTCCTCAGTTTCCACATACTTTGTACACAGCCAAGAGATGGCCTGAGCCTCACAAGGCATGCTGAGTAAGAAAAAGGGTGGAATTTTAGAGTGGAAAATGTAAAAGGAAATCCTCCTTTGTGCCACATGCACAGGTGAAGGTGTATCCTTCAGTCAGCCTGTAGCTCAAAGCCTGTAGGACAGAGAGGTTTCCAAAATCAGAAAATATCCCAGATTTAAGCAGGCCTGGCTCACCTCAGAACAGCACTGTAATTTTTGAATCTGAGCAAAGCTTTTTTTTAAAAAATGGAAATTGGACAAAGTGTAACTGGGAAGCTTACAGATAAGTAAATACCAGCTTAGATGTACCCTAAACCCACCATGTCTTCCTGCAAGCAGCACAAAATAACACTCTAAGAGACACGAATAACCTTACTGTATCCTCTGCAATATATCTAACTAAGGCATTGACACCGTATCAGTACTTTCAGACTTAATGAGATGTCAATGCCTTTGTTGCATATATTGATCTGTTCACCAGACCACAAAAAAAAGGACATGTGACTACATGGTGAACATCTGCATTGGCTTTTTGGAGGACTTTTCCACCTTGACTTTGGCATGGGGAAAACTTGATATTCATACCATCATTAATATGATTTTCTCCATCTGATCTATGTATTAAGTAATCACAAGTTGCCACATTATTAATTTTTTTCCTTGGAGATTGTTTTTTGAACAATAAATCCTACATTACGTTTTCATGTTGCTGCTCCACATGAAGAACACTTTCTGAGCAAAAATTGCATGGATTTTTCAAATGCATTTGAAGCAATGAAGTGTCTGCACATGTAATCCCTGGGTCCTGGAACTTTAGCACCTCAATCTGAAGGTGAAGCAGTCCCAAGCTGCATGTCCAGGAGAGCGGGGGCTCCCTGTTAAAGTCCAAAAAAATTTCAGATGCAAAATTGCCCCTCCTATTCCGACAGCATCCCTCACCAATGGGTTAATGTAACATTCAATTGGCATGTCCAGTGCTTAGCTTGGCTTTACAACTCCCTCCCACTGTATGCTCAAAATCCACATGGAAGATTTTAACCCAGTCAAACGTCTGCTGTCACCAGGATTTACTCAGCTCTCTTCAGCTGTAAGGCAGGGAACAGACCAAAGGATCACTGGGGTCAGGACAAGTCTCTCACTGACTCAAACCACCTGGCAAAAGCGATTTCCTTGAGTCCAGGGCATGAATCCTACAAATGGCTATAAACTCATAAAAACGTACAACCTGCAGGAATGCGATGAAATAAAACAATGAGCTCAAGCTGTTGAACGAGCAGCATGGCCAGCCACTCCCCAGGATGGCTCCTTGATCAGCCAACACCAGTGCAGAAGAGCTCCACGTGGATAATTTATGGTTCACATAAATATCACATTATTACAACATTTTCCTGTTCACTCAGAGATAATAAGAGACGTACTCCAAATCAATATTTATTATTTTAGCTTTCCTTCCTCCCTGATGTTAAGCTTGACATCTTTCTCCTCCCCCATTTACAGCCTGCCATTGCTGACTGAACCCCTCCACAAGCTCTGAGACAAGTATCTGGAGGAGATTCATATATCATGATAGCAATAAACCAATCCTTCCAGACACATTTAACCACAATGCAGTACTGTCAAGCTCTGAAGACAAGTTGTTCCCTGAGGAGCAGAACTACTGAACCTTGATTTCCTGCAGTTCAATATCCCAGAGCTTTCCTTTTTAACCCCAAACAACACCTCTCTGCTTCCAGCATCAGAAGTTCACCACACGTCCCTTGGGTCCCTGTAATATTTTGCCTTGCAGTTATCTCCAGCTGCCTTCACATTTCCCAGGCTTTCTGGTGACTCCACTCATTTCTCCTTCATGCCATTGTTGCTCTTTTCTGTCTTGACACTTGGGCAGGAGACATTGGGATTGGGGTGGAAAAACAGATTGGAGATTTGTTCTGCCACCTGCCCAGCTGTGGGGCTGCCAAACCCAACACAGAGCACTCATTTGTTCAGACAAGAAATGAAGAAAACTTCTCTCCTGCCAGGTGGGACTGATAAATTAGGATGGCTGGGAAAACTCCTCCTTCTCAGGTTTGGTTTGAAGTGCCCAAGAGGGTCACAAGTCCCCAGAGGGCCATGAGACATGTGACAGAAAACCCTCACCTTCTTCTCCCAGTACCACAAAGCCAAAAACTTGCTGACCCACCCCACACTCTGTTTTTCACTCAGTAGTGAACTGACTGACACAGCTGCTCATGATCTTCACCAGACTAACCAAACTCTTCTTGAGGCAGTTTTACACAGCATCAATCACCTCTTTTATTTTGTGTGTGTGTCTAGTGCTAAATTTACACAAAATATATCTGTTGGTCACTATTGCCAATGTTGCTGGCCCAAATCCATGAGAATGTCAAACTTGGTTATGCTGCTGATGTTTTGCTCTCTCTGAGATGGAGCATTCTTTTCATTGTTGTGTTATTTACACAATTTCCTTGTTCAAAAAGAAAGGAAAAACCCACTAAATATTACTTGGTGCATAGGTAAAGCCTCAAAATGCACAGCTAAGGCAAACAAGGCTGCAGTGTGCACATTTGCTTGTGCAGCTCTTATAAACAAAGTTTAGCTGCCTGAATCCTGGTGATTTATACACTTTGGGCAAATATTGAGCTAATATGTGATTCATGTCCCCAGGCACACTCCAAAGCCTCACTCTGTTCCCTCCACTGTGTTTTAGATGTGTGCAACAGAATGTTACTGTTTGATCCAAAACATGTGTTATGACTTGCTTCCTTTTCCTTTGGTGTATTTGCAGAGGTTTTTTGGCAAACCTAATTCCTTTTCATAGATTTATCAGACTAAAAGGGTCAGATTATAATTTCACTTACTTGGAGAAAACTGAGAGGGTGGGAAAAATATGTTTTACGTCCCTCTGTGAGCCAGTAGCTGTCCCTGTGGGCACTCTCTGGCCCTGTCTTTCCTTCCATAACTTAAGTTTCACCTTCAAGCCTTGCCTTTCACCAGGAAGAAGTGAGAACATATCCTGAAAGACACTTTGACACCAATTGATCATTTTGCTCGCCTTAGACTATCATTTATATGCTAACAGAATGCTCAAGGCTGCCATTCAGCTGCCAGCGAGTCCCCAGACGGGTTCTGAAGTTTTGTTCTGAAGTTTTCTCGGGTCACCTCAGACTCAGCAGTGACTCAAGACTGACAGATCAGCCAGGGCTCCTGCTCCACTTGGGGTTTTTGGGAGGTGAAAAGCAGGCTGGGCTCAGTGGCCAGCTCCAGTGCAGCAACCCAGCTTGGAGGGTGACAAAGAGCATCCTTCTGCAGCATGAGGGACACTGCCCAGGGCAGCCCCTCCCTGAAAGGGGCAGCCTCATTCTCCTTTTTCTTCTGCTTCCCAATTCCCAGCAGAGGCTCCGTGGAGATCAAAAGCTGCTCAAGAAGGACAGCGTGCCAGCAACTGATGAGTTTATTGCTGGAGTGAGATTGAGGAGAAGAAGGGCTGGGGCCGTGGTCTCAGGGGTGGCGAGAGCTTCACTTCAGCCAGCTAAAATCACTCCCAGTGCTATGCCCAGGGCAGCACAGCTGTGTGTGGCCACACTGGGAGACACGTCACGGAACAGATCCAGATGGAAACAGCTAGTTCAGCTCATTTTTCAGATCATTAGACATTTCTGTTGGCAGCCAGACAGAGGGTGACAGGGAGACAGAAGGGACAAAGGAGGGTCAGCGGGGAGGAGTGAAAATGATGCTTAAATGGCATCATGCTCAGACAAGGGCACACAGGCCAGCAAAGCCTAAATGTTATCTTTAAGTCACTTGGCATTCTCCAGATATCACTGGAAAAATCACTGGATTCCACAGGCACACAGGATTTTTCTTTAATATTGCCCAGAATCCATATCCCTACCTTACTGTCATTTCATTTCAGCTTTTGGCCTGGGAGCACACAGAATGTGTGTGTGTGTACATATATAGCTGTTTGTTTGATTATATTTTATATTTATGTGTGTGTTTAATTGTTTGTTTGTTTATATTCCTGTACAAAATGAGCAATGAAAGTAGAAAACAGACAGGGTCCGACTGAAGTTTCCATTTTTTGTGGGTTACTTCAATAAATAAATCAATTTTTCTGGTAAGGACAATCCTCAGTTGGGACTCACAGCGATGTAGTTCACATCACAATATTACTGTATGGCAGATGTTTGACTAATGCTTGAGCAAGTGATAAAATACATGAGATTGTAACTTTTTCTTTGCTGGAAAACACCCCTACATCACAAAGAAGAGAGAAAGAGGAGGATGAGGAATCCACACCTCCCTTGACACTGTGTGGTGCATTTGAACTCTGGGCTTTCCTCTTGCCTTGTAATGAGATTTTTTAAGGAATCCAGTTATTGAAACAACTATAAAATCCTTTCTTTAGCTTTAAATAAAAATAAATCCAAACCCTACTCTCTGCAGAACAAAATGTGAGGGAACACATATTGTGCAGACACATATTGTACAGTGCTGCCAACAGCTGTTGCCATAATTAAAGAGAGTAGTATTTGAAGCAGAACTAAAAATTAGAAAACAGTATTGAAAAGACCACTTGTCACTGGTTTCATTCTGGCAGGCAGCTTCATGTGACACTCCTGAAGAGTAAGAGGCTGTTGCTTCTATTTCAGCACTGAAGTTCTGGCATTCTGAGCTTCAGCAGCTCTTGTTATCTTCATCTTCAGACTTTCACTATCCTTTATATTTATATGTTTTAGAAGTAGATGAAACTACTATCACACCAATATGGCTTTATTTTCTGATAAAACAGCATTGCCTCCACACTGGATAATGTGTTGCTGATGCATCTTAGTAAGCACTTACTCTTTTATGTAAAGTTTTAAGAAAAAGAACATTTTTTTAGTTATTGGGTTAATACGTTGATTAAGTTTGTCAGAATAAAACAACAGCACTTACATTAACAAATGAAAGATCCAGCAAATCTTCACAGGTATTTAGTTTAGACTGATTGTGGATATTCCACTGGCAAGAGATCACATGAAAACTTTTGCTGCTCTAATGATAATCACCACATAAAATCTCACATAATCGTGCCTAGAAAGCAGAATTACAGACTGAATTTTTAATGCAGCCTATAATCTGAAATTAACTGGCATTCTGTTATTGTTTGTAGACTACATTGTCCCATTGGTCTGAATGGCAGATTACAAATACAAATATAAAGTCTTTGTCCCAGGGAATTTGCACTCTACTCGATGAGTTAGCTTAGAAATGATAAAATAACACACCCAGCAAGTAGGGGGTTATTTCTTACTCATTTTGGTGATAAAACAGCACTGTATCACTGATAGGAATTTGCTAAATTTTCATTACTACTAGGCAAACACCTCACTAGAGCATCTGAGAAATGGCTACCATTACAAAAAGATTTCTGGTAATTAAAGACAATGATTAGCTCAACAAGTTGAATATTGAATTATCAGCCAGCACTTGCTGGATTTAAGATTGCTCATTTTAGATGGCATTGCTTTCATATGTAATGTTCTCAGTTATCAAGGCATGATAGACTCTTCATTGAAAACCTACTCAAATTTTCCCACCTGGGAGATCTAAATGAATCTAGCCTTGTTCATATCAGCCAATGTGTATTATTCAACTAAAACCAAGGGCAATTCTCCAGTTCCTTAGAGTTAAAGAAACCAAACATGTCAGTTTTTCTAACTCAGTGTTTTACAATGCAATCTCATTGCCATATAAATCGCCAGTAAATAATAATCTCCTTAACACTATCTTCACTTTCCATTAACCAAAATGTTCCTAACTTTAAATTGCAAAATTAAATAAAGGAATATTGCTCTATCTGGCATTACCTGCACTGTTCATCATTTTACTATTCAATAAAATAGAATGTAACAAAGCAATTCAAACTGAAGGTTCACTCAGAGAATTCTGATCAACTTCCATGTTGGGCTATTTAGCCGGAAACAGGAAAGTCTACAGATAAAATTTATATTTAAAAATATTTCTTGGTACAACTGCAATTTTATTTGGCTAACTATTCGGGAAAAGCAGTTACTCTTCAGAAGTGTAAATCAGTAGTAGCTGTCTTTTTACACAATTGCTGTTGACATTTCTGTTACTTCTAGTAACTCTGCATCTATTTCACATATGCCAATAATATATAATGTGGGCATATTTGCAATGAATTATAACAAAAATGTCATGTAACAGCCTAGCAAAAATAAGACAAATAACACAACTACAACAACAAAAATATATATCAAAACCTTCAACAGGCCCACCACAAAAAAAACCAAAAAAAACTAATGGTTAAAGAAAATGGTTCAGATCTTCCTCAAAGGCCAGCAAACTCAGCTTTGGATGACAGAAAGATTGCACTATTCAGTCGTGAATAAGGTGAGAAACTTCAGCCATTGTCACTGCTTGTCAAGAAAAATAGAAAATATGTGTTTCGGTGGTTTCTTAGTAGATTTCATCCGGATATAATCTTTTCTAAGTGATGGCTTGCTCACGATGAGAACATACCTAATGGCAGCAGCCCTAAATTTGATTTTTTTAAGTTTTCAAACACATAGTTCTAAAGAAACTCTTAAAAGACATGAGTACCCCATAAAATTCATTCCTTTACATATACAAAACCCCCACATATTTCACTTAATTTCCACTCCAGTTTTTCCCTTCTGCATCTTCAGCGAAGTTATTCTGAGCTCCATCTTGTTCTTGATAATTTGTATTGCAGTTGCATCCTCCTCTTTGCAGCTTCTGTATTTTCTTTTTACTTCAGTTGATAATGAAGGTACAAAAAGTCCTTGTCTTGGCAGCCAAGAGTGCACCTGCATTTGTTAAGAGTCACGGTAGTTCTGGATGTTGTAGCCCAGGCATTCCCTGACTGCAATTCTCCCTGGAATCATTTATCCAGCCATTCAGTGTTGGACAGGTGGAAGCAGCTCACCTGTTGCAAGCACCATTTCCAACTTTGTGCTTGGCAGAGCATTATCAGTGCAAGCTGCAGTAAATATCCATCCCTCATATGGCAGAAGATAATCAGAGCCTGTTTCACCCCATTTGTCACAGCAGAGTTGCAAACAGCAGTCACTGGTATCTGCTGGTGCAGCTTCAGGGGTGCACAGATGACTCAAGAATCCCTGCAGATTTTGAAAGCTGCGGAAAACCTCCTGTGTTTGCTCATGATCAGCAAAATTCTATTAAATATAACCCCTTTGCATAGGTTTTAAATTCTCAGAATTCCTCTGTCTCCAAAAATATCAACAGTGTTGCCTCTCTTAAAGGCACACAGACAACTGGTGGCTTGTCTGTGTGCAAATACGAAGCCAAAATATACTTTATTATTCTAAGTGAATCTTTCCCAGGTCTACATTCCGGTTTTCCAGTGCACTGGCAAGAAATAGATTTCCTGAACCCAAAAAAAGATCACTGTTTTCAGCAGTGACTGTGACTGTTTTAATGCACCATCCCAGAGCTGGAGGACAAGCGCAGGAATTTTCTCACCTGCCTCCTCACTGCAAAGTTTGAGGAGTTGAGTTCGTCACAGCGATTGCTGCTTGGCTGGGAGCAGAGACATGTGCCTGAGCTCTAGAGAGTGATGTCATCCCTTTATCTTCCAAATGCATTTTCCTCTGTCTCTGAAAAAGAACTGGATGAGGAGTGACTGATTCAATTTTTCTCCACTTCCGAGTCTTGCAACCCATATCTGCAGCCACAGGCTGTGTGTTTGCACTGGATGCGCCAAGGTTTTCCTCACCAGCCTCTGTGCTGCTGATACTATCAGTTATTTTTAAATGGCTTTGGTAACTGACTGGCTAATGAGTAGAACTGTCTTCCAAAATAGTTTATTATACATAAGAGTCCAGATCATCAAAGAAGCGATGGAATTTTAAAATCACAGCTGGCCTGCTTCTCCAGACAACTTCATTCATTACAATATAAAGTCTATTATATGAATGTAAAAAATGCAAAACACTACTAGGTTTTAGTTTTCAACACCTTTTCATTTATCTGCATTATACTCTAAACTGATTTATAAAAATGATTTATAAAAATGAGCAAAAAGGAGTAAAAGACTTAGTCAAAATGGTCTTGGCAGATATTATCAAAAACATTGTTGATCCATTCGAGCATCGCATCCAAGTGGGCAACATCAAATATAACTATTCTGTAGCCAAGAAAGGAATTCATTCCACACTAATCTAAAGAAGTGCTTCATCTCTAATTGTGTCAAGCCTGACAACACAGGTATTATGCCATCCCTTCAGCAGCTGCTGGATAAAGCCTCAAGCTGTGGTGCCAAATTCTACACCTAATCCTCATGAATGTGTCTCCTGGAAGTATTTGCCAATAGTAAACAGAAGATTGCAAATGGTTTTGAAGTCACCACCCCAGTAATGTTTCCGTGTCTGCTGTGATGTTATGCACATGGCCTTTGCACAGAGTTTAATCAAAAACATTTATATTGGCAGATTCAGCATGTTCAGAGTTGTTGGTACTTAGCATCCCTGCCTATTCCAGAGGAGATGGCAGAGAGCAGGTGGTCTGCAAAGTGCTGATTTATTGCTGGGTTGCTTTTAATATGACAACAAATTAATGTCTATGCCAGGTCTTCCCATGCATGCACCACATCCCTGGTGTGCTCTGTTGGTCTGTAACCTGAGAGGACCCATCCCACCCCTAACCCTGCTGGCTGTCTCTGACATTTAGTCTCCCCTGTTTATGTCTTACAGCAATAAATTGCAAGTTTTCTTCACAGAGTCTTAAATTTTCTGGATATAGTCTTTCAAAGACCAACAGAAAAACAACTCCCCTTACACAGTATCAGGTATTCTCCCAGCCACTCCCTGAGGACTACAGAATTCCTACACACACTGTTCTGGCACAGAAAAAAGCAGCAGCAGCTCAGTGCCTCACTGAGAAGTCAGTGGTAGAAGTTGCCTCCCTGTCCTGCTACTGAATGAGGCACACAATGGCCCAACCTGTTTAGTGTTTAAATGCTGTTCACACTCCTCATTGACCTCGTGATGTGAGTGACTTCCTAAAATGCAGCAGTAAATGTGCTTTAGGAGATGACTTTTTCCGTGTGTTACTGTAAGAACTGTAGTGGCTGAAGAAGTTGCAGTCTATCAAACGAGCACAGAAGGCTCAGGAGTCACACAATTACTGAAGATGAAACTTCTGATCCGCAGACAATGGTGTGAATTCAGGGGTTACTCTTCTGAGCGCCATCCACACTTGCAGTGGTGGGAGCTGTTAGTTGATGTCATGAAGGGCTAATCACCACAAGCACAAAGGCCTGGAGATGGGCAGAGTACCAAGCAGAGGAAACTCCACAGCACCTGGTCCTGGGTACTCCCAGGGAGCTCAGCACACGACAGCCCAGCCATGGTTTGGGTGTTGGACAGGAGCTGCTGTCACCAGACAGCCTTGCAGACTGAGCAGGGTTATTGAGGGTTATTGCCTCCAGGCGTTCAGGGCTCACTGTGGGACGGGCATCTGTGAAATGCTGTAAAATGCACTGCAGGATGTCTTAAGGGAGTTAGTGGAAATGTGCAGGACTTGTGGGGGTTTAAGGGTAAAGCCCAAAGGCAAGAAGAAGAGGGTGAAGGCTGCTTGCACAGGAGCAAGCATGGAAAATACAGAGATAAGTGGATAAAAAGAGGCAGTTGCATGTGAACAGGCTGATCATTACGCTTGTTTGGTCAGGCCATGATTTTCTTGTTCAATTGTATTTCTGATTGCTTTCCTGGGTGAGGGGCCATACTCTGTGTATATATTGTGTGTGTGTTTGTGTGCAGCAACTGGAGCCAAGCCATGGAGCAGAGGACCCGTGTGTCTGGGCACCAGTATCTGGAGAAACCAGTGTGGTTTTGTGTGCTTTTCCCGAGGGAACATCACTCCTGGGAGTGTCCATGCAGGACACTCTGGCTGCAGGGGAGGCTGGATACCAGAGAGACACCAGAGGTCTGGCAGAGAGACCCTGGCATGGCAATAGGTCTGCACAAGCTACAGAGGGACCAGTGTGGGCAGGTTTATGTGTGTGTGTGATTGTCTGGCTGCAGCAACCAGACTGGAGCTGCAGACTTGTCCCTGCAGTCACATGAATGTCCTGGCCTCCAAAAGATCAGCCAAGAGCAGATCAATGGCAGAGAGGCAGAGTTTGGGCAGAGCATGGAACAATGTCATGTGTGACCCGAGGACTGACATCCCCAGTCATTAAACCACCCCCTGAGCTGGGCACAGGAGCTGTGGCCTGGCAGAGAGGAGGGTGTCCCAGTTCCAGGTCACAAGGAGCACAGTTCCTCCCTGTGCAATTCTTCCCAAAGACAGAAGGAGCAAGGTCCTGAAGCAGGAATGGCCACACAAGAGCAGCCCCGCAGTGGAAGGCACACGTGGGAGCTCAAGTGCTTTGCAGGATTGCACTGCCCAGAGACAGCCTGTGCCCACAGGACACCCATGGGACAGTCAGAACTCACCTGTCAGACAGTCTGATGGAAAGTCTGGAAGTGGCCCGGCCGCTCCCAGGTGGCCCATGCTGTGTCCCAGGGATGTGGGCTGCAGTGGTGACTCAGCTCCCAGGACAGGGCACAGCTGTGAACCCAGGCTGTCCTTCCATCTCTGGCTGCAGTGGCACATCTGTCATCTCCTCACCCCACAGGCTGTTGGCACCAAACAGGACAGTGGGGACACTGGCCCCCAGGCTGCCCTGCTGCAGCTGCCCCTGTGCCCTTACAGGAAAGCTCTGTGCTTGCTGTCACTTGTAGCTGGGGCGCCGGTGCTGAATTCTTAATAAAACAGACTCCGATAGGTTGTAGCTAAGATGCAAACAGATGGCAGAATGCTTTGGGCTCAGCTGATGTGAAGAGCTGTCAGAAGGAACTAGGAAGTGCTTTCCCTTTTCAGGGTGGTGGGACGGGGTGGCTCCAGGCAACGCCACACATCCTTGCCAAAGGCATCGCACCTTCCCACTGCTGCATCTGCAGCTCTGGGTTCCCAGGGAGCTTCCTTGGAAGGCAGCAAGGGATGGCTTTTAATGCATGGAAAGGTGAGGGGCAGAAGATTTGCTTCCTTTAGCAACTGGCCTCACTCCAGAACTCCAGTCTGATCCAGGACTCTGTTCCTAGCTCAGGGGTAGAGGAGGATTTTAACTGCCCTGAATTTGGTATTAAATGGAGCACGTTAGAAAATCCTGTACACATCTGAGAAACCACAAGCCTAGGCATTAAAAACACCCTTCCTGAAAACTTGCAAAAGTAAGAATGCTCACCTTTGAGCTCTCAGTTACAAGCATTCAGGGGACAATAGAGCTGTGCAAGGAACAGGCAATTTGTAATTGATGTGATTTATTAGGTTGTTGTTCTGCTCTATGAATATCTATAAACCTGCTGCAACTGTTATGTGCATTTGTTTATTCAAATATATTTGACTAACTGTTCAGAAGCTTTGACAAGGTGGATTGATCATAAGTAATCAAAACCTGGGTAGTGTTGCACAGTAATTTGCTATAAGAAAAAAAGAAATGTGCTAACAAACGTGAAAAGCACAGAAGTACTTGTAGGTAGTAGAAGTTGCTTTCAGTGTTTGTTTTCTGTGGTTTCAAAACTGACTCCCAAAACTCCTGCCAGGATAACAATTGATCCTATAGACACAGCATGCAAACCTTGAAGTTGGTAAGCATGTTCCCTCAAACTGAATTCATTTAAAAACTCAGCCACTGTTTGCCTACTTTTAATTACATACAAAGAACTGGCAGTGCAAGTAACTGAAAATAAAGAAAAAAAATGCAAAGAGAAAAGTTATGCCTTAAAAATTAAGCTCCTTGTTCAAGCCCCAGTAGACAACATCAGAGCTGGCCCAGAAGAATAAAGAGCAGAAAAAAGAAAAGCAGAAAACTGTTCTCATTTTTCCCAACTTCCCAAGTTGCATCCAGCGAGCTTTCTTTGCTTTGCTCTCACTTTGTGCAGACCACTACTGTGATAGTGAAGCCATTTTCTTTGCCTGGAAAATGTGAATATTCCCTCTGAAGAGCACTTGAAGCTTAGCAGGAGGAAATACTGCAGGGAAGAGAGGTTTCTCTGAAACTAACCATAATGGATTCCTTTTCATTCCTGCACCAAGGGACTTGCTTCAGAGCAGAAGAGTAGCCTGGCTCCCTCAGAGATAATGTTCCCTGTATCAAATACAGACTGAAAGGGGAAATATTTTTTCCTTGAGGCACCTGTCTCTGGTCCTGCATTGTATAGGGCCAAGGCAGGTGAAGGATTTGTGGTCTAAGAGTTAAAGCAGAAGGAAAGAGAGACAGGACCCCTGGATTACAGCCTTTGCTCTGGCACAGAGGTAAATAGTCACTTACATTCAAATAAAAACTTCCCTTTTGAATTATTTTTTCCATTCCCTACCAATCCCAGCTTATCTCTCCATAATGGTCTTCACTTCTAAAATCAATTTATAACCGATCAGACAGCTAAAATAGCTTCTTACAGTAGGTGTCTCTAGTCAATGACTGATTTGCATTAAGAAAGATATGACAGCCAAGTGTGAAGAGAAAAGAATGATAGTTTAATTTTAGAAAAATTCCACATTCATCCGAGAAACGATTACTAAGCACTGTGTATGTTCATACATAAATTACTTCTAAAAATGTGAAAAAAAGATATTAAAATGCTAAATATTTTCTTGCAGCGGGAGCAGGAAGGCCCCAGATCAGATGCCGTGGCCTTTTGCAGGAGGGGATGGAGGAGAAGCACACACATCCAGCAGCCCTGACTGCGGCACTGAGGAGGGGAGCAGCTCAGGGGGATAGGAGCACAGGGATGCAGGAGGAGAGGGAGGCTGAAGGAGAGAGACCAAAGCACCTTTAACCCCTCTGGGGAAGGGGGAGAAGCCTCGTGCTCCATGTGTGAGCACTGGGACACCCCTCCAGAGCCCTGGGGGACAGCAGGGACATGGCACTGAGGGAACAAGGAGCCAGGTTCCCACCCTGGGAATGCCAGCCCCCTCCAGCTCCAGCCCCTCCAGAGCCCTGGGGACAGCAGGGACATGGCACTGGGGGAACAAGGAGCTAGGCTCCCATCCTGGGAATGCCAGCCCCCTCCAGCTCCAGCCCCTCCAGAGCCCTGGGGACAGCAGGGACATGGCACTGGGGGAACAAGGAGCCAGATTCCCACCCTGGGAATGCGAGCCCCCTCCAGCTCCAGCCCCTCCAGAGCCCAAGGCAGCGTGACACAGCCACAGAGGGACGTGCCAGGAGCCAGGTGCCAGCTCCCAAAATAAGTCCTACAGCTTGTCAACAGAGCTCTGTCATCTCTATCCAGAAAAAGACTAATAGTGGGCTGACGCCTGGCACTGACAAATTACCAGGTTGCTAGAGCTGGGGTTTGGATTGGCCGCGGAGGTTTGTTGTGATTTTTTAAGCGTGTCTTTATTTTACCAGGAAAAAGCTTTTTTTCCTTCGTCTGCTCGTGGTCCAAGCTGGCAAAAGGCAGCCTCGGATCTCCCACAGAGGAAGCCCAGCCCCTGCCAGGGACTGTGCACAGGAATTCAGAGACCAGCAAGATAAACTGGAGCCTCAGAGCCTACAAGGGAAGGGAGGGAAAGAGTCAAGAGGTGAGAAAGGGGCATGAGGAGGCAGAAAGACAAGGAGAAAGTCACTGCAAGACCATTAGAGCATATATTATGTTTTCTTACTAGATGTGTCTCATTTTTCAGTGTCAAGAAGAGGATGTGTATGCAGTGTTTGTCCTACACACACCCTGAGAGAACAGACATCAGTCACTGCCTGTGTCACGTTTTTATTAGCTAAGTTTCACAGAATCAGCCCTCCAAGTACGGAATAACTCCATGCATCACAGCTCAGGTTTGACAGGAACATTAAAGGCAATATGTCCTTTGATATATCAATCCAAATTTGGAGGCAGCAGAGGCCAGACTTGATGTAAAAAATTATTAAGATTATTTCTTATTAAAAGGTAAAGTTTGTGGCCCTGTAATGAAGATCTCACTATCTTACATAAAGGTCTGTTTCAAACAAACCAAACTTGTGTTATTTGACATTTTAATTAGTTTCATTTCGTTGCCTTGGATTCATCCTGTCTTCTTGCATTATAAGTCCTAGAGCGTTTGACACTCTAATGTATAAGATCATTTCAGAAAGACAGCAAACTTTTATTAATGTTGACTTGGTTTCTACACACTAAAACCCTGTTTTTTGACATATCTGCTCTGCACATCACTTCCCTGAAATGTAACAGGAAACTCTTTTCTGGCTTCATTCAGGAGAAGAAAATTATACTGAAAATTACTGTATATTTTCTGAGAAGGAAATACTGTATATTACTGTATAAATCACATGGAGGGCGAGATCTTTTAAAGATTTTTGCTCTTAGGAGACAACATAAAACAGGAACTTCTCTTCCCAGAACTGCATAGCCATGAGTACCAGCAGAATGGCTCCAGGTTTCCTCACACAGAATTCTCAATGCATTTCCTACTAGAGGCAGGAATAGATAATTCTTTCATATATGGACTGGTGTAAAGACTGAATAAGGCAATAGGAATCTCCTCAGCAGACTGGAGAGCTCAGCTCACTGAGAGCAGTGTGATGCCATTGTCTCAGTATGAGTGAAGACACTTTTTTGTGTTCTTTTGCAGATACAGCACTGTGTAAGGTTCTTCTTTGTCCCATGAAAGTAATTTAACTAGACCTTAAAAAAATCATACCATTGTAGCATGACACTGAACAATTTCAGTCCTTTCAGAAGCACTCTGAAACTATGGAGAACTCAAGCTCTCCATAGTTCCTCAAGTTTAAATGGTAAGTGCTTTATTTTGCACAATTTCATCTCAAAATTTTTAACGGATTTGTCTAAAACAGGCAAAGATGAGTATTAAGGAATGCATTTTAGACAACAATTTCACACACTCACAGAGAGGTCAAAATACTACATAACAGAATGATTCCATGGTAAAAGGATTATGCTGGCTTACACCAAAAGCTCTGTGTCTAATTTAGGACTTAAGCACTTTGAGCAATAAATTTAAAAAATCATGGGAAATTAAATTTTTTCATCAGTAGTGCCAAAGTTTTATAGGTGAGTTTGAATCAATTGACTGAAATTGGAGTTGAAAACCACCATCCCCCATCCAGCAATGGCTCAAATTTTCCAACCTTCAGGGCAGAGCCAGATTCCAGGAATTCACCTCTCCAGATTCACGTTTGTTAAATCTGTGTTCTTAGACACAATGTACGGATTTTCACCCAGGACTTCTGTGCAACAGAACATCCTCACTGCCTTTGTTTCTGTTGATCAATTATTGCTGAAATTACATTCCAGTGCTTTTGAAAACAGCTCAGCTGGCTGAAACCTAACAAGAGCCACATGCCAGAAAGTTCCTCAAAGATGTTTTTCCCTCTCTGGATGAAGCTAACAAAAAAACAACTTTTGCTTTCTTCCCTAGGTAGAAGCTTCTTAATCCACCATGTGGAAAGGAAATTAAATTATGTCTTTTCTCTTTAGATGGTTTGCTCTTTTTTCAGTGCTTCAGGAGGAATAGTTTGCTCTGGACCCCTGGCCCCATTTTTTGCAGCAACTGGCAGTGCTGATTTGATGGGCTGTGTCCCTGTGGGAAATGAAGGAGCATCCCTGGGATGGATTCTCCCCACCAGGAGTCTCAGAGGCAGGAGAAGGGATCCACTCATCTCCCTGTAAGTGCCCCAGGATGTAAAAAATGCTTTCAATCTTCTGCTGCTTGTCTGAAGGGCCTGTGTAAAAAATAAATGCCTTAAAGATGTGGGTGATTAATTTTTGCTCTTTTGTCTGAGAACACAGATACAAGGCAACTCCAGCTCAGACATAAACCCCTGGAGGTTTCCACAGGACACACACTGGAGGACTGGCTGCAGGTTCAGGGAGGACATTCCACCATCTTTCAAGGCTAACTCTGTGAGGACGGTAAAATATGACACATTTCTTGCTCTATTCTATTTGTTGGTGTCTGGAGGCAAACAAAACACATCCCTCACATTGCAGTGCCAAGTGCCCTGCCATGGTGTGCTCCCTGCTCTGGGAGCCTCCTCCTCTCCTCCCTGGCTCTGCACTCCCACTGTCAGTGTAGAGGCTGAAAACCCAGCCCTGGACACCCCCCACAATCACCTTAAATGACTGTCTGGCACAGCCAAACAAACTTTTCCAAAAAATCACCTTAAATGACTGTCTGGCACAGCCAAACATACTTTTCCTTTCCAGGCACATCTGAGCAAGGCTCTGGACTTTTCCGATGCAAGGTGACATTCTGTTGTTAATAAGTGACTCCAGGAGCCAAAATCCTGCTGGGTCCCACCGTGACCATGAAAGGTACCTGGCTGCATGAAAGCAGCACTGCCCTCCCATTTACCCAGCTAAAACTCAAATATTTACTCCCAAATTGAGCTGAGTTGCAGCTCGCTTGTACCAGCTGGTTATCCCATTGAGCAAAGAAAGGAGGGAAATAGATTTCTTCCTGTTTTCCTTGCTGGTCAAAAGATTAAAAGCAATATAGTGGTGTTGGTCCCTAGGTATTGTCTGATTAATACCCTGCTAGCCTGCTGGCAAATTGCCAGAATCACTTCTCTTTAAATGAAGTGCTGTTCCATGAGTTTAAATGGAATTTATTAGCATAACACTAATAATTCAGCACTTAAAACCCAGAGAAAATATTAAAAGTAAATATAGGCATGTGGTGCCTACTAAGGTTCCTTCTTTCTTTCCAGGTGGGAAAAAAACTAGAGTGCATCAGATATTTCACCACTACAGTCAGGTCAGAAGGGTCTAACTTCTACAGGAAAGGGGCTAGGAAGCCCAAAAGATAGCAGCCCTGAGAAATTAATTTTTCCCAGCAGCATCTAGCAACTTGTCCCGACTGGTTTTAAATGGTGTCAATCAGGTGAGGTGTAACATTGAAGTTTTTCTTCCCCTACCTTCAGTTTTCTTGGCCACAACTCAGACTTTCCCAGCTGAACCTCAGCTGCTGACCCATCTATCATCTCTTTCTCCTGCCTGGCTCTCCTAGCATGTTTCACATTAATGACCATTCTGAATTCTCCAGCTTGTCATTTCCTTCAGTCATCTTTGCAGCAGAGGTTTGTAGCCAAGGTCAGTTTAGAAACCACTGGCATGAGGCTGGAGTCAGCAGCCCATCAGGAACCTGAGACTGCTGCATTTATTCAGTGTTATTCATGTGTTTGGAAATGCAGCTATGGCAAGCCTATCTTTTGGCTACTGTCAGCATCAACCACTCATGTCAACAGGGATTTCAGAGGAGATAACTCCTCCCTGTCACCTCTAGCAATGGTTGCTTCCCAAATAATGCTCCCTGAGGGACTGACATGCCATAGAAGAAGATAAATATTCTGAGGACACTCACTAAAAATACCATGTGTTAATCCCCCAATTAAAAGCCTCTGGAGGAGAATAATGAGTGATCTGTTAGCAGCTCTGTAGGTTTGCAGTTGTCTGATATCCCACATCTGGGAGTTACTGCCCTCAGGTAGCAGCTAATTGGCCCCAGTTTCCACAGTGCCCCGCAGTCCTTAATGTATGTATCATCACTCCTGCTCAGTAAAGCAAAAAAGGGCTGATTTCAGCTCGACAGACTTGGAGCTGCATTTCAGAGAAGGCAGGGAACTGACTTTACAGCATTATACTCCATGTATAAATCACAGGACGAGGCAAAATCCAGGTCCTGACAAGTACTTTCTACCCAAGGGAGAAACTGGCTACAGATGTTTCTTTGGGTCAAATACATTTATTTACGAGGACTGCAAAAGTGCTGCTTCCCTGTCAAAATCAAACAACCAGCATGTTCTTCACCTAGCCCCTCTTGGCCAATTTTGTAACCAAAAAAAAAGCTGTTGCAAGGCCTTTTCTTGAGCAAAGATCCAGTGATTGCTCCGTCTCCTCGGTTTTGTGTTACTTTCTGCCTCTGTCTCTGCAGAAGTCCTGCTCCTTAAGCTCTGGCAGGCACACAAAGATCATTACCTCTCCCTCCAGGCCTTGCTCTTTTATTCCCTGTGTCATTCAGCTCTTGTGGGATCTCAAGAACTTGCTCCCACAGTTTTGGAGACTTGGTAAAACCAGAGATGGCTGTTATTTGTGAGGCTTATCTCTGAGCCCACTCACCAACCCCTGCAATGCACCCAGGCTGGAACAGTGCTGAGATACCTCAAGATATATATATATATATATATATATATATATATATATTTATTTATTTTATTATTATTATTTTTTAAGGACTCCATCTGCATTGATTTCAACAGGAGCTGGATGCCTAATCTGCTTATACACTTTTGAAAATCCTATTAAGTGCCTCTTTACTGCTCTAGGTGCCTAAATATACTTTTCTTAATTTGGCTCTAAGCGATCTGCATCCGTCATCGAGATTTTTGAGAGCGTGGCTCGAGGGGAGAGGCCTCTCTGTGACAGCCCCTCCGTGCAGTCTGTCACTTGCTCAGATCCCCAAACTGGGAGCTGAGCTCCTGTGAAGATGCTGTGACAGTGTGAAATGTCTCTATTAAACTGTGAACACTCTCGCTGCTGCTGTTGCATCCTTGTCCCTCCTGCGCTGAGCACACGTGTCCCCTCCCAGCAGAGCCCTCCCCATGGGCTTCTCACGGCCTCATCTCCCTTCCCACCACTGCCTCTGACACAAACTGTGTCCTGCAGCTGGAGACACAGCTCCCTGGGGAAAGGGGGGAAATGGATTTTGGAAGGAGGGAAGGGATGGTTTGGCTGCTTGGGGGCAGCAGCCAGGACAGCATCAGTGTCTCGCCTGGCAATCCTAGAGAATTCACTGCCTGTGGCTCAGAAATCCCTTTGCTCAGCTGTTCTTATCTTCCTTGGTTTGCACTTCCTAAAAGGAAGTCACAGGCAAGAGAAACTGTGAGAGGGTATAGATCTGAGAGGCTGAAAAGAGCAGTTTGTGCTAAGCACTTGTCAGTTTGGAGAAAGGGCACTGAAAATGGGTCTGTGCCTTCAGAACCAACACTGGATGCTTCCTGCACTCCCTGGACATTGAAGTGGGGCCAAGAAAGGAAACTGGCCATGGCCAGGCTGGTACCCACCTATGGACACTTTGGGAAAGATGAGCTCTGCTGGCATCCTCAGCAGCACTGCAAATCTCATCAGAAAGAAGGGAGGAAATTAGCACCTCGAGAATTACAGTTTAAACAGTCCTCAGAGCACCTTTAGCTGTTCTGAAGATGAAAAGAAACTTTGAAAGAGGGATTAAAGGTAGGATGGTCTGGTTTTGATACAGCAGAACAACTATTTTAAAAGAGCAATGAAAAATGGGAACATAATTCAAGATCTAAGCATACGCTCAGAGAAATCTAGAAAAGGGCAAATATGGAAATGTTCTGAATCTGGTCAGATCTTTCTCCTCTTTCAGGCCTTATGCTGCAGCCCAGAAATCCTTGATAAACCAGAGCCTAAAAGTCCACTTGGCCTTTGTTACTGATTTCTCCCTCTATTAATTGTTCACAACTAATCACAGGCAGCACCCGGAGCTCACCAGCACTCAGAGCAGCCCCATTAAGGATTCAGCAGTGCAGGATCCAGCCTGTGAGCTTCAATCCGCAATTCTGAGCTCTTGGATCTTTCTTTGCAAAGTGTCAGCTTGGGCAGGCCTTACAACACATCTGTGCTCCAGTCCCTTGTCTGCAATACTGGAGAAATAATAACAGTGGCCCCACGTATCCCTTATGGATGGTTTAGTTACCATTTGCAGTGGATATTCACAGCTGTACTGAGGACAAATCACCTTTCTGCAAAGAGTGAATTTAATGTCCATGCAAAAAATCTAATCAGTTACAACTTGCTGGTACACACTGAATAGGCAGGCAGTTCAAATCCAGAAAAAAACAATTTAAAAGAATAAAAAAATAAATTATTTGCTTGTCCTCCCATTGCAACTGTGCAATGAGCAGAGGGAGAAAGAAAAGGTTAGCCTTGTTCTTGATGGAAAGTGATGAGAATATTCCTGCCCTTGGATTTGCCAGGCTTTCAAGGAAGATCCCTGAGCTGGATATCCTCAAGGAGCAAATGTTAACTAACAAAGAGAGGGTTGGACAGGCTCTCTTTCTTGGGAGAGGAGCAGGGCTTCCCTCAATGCCACTTTGCATGAGACCTAGAGCCAGCGGCCAGAACATAACCTAATTAGGCCAGAAAGGGTGATTAGCTGTTTATTTTGAGGATGTTCAAACCATGCACTCACATTATACACTGCCCTGGGAGGAAAAAGGATGCTGTTTATAGTTCCAGGCCTACGGGATCAGCAAAGTTTATTTTCCCCTACAAATGAAGGCTTGCTCTACTTACATTCTTTCAACTCAGATTGGATCTGTTTATTTTCACTCATCTGCAGGAAATGAGAATATTTCAGTCTATTTTTTTGAGTCCAGGGAAGCAGTTTGGATTGCTTAACCATGGGCAAAGGCAAATTAGTCACAGCCCTCATGTGCTACCTCAAAATGTTTGTTTAATACTAGTACTATTAGTGGGAAAAGAATTTACAAAACTCCATAGTGCAAATTACGCTTCTTGAACCTTTTCTGGAATCATGAGAAACTTTGTTAAACCCCCTCAGATGACTGGTATTCCACTGTGGAATATGGAGATGGTCAAGTTGTCCCTCTTCCCAGCAGGCACTTCCATGTATTTATGAGCTGAGGGGTTTAATGCAATATTTTCAAAGAAGCTATCTGCTTCTTTATTGAATTTAGCTCCTGATGGTCTTGAAGGAGAGCATTGCACAAGGAAAATGCTGGTGGGGGAAAAGGGAGGTGCAATGATGGTCCACACATGTGGCTTCTGGTCAGAGCAGTGACAACAGGACAAAAATGTCCTCATACTATATGAAGCACACCCTGCCAAAAGCTACAATGGGATCCGTCTTCAGTGTTTCCAAATATTTGTTTGAGTTGGCTCATATTTAGTTATAAAACAATCCCTGTTCACTAGAGTATGTTAACAGGATTTGTTTGCGTGCTTTAATCTCTTATTTTTAATCATCTCTCATGTCCATGAAGCCTTTGGTAAGATTGTCCATTGATAAAAGTGCTCAAATTATAGCAAATGGACTCTGAGGTGGCAATGTATCTTAGAGAGGGGTTTAATTCCTTCGAAGTTAAGCTTTTTAGATGGTCAATTAAATTATTTTAATTGTATCTTACTTACTTTAAACTTGAATCAAGATCGTTTTTCGACTGCTGGAATTTAAAAATTCTGCAGGAGCCAGGCAACTGCAAGTGCTGTGAATGTAAATGTTATCTGTTGCATGCATTCGGCAGAAGAAACAATCAAAAAGGAACCAAACACTATGATGAAAACAGAAATTACTGGCATCCAATTATGAAGATATGGAGCAGCAGAAGGTACAGTGTGTTACATACATTATGGGGCTGCCAGAATAGGCTACTTAGGGATGTACAATAATAATTTTGATTGTTGATCATAATAATCTCAGGCTGGCCGTAACTGTCTGGCAGTTACTTTATGCTTCCCCAGACTGTTTGCTGGATCTGTTTGCTGATTTCTGCACTTGTTTATAGTTTGCAAATTGTTTGAGGCGAAGGGAATTTTGCTGTTTGTTTGTTTTGCTGGCTCTCCAGAAGGGAACGGGAACCTCCGTGATCTCCTTCGCTGAAAATAACTTTAAAATCCCTAATGGATGCTGTAAAAAATCTTCTCTAGGAAAAAAAAAACAAACTCAGCTGAACTCTAGCTAAATTAACTGATATCCCTCATGATCCACCAATTTTCATGATGGATTACATGAAGCTTTATGAAGTTCAGATACAGCATTGTGTTCTCCCTCCTCCTCCTCCTCCTCCTGGCAGGGTCCTGCTGGCTGCCAAACAAGCAGAACTTCCCCACTGCACTGGACATAACCCTCCAGTTCCCTGGTTTCAGGGAGCCTAGAAGGATCACTTTTCAGACTGCCTCCATGGGGTTTTAAGATGAGCCAGTGCTTGAGAAGTCACAAAGTGCCTGTAGCCTTTACCTGGGTGTTTTTTCTCTTTTCCTGCTCTCAGACATCCAATTTCCTGGGAGCAGGTTTCTCATGCAGACCCCTGAAAAAAAGACTTCCTTGAGGTGCACACATTTTTCTTGTTTGTTTTCTTCCAAATAGCTTTCTTTTTGGACTGTTCTTTTGAAAAAAAAAAAAAATATATATATATATATGTATCTATATCTTCCATTTTCAAATACTCCCTGTGATTGCCAGGACAACAAAATATACCCAGGAAGAATCAATTGATTTGCAGAGGTTTTGTATAGCTTTCTTGTAGAGATTTGGTTGTTCCTTGTACATGATCAAAAAGTCCAACACAGACAGTCATTTAATCAGAGGTTTGGTGTCAGCTCTTCTGGGGGAGGAATATTTCAATATTTCAGATTATTCTATTGTTCATAAGAAAAAAGTAGTTAAAATCTGATTAGCTAGTTAATTCTCTGGCAATATATGACTGACAAGTATTCATAATATTTACTTACAATTATTAAGTCATTTCTAGCCTTGATAAAAAATTTTTATATTTCTGTGGAATTGACTTGTAGGTTTTCTGAGGCATTTTGACAAAATCCATTGGAGTATAGCTGTTTTCTCCCAATACACATAGGAATTTATGCTAAATTGGATAACAAAGCTGCTTGGGTTGGAAAACAAATTAATCCACCCAGTCATATATGAAATGCCCAGAAGAAACAGAAGAATAACAGCTTTTCTACATTTTACTTCTGTGAAGAGAGAATGAAACATTCTTGTCTCCAGGGATCTTCAAGTCCCCACTCCCATCCTTCAAGTTTTATCTTCCCTCCCCAGATTCAGAACTTAAGGAGCAGAATTAAATGGGTTTAATGAGAAGAGGTGATGGTGGCAAGAAGGGATACTGTCAATCAAGGAACAAGTCCATGGCCACGTGAACATCCAGGATAAAACGCTCAGTGAAACCAGGCAGGCAGTCCAGGGACTGCTGGGGGAGGGCAGAAGTGGGATCTGAAGGTCTGATAATCAATGGCAAGGTGATGAGTGCAGTGATGGGGGTCTCTGCTCCTGGCCATCTCAGGCCAAAATAGAAGCTTAAATGCAGAGATTTCCCTCCAGGGACCTGGACCTCTTGCTCACATGAAAGCATCTGCAGTCAGCAAAACAAATCCCACCCTCTCCTAAGGCTGCCTGCATTCCCTGAATTGCTCAGGAGGGAACACTCTTCCCTTTCTCCTGCACTTGCAGCTGCACAAGAGGAGCGTGGGTGCTCAAACTTTGTTTTGCAAGAGCAGTGCCTCTGATGGGGAGCACTCGCCAGGATTAAAGGAGGAAGAAATTGCATGTGCTCAAGTAAAGAGTTCCTAGCAGAGTCCAAGGGAGACACAAAGGCATCAGAAATTCACCTCAGGGGAAATCCTAGGCTGCATTTTCTCCGAAAAAAACCACCTAAGCTTTATATCACGGATGTGCCTGACAAAGGAATCTGACTGGCAAAGTTCATCCACGTCTGCTGTTTTTAAAGAAAGGGGTAAAAGTATATTTGATGCAGTGTTCAGTTATTTGCTCTTTGGAAATCCAGTTCCCAGGGAGTTACTCTCTCATTCTGCTTTATTGGTTTTCACTGTCTCCCAAGATCTGTGCAGTTCAGCTCCATGGTAACTCAGGAACTTCCTCAGTCGCTTACATATTGATGTATACAAAGAAAGCACAGTGCTAATTCACTGTCTGAGCATCTCTAAGGTGTATTTAAAATATCTAAGAAGTGTGGCAGAGTAGGATTTATAGAGGATACAGAACAGTGCTGCCTTGCCTTAAGTGGTAGTGATTGTCTCTTGGGAAGATCTACCAAGTCACTGCAGGCTTTGCAACAACTCAAGTCAAGCTAAACTCCTGTCCACACTGGTAAGCAACATTTGCTCTCCCTGTCCTCCAGAGACTACAATAAAAAATTACAAGGTGCTTAAGAAGGGGAAGCCAAACAGAGGAAAAAGGACTTGCCCTGCAGTAATTAGCTGTGTCTAGGCTTACTAGACAGGTGCTACTGATTTAACAGGCAGGATATGAGCCCTGTAATCCTCATTCTCTACTGATCTACAGCCCACCACCACACTGCTCAGCCTGCCAGGCCTGGGGTTTTCTTACAAAGAACAGAAATGCTAAAGGGGCTGGTGCCTGTCCACCTTCTGCTCAGACATGTGCATGCATAATCAGAAAGCACTTCAGGCATTAGGAAACAGAAAAGCCATAACCATTCCCGCACAGACCTGAAATCAGATCCCTGGTTCCTAAGCTTTCATCCTGGTGCCCAGCTGGCTGCTCCTGCACATGACACAAGTCCAGTTGCTTTGAATATCTTTGTGTTGATTTTTATGAATTATGATGGGCTCCAGACAACAAAATGCTCGGTGCAAGCTGCAGTTCTGGAGGTGGTGTGGGGATTGATTAGTTAATGCCACAAGGACCTGGTGTAAAGCATTTAAAGCTTTAGCAGCATTCTGCACCTTCTCATGGTTGTTTGCTTTGAATTTCCTTGGGATTAATTTTTAAATACTTCAGAGAAGATGACTAGAAAAGTAGAAATGACTACCAGAAGGGGGAAAAGATTCCCACATGTTTTGGGAGAGAAATAAAGCTGCATGTTACCCTTTAAATCTTGCACTGAGAACAGGAGAAGGATCCCCTTCTACTGCTTCAGCTCCAGTGAGAGACCTGTACTGAGATATTTGTACAAACACAAGGGCAATGAGCTAAATATCTGTATTAACATGTCCTGAGAGCCTTTGGAATGTTTAACTTTTCGAGGAACTGTTCTTCACTGAAAAGCCCCCCTTTGAAAATTGGCAATGAGGTAACCAAGGATGTCAATCAAAAGACCCTTGCAGCTGGCTGCGCTACTGAACAACATGCCAGAGTGATCACAGGATCCCCACTCCCTCCTCTAACTGGCAAGCACATTCACTGGCTTCAGATCTGGAGATGGAGATCCTCCCTGGAGAGTCTCACTGAGACTCCAGCTGGTCTACATCCTCCTCCTGCTCTGGAAGTGCTTCCTTCTGAAGGAAAATGCTGTGGTACACCAGGGTCATTTGAGTTGAGGTTCAGCTGGTGGAATGCAGCTTTCTGCATGGTGTATGTTTATCTGTAATCCCACAGCTAATTTCTGAAGCTGAAACAAAGCCAAATGCAAAATAATAATAATAATAATAATAATAATAATAATAATAATAAAAGGTTGGGGTTTTGTCCACGTTATAAAGTCTGTACAGGCCATTAGCATGAAGCTCTTTATTCTTACTGATACTTCTGTTGTTATTATATTTTTCATTTTGAAGCAATAAGAAAAGAACTAGGAGTTCATAATTTATTTGATTAAAAGAAGGGAAACTTGCCCAAGTATACATGACATATATATATGTATAACTATACTACTGCTACAGAAAATATGTCTACGTGGCCAGAATCCAGATCCAGCCTGTGCAGATAAAAATGGGGAAAGAAAAGCTACTTTACTTCTGGAGACATCTGTTGTCTGCTGCTAAATAGGAAACTAACTTCTAATTAGATAGATGCTACAGAAGATGTTTGGCAATATTTGAGGCATCCTGCATGCTGCATCTTGTTAGAGCTACCTGACTCATCAACATTTTGCTTTTGCTGTTAAGTTTATCCACATGATGCTAAGGCAAAAATAGTCATCTGACCCGTAAGTAAATAACAATAGAGTCACAGGAGCTACTTCTTACTTAAGGTTTCAGAACAATTTTGGTTTTAAAGTTCATTTAGTTGGAATGCTTCAGCACATTCCTCTCTGCACAGCTCTGTGGTTAGATCCCAATCAGAGGAAAATATTTGAAAGTTGCAGGTTTTAGGAGGAGCTGCTCCTTCAGAACACAAAATCAGCAATTTTGAGACTCTCCATACTGAAAGTTTTGTGCATTTATAATTCAAAATAGGCAAAATTGAACAGAAGTTTTCTCACTGGTCATGCTGACAATGAAGACATGGAATAGTTTTTGCCAAGACCCTGGGGGAGAAATAGGTGTAAAAGTGATCTCCTGACCCAGTAAAACCCCATGAGAAGTTTAGTAAAAGGGTTAAAGTACATCACCTGTCCTGGTTCTAATTCTATCCTACTTTGATGGCTGGAGATACATTATATATTATATATGTCTGGGGGATTATATTAATCAAATTTCCACAAAAGTCCCCTAGCTCTGCCCTTGTATCTATCTAATAGAAAGTGAAGGCCTCAGCCTACAAAGATCATCCTGAAATTCACTTCTAGCCTGTCTCCTTTCATGAATATTCTTGGCAGATGCTGGCAATGAATACACTCAAGCAGTCATTTAAATTCTGCTGCTTTCTCAGGAAGGGAATTCTTTACAAATTATATTTGGTAGCATCTACTAATTCATTCATTCTCTTTCAAATGCCAGCTATAGCCTGATCCTATATGAATGTTCATGTAAAAACATCCCCTTTAAGCATTCAGAGTCTAAGATCAGCAGTGAAAAATACTTGAATTGCTGATTTTATTTTCAAAAAAAAAAATTATCCTGAAAACAGCACATTCCTATGTGATGTTTCCACCTTGATTAAATTACACACTTCCCAGTGGAAGAAAGTCCATTTTCCAATCTCTGTTTATGGAGGAATCAGCCCACCTTCCTGAGGTTTCTCTGCAGTTCAGATGAGGGCAGTTGGCACTTTTCACGAATCAGCTGTTTACTGCCTTAAAAAATTGGGCTTCTATAGGATGTCACCAGGCACAGGAGAGTCAAAGATCAGTTCCTGGGTCCCAACCAAGGGAACACTTTACTGTGCCTAATTTAATTGCTAAAGTCTATTTAAACCTTTCTCTGGCTTGGAGTTCTTGGTTTAGACCACAATTTAACATTCAATGGACAGCAGGTTTTGGTGAAAATGCCATTGTGCAAAAATCAAATGCACACTCTGGAGTGACATTTCCTGTGACAGCTAATTAAGGAACTTCAGCTGATAGATGATGGACCTGGGGTAAAACTAAGGGCATTGCAGACTTTGCACTGCCTGATTTCTAATACTTTTTCATCTTTATTAACCAGTTTCATTATTTTGAAGAACAAGAAATTGTTACAATTAAATCTTATTTACCATTATCTTGTTTGGGAATTTCTTTACGGATCACAGTCTTTCCTGAAATTACACAGGAAATATTATTACTTGGGAGATGGGATTAGTGAGTAAACAAAATAGATGCACAAATAGACATTCTTCAGTGAGCAACTTCTTTCTGAATAGTTCTGGATATGTCCATTAATTTGTCCTTCTGCAGGCAGTGAACAATAATTTCACCACCCCAATTCTGGACACTGAAGAGCAGAAGGCTTCAGCAGTCCTTAGGCAGCCTTTTAAAACCATCCACATTTTTAAGCAGAACATGAAATACTTTCTAAGCAGACGTCTCACCACAACATGCATTTGTTCAGAAACATCCGTGTGGTTATCATCCCGTAAGTGCAGTGTAACAGGCAATAAAAATCATGAAAACTTACTTACTTGCATCTGCTCAAGTCCTAAAATCACCCAATTGCAAAGCTAGTTATGAAATGAAGAGAGAGAAAGTTAGAGAAAACTACAATAAACTCTGAAGTCAACACTGACAGAAAAAGGTGGCAGGTGTCAAATTAGATGAAATAACTTGTGATTGCATCCCACGATGTGACTTCATTAAAGGTACAAACAAATTTAAGCCTGAGGTTATGGAATTGACTTTAATTTGTCTTCATAACAACATCTAAAACTTTCAGAAAATGTTGGCAGAAAAAGAAAATAAAGATAACTGTAAAGAAGCTCCAATTTTTTTTATTATTTTTTTTTTTTTGTCAGTACATAATCAAAATTGAAATAAGCCTTAGGTTGAAAATCAGAAATAAGATCTGGTTTCTAATTAATTGGGTAAAATCATGTAATTAGGTAAAAAATAATTTGGGCTACTTTGAGCTCGAAAAGAAAAAAAAAACATATCTAAGTGAAGAAACGCATTTTACTTGCTGTGCTCAGCTGAGTTCATGTTGCTTATCCATTCAAAGGCATTTATGTTTTTTTTACCAGAACCATGTCAGCAAAGGGAAATCTCTACTTTTTTAAAAGATACCCACCGATCCATTGCAATCACTGATCAGGCCCGATGATATATCACAGTTAACTCCTAATGTTTTGCCTTGAAAGTTCTGTTTTGGGCCGTTCCAGCCAGGCATTTCCAACACAGGATTGCTGCTGGGAGACACATTCTTACCATTTTATAAATTCAGGACTCAGCTGCAGAGTCCTCCTCATCTCCTTTCACTGAACCATCCAGGCATGGTCAGGGTAAGCTGCATCACTGCTTTTCAAGGGGTTTTCTTCCAAGGGTTTTCTTCAAAGAGTGATCAGGGCAAGGCTTTGCTAACTCAGCCACCCCAGCAGAGATCCTGCAGCACAGGGCTGCTGCTGCACCCTCAGCACAGGTATGGATCTGGAGGGTATGGCTCATTTTGCTCATGAAAATAGAGCCACTGGAAAGTTCCTAGTGTTTTTGTTTTGATGTGTTTTGCTTTGTTTTAATCAAGTTAAGCTACAGCAGCCAAGTTCAAGCTGCACAGCATAAACAGGGGGATTTCTTCAGCTCCTTCCCATCCATTGCATCGTGCCACACTCTTGCTAACATAAGATAGAAATACTAATTTGTGATTTTAAAACCCAAAACATGATTTTAAAAGCCAAAACTTTTCTTTCTGACTGGCTTCTACTTTATACAAATTCCACACACCTGAATACAAAGATCATTCCAGTACAGTTTTAGATATGAGGTTTCATTATTAAACATTACCGAGGTATTTAATCTCTGTTTGACAAACAAAGAATATTAAAAAAGATAAACTGGAGTATCTGAGCCACAGGAGGGTCTCAAAAGGTTCATTAGATTAAAAAAAAAAAAAAAAAAACAAAAAACAAAAACCCAGAAATTTAACTCCTAGCCCCAAAGGATAACAGCAAATTGCTTCTGTTGGCATTTCAGTCAGATTCTTTTTAGATTTCTCTACAGGTTAAGGAAAAAAAAAAAACCTTGGAAACAGTGACTCCTGAAACAAACTGAACAAAGATTTATATCTATTTGCAGAAGTATTAGTTCTCAGTGGGTCTGTCTGCATTCAGCAGTTTCTACAATATTACATAGTTTCAGTGTTGCCAGAGTCTGTTTGGTTACTGTAAATCTCTTTTCCTCAAGTATATATTTTATATCTGCTGATGGGAGAATCTGAGGCTTGTAACTTCCTGGGCTACAAATTCCTAAGTGACAGTCAGACATGAACAAAATTTCTTTCTCTCTTCAGTGCCTCAATAAACAGGAACATGGAAATGATACTTTAAATGTGAGCAGAAAGTCCTGATGTTAAAGTGTTGTTTCAAAAACTGTCAGGAAGAAACAATGAAATTCACAGCTATTCAACACAGAAGACTGAGAAAGGAGACTAAATTAATCTATTTTCAGCCAGAGAACATGACAAACTTTAAGAGGCCAGCAAAAGCTCATGAAATAGGATTCCTCTAGATGGAACTCTTCAATTTGAAAGATGACAGTCGTGTAACCAAAGCATCAAAACTTAGGGAATTATTCTCTTCCTTCACTGATTATTTCTCCTTCTGAAACACCTCCTTAGAGGAAAATGAGTGTATCTCACCTACTCAGCTCATGGCACGATGAGATACAGCTCTCCTGTGCAGAAGACTTGAATTCAAAGGATTTGAATAATGCTGTAAAATAAATAAGGTGATGACTGTGACAGAGGTTTTGACAGGTGCCAAGAGCTCTTTATCTGTGTAGTTCTTTTCATAGTGGCATTAAAGCTGCTAAACAAAGATCTAGATTTTACTCAGCTCTTGCCATTGAATTTCCTACTAAGACTTGTAAACGTGCCTGGACTAGAAAAAAGATTTTTTTAAAACATTCTTTTAATTATTCTGTAAGTAAAACAATTATATAAAAATACTTGGGAAGGTAATGGGCAACAAAAAACTCAAATTCACTTACATAGAATGTGATTTTTTCAAGTGATATGAAGTACTCACAGAGCCATAGAAAAGTATTCTACACCAATTTTGTATGCAGCATCAGAACAGTTCTGCAATAATCTTTAAGACAAGTGTGATATCCTTTAAAACAAATCATTAAAAATATATTGGAGAAAATGGGATATATCTACCAGTCTACGTGGCATCCTTCAGCTTCAGAAAAACACAAAGGTGCCAGCAGTAACACCTAGACACGACAAATATATTCAACGAGAACACAAGTGCAGATAAAGCACAAGTGCTAAAGCAGCAAAGAGCTTTGCAGGATAACGTGTCCCAACTGAAGCACTTGCAAGGTAAAACAAGATACTGTGAGGCAGCTGCTCTTAAAGCCTCCACACTCACACTGAGGGCCCAGGAACCAGCTGGATGTCAGAACCCTCCATCAGCACTGCAAGGAGAGGAGCTGCCACAACCAAGATCTCAGCACACGCTGCAGAAATAACAGAAACATGTTAGAAAACAGAACGTGACAACAGGTACTGACTGCTGACCTCTGCCAGTGGCTGTGCAGTTTTTAGTCTTTGCATTTTTAGCTTCACCCCTTGCCTGCTGAGAAACGCGTTTTCTTCAGGCTGCCTTTGGCACACACAGAGAAATATCACCTGGCAGAAAGCATAATGTGCACGACCTCCTGTGGGCCACACAAGCATGGCTGGACTCTCTCCTCACTGTCTGCTTGCTTCTGGCTGTGTTTGGAGGTGCCAGTCGCCCTCCAAACCCCCCACTGCATTTGGAACACAGTTACCTTCAAAAGATTGCTTCCCTCATCGAATCTCTCACAGCAGCAGCAGTGCTTTGGCTCCCTGCTCCTCTGGACACATCTGGAAATGCCAGTAGCCAGAGAATCTCCAGCATGGGCCACAGTCCAGGAGCTGCTTTTCCTCTCTCAGGGCTCCAAAGAGCATCCCAGCTCCTGCAGTCAGTGAAACATCCAGTTCAGCTGTACCTCACAGCAAGAACTGAAAACTTGGAATACATGTACAGAATCATTTCAGAGACACTGGATCATTGCTCCAGTGAGGAACAAAACCCTGCACACAGGAGAAAATGGTGGATCAGACACAAAACGTCTTAATTGATCTATTTCTACTCTGACCTGAGCACTGAGGAGGATCAAAGCCACCCTTGTGGTGTAACAGAGACCTTTGTTACTGCTGCCAGAGGAAATGTCCCTACCTGTGTGTCCCATTGCTCACCCTGGTGCAGAAGCAGATCCCAGCTCTGGTACAGCTTGAACCAGAGTTTGGTCTGGGCCCTGGGTGCTCAGCAGGAGCTCCTGAGCCAGCAGGTGCCCATCCAGCACACACCATGCCAGGTCCTGGCTGCTGCTCCCCAGGATGGGGCTGGCTTCTCAGGAGACGTTTTGTAATTGCCACCACGAGTTTCACACACATCAGCCAGATGCTGGAGGGGCAGGGAGGAGGGGAGAGCTATAAATCTACAGCTCAGTAATGGAGGGTTGGGCTATGAAATCCATAGATTAAGCTGGGAGAGGCTCTCTCGGTGGCTGCATTAAGGCCAGCACAGCGTGCAGCTGTTTATCGCTCCCAAACAGCTCCTGCTTCCCAGAGGCTGCACGGGGCTTGTCTGGCCTCCTGCAGGCTCCTCTCACACTCACCTCTGGCCAGAAAGAATTAATTCATCACTGAAATGGTATAATCAGGATCTCAGGCTTCACTAACACCTGCTTAAACAGTATGACTATGCCTCAAATAATATGACTATGCCTCATGTAACACCAACCCCTCTGGTCTCAGAGTGCAGCTCGGTGCTCATTGCTTGTCTGAGAAGCTTTGAGGGAACAACAGACACAAGGGACCACCTCAAACTTATTTCTCCTCTCACACTGAGCCTACCCTTGTCATCAGACACCCCAAGGTCACAGCAATATTACACACACTTGAGATAAGTCCGTAAGAGGATTTATTGGTCTTGCAGAACCACTTGTCTTAGATGAGCCACTGGTCTTGGATGAGCCACTCCTGGTTGTCATGTAAAGATGGATCTAAACCCGCAGGAACCTCTCCAGGTACTTCCTTTTCAGGGAGGAATTAAAAACTCCTTAAAGACACCATCAGCAGGCAGCTGCAGGATCAGAAGGTGCTGGTGCTGTGCCTCCTGGACCACCCAGCAGAGCCACATCCACCTTCCCAAAGATTCCTGCCCCACAGCCCCCTCTCCCCAGGGCACCACTGGGATTGCTGGCACCCCTGGAGCAGCAGCTCACCCAGTGGGAAGTCCCAAGCCTGTTTCTAGCCCGTCTCATGCAGGGACAATGCACACTTCTCCTTGTCCTGGTGCCCAGCTCAGCACAAGACCTTCCTCCAGGTTTCCCTGCTGAGGACAGAGTCCATGGAATGTGGGATCCTGCACTGTGCAGCAAAGGTACCTCACCGTCCAGCACCCCAATCCCACAACTTCTCTCCATCTACGTTTTTTCCTATCTCTTACCCATATTTTAGTGCTTCTCTGACTGATTATCAACTTCCATCATGAAAATATCCACGTGCTTTGTAGTCAGTCACTTTATTCCTCTGCCAAGGGTGCTCTCAAGCTCCTGTCACTGGAAGCACCGTGTGCTCTCTTTGTGCCACAGATCTTTAAATGCAGTAGTTATACATCACTTAGGCTGCACATATTTATCCCTAAAATAACACAGGCGTCTCTGCAGACCTTCACTGGGCCTTTGATGCACTCCAGACATCTTGCTCTCCACTCTATTATTCAGTAGCACAACTGAAATAATTGGTACTTTCCAAGCCTTGGCTGTGTTTTTTTGACTCCTAACAGTGTGAGTGGTCAGGTGTGATACTGAGCTCGGAGGGAGCTGGAAGAAAAGAGAATAGATGAGTATGTGAGGAATGAAGCTAGTTCTTGTTGTTTGCCTCTGTAGAGGCTGTGAGGCCTGCTGAGGAGAAAATCATGAATAAGTACCATTCTGAAAGCAAGTGAAGAAGGTGAATGAATGACTTAGGGTTAAATGTTTTATTAATAAAACCGGAGAAAGTCAATACATACCTTTTTAATGCAGTGAAGATTTGAAGTATTCTAACTTCAAGAGACAAATTAAAGAACTGAAGGGAAAAGCCACAAAAAAATCTGCTAAAAATGACCCAGAGTTCGAAATAGGATGTACTGGTTGCAAACATTATTCAGCTGCACCAAGGAAGCTGCCATGGGATATGCTCCTTACATGGTCTGTTCTTTGCCAGGTTTAAGGAATCAGAACTGCAAACAGAGTTGGAAAAAAAGATCCAGCTTCATCCAAGGCTGTCAGATAAAAGGTCAGGAAGTTTTTTGCTGAATTTGGGTAAGGGAAACTGGGTAATGCCGCAGGATTTCTTCTCAAGCAAAGTGTAGCACACAGTATTATTCAAAACAGAAAATGCTACATCCTAAAAAAAAAAAAAAAAAAAAAAGAGGGAGAATAACTCTAGAGGCAGGCTCTTGTTTTATTAGGTGTAAATCAGAGGTGATATTAAATCCATATGGTAAAGGTTAACATGTAAGAAGGATTACATATTGATTGCAGCACTTTAGAATTGGACCATTTTCCATTAACATTTTCTCAGCTTCACAATAGGCAGCAACAGTGCTGCAGAATGCCTAGCAATTAACCACAACAGTAAATGCTAATGCAAGTTTTATAAAGATAATAATGCCTCCCTTACATCTGTGACAGTAACAAACAAGAGTTCCCTAATAGCAGCATCAATTCTGTCTCACAAACAAGGAAGAACTAAGAGCAGAAAAAGAAACTATCTAGACCTACTAATAAAATCATAAAGCTGAAAGTAAAATGATTCATCAGCAGAAAAAAATGCAAGATCAATATAAAATATACTAATTATTGCCTTTTCCATTCCGCTGCATATATGTCCTACTCTGCTGCTTGCAAAAGCAGGAAAGATTGTGGTATCAGGGCTCCAGACTCTAAAGCTCATCTTTCTGTGGCTGAGCAATTGTCCCTGAAGACCACTAAATTAAACAGAGGGAGACAGAGCAGTAACACTTTTTTTCCAAGGATATCAGTGGATGGTAGGATTAGACATCTTCCTGGCACTCCGCTCAGTGGAACTGTAACACCCTGCTTCCTCTTTTTCTACATGTTAATATCTCAAACCTTTCAAAATTCCTCCCCAGTGGGTGGACTCCCCCTAAGCAAAAAGAGTTAGGTCAGACCCTGTTGCTGTGCATGTAAAGCTTGGAAAAATTCTCCTTTTGGCCTGCTTTCCCCCCACCAGCACTGAATTTCACCTGCTGTTCCACTACATGGTCATGCAGTGTCAACTCTGCAGACAGAATTGCACTGCCCTCAGAAATTTGGTACCATCACCCAGAGATGAAGTTATTTTGGCAAGTTATCTGAAATGTCTTCTTCTCTCCACAAAATAAAATCATTCTGTCAAATAAACAATCTCTCTTCTATGAGCACACCACTCCAATTAATGGAGGTTAATTGTCTATAACAAACAACCATTCAATGTATTCATTACACTAATGAGATTTCCTTTTTAGAGGATTTATGAGTTGAAAAATGCAGTTCTGTTCAGTCAGCTTTTAACTGCAGGAAGGAAACGTGCTTGAATTTGGGAAAATTTTTCACTCCAAGAGAAAATGACAACCTGCTCTTAAGAAAAAATAGATATTCATCCACTAGTTGTCAATTGGATATACCTGAGCAAAACACCAAAAGAACTGCTAATATAAACATATGTGATACCACAGTTGCACCCACTTGTTACAATGACTATGAAGATCTTTTTATTTTTTTAAAGCATAACTGACCCTGATGAAGGAGTCTGTCTTCTTGTGTCACTCTCAGATTGCCACCACAGAGCTGAAGTCACCCAGTTCTAACAGCAATGTGCTGGAAAGCCAGTGGAAAGTAACAGCTATGGTATTTTCAGTTCTGTTTCTTTAATGCTTCCACAGTTAAAATAATTTGCCTGATTAACCACTGCCTGTTAAAATTAAAAGGCAAGTATCATCAGAGAAATTACCCTGGGTTTGGCGCTGCTACAGCCAGACCACTACATCTTGTTAATTTACAATTAGGCTGTGGATTGCTGTTCTGCTCTCCCTTCACACCCGTGTCTGCAATGCAGACTATACCCCAAATCAGGACCTAGTGCTTTCAAGATTAATAAGGATATATTGAAACTAGTCCATAAGAAAAAAAAAAAAAAAAAAAAAAAAAAAAAAAGGTATTACTGTACTGGAGAAAAGGAGGCTCAGAGGTGATATTATTGCTCTCCACAAGTCCTTGACAGGGAGGGTGTAGCCAGTCTGGGGGTTGGACTCTTCTCCCAGGTAACCAGAAGGAGAAGGAGAGGAAATGGCCTCAAGCTGTGCCAGGTTAGGATTGAATATTGGGAAAAAATTCTTCACAGAAATGGTGGTCAAGCACTGGAAAAGGCAGCCCAGGGAAGTGGTGGAATCAGTCCCTGGAAGTGTTCAAAAGGACACATAGGTGGGGTGCCTGGAGACAATTTAGTGGTGAACCTGACAGGTTAGTGGTTGGACTTGATGACTTTGGAGGTTTTTTCCTACCTTAATGACTCTCTGGTTCTATTCTTAATGATTCTCTGCACAAATGTCTGTGCTGATCCCTCCACATCAGTGTGGGCCACGTACTGAGCCATTCTCATCAACAAGGCTCCAGGCTAAGCAAGGTGTTTGTTCTGCAAAGGCCTGTAAAGACACTTTATCCCAAGAAATTTGAAACTAAGAAATCTGAAAAGCGACCACAGTGGTGACAAGTTTTAGTCTCATGCAGATGACTTTGTGGTATTTACCTGCCACTGGCCCAGATTGTGCTTGGCATCACATTTGAGTCAAACTCACCATGAAGGGAAGTCCCTCCAGTGAGGCTGTCCCCATGGCAGTGGACATGCAAAAATCACTTGTTAAAGATGTGTGAAAGCTACATGACAGTGTATGAGGGAGGTGCTCTACAGCACTGAAAACAATTTCAATTTGTTTGATGATAAAAAAGACATTTATACCATGGCAAATATCAAGAGAAATGGGAGAGGAAAAATAAGAGAAGCCCCACAAAAAAGATAGATTGAAAGCCTCAGGTATTTCACTATGCCAGAAGTCAACTCATTCTGGCCACAGGGCCAGTTCCACTTATCTTTTCCAAATAATCTGTTTTCAGCTTTCAAGAAGGGCTTGGCTGTGGAGGCTGAAAAGTACCATGGGCCACAGGGCAAAGAATGGTGCATGAATGTTTATGAGCATGCCCACTTAAAAGTAAAAACTCACTTTCATTGTATGTGCAGGTTCATTTCTCACTCCAGCTACTTGTGGAGAATAGATCATCAAGAGCACAGGCATGAGAGATGAAAGTATTTGACTGCAACTAGTAAGATGTTAAACGGAATGAATGAGATGTGATGGGGAACACATCTCTGGGTTCCACCACTGCTCCATTTGAGCTGAAGGAAACAAATACCAGTTTAAAATCAATTGTTTTAGTCCAGGAAAAACTGCTGTGGCCTTATTCATTATGTTCAATTGTCCTTCTCTTCACATCTCCCAGACAGCTCCTTCTCCATGAATGGAGAGAAGAGCCAGATGCCCTCTGTCAATTGAATTACACTGTGGTATTTTTACCAAACACAAGTTCCAATATGTTCTTCCAGACAGTTCTGATGTAGAAATAGTTCTAATTATAATCCACTTCTCTCAGCCCCCCTTTCCAAAGTTGTCCCACTAGTTCCATAAGCAATAAGTAAAACAAATATGAAACATTACCACATCCAAATTTGTACTGACAATACATCCTGAGAGTCTGCTGCCATCCTGGCAGGACAGTTTCTAGGATAGCTTCTTATAGCTACCATTTCCAAACCAAACCTTTATCATATGCCTTAGATATGTGATGCCTTCCAGGTGAAGGGGATTGGGAATATTTACATTTTATTAATGCCAACGAAACAGCAAGAATAGAAAAGAGATAGATGTTTTAAAATGAAATATTTAGTAAGAGTAAATAAAAATAAAAAAGTGCAAAAAAAAACCCCTCACTATCGCTTGATGAGGTGATACTACTCTAATCAGCAAATTGCAATCATTTCAGACTGACGATTGTTACCACGAAGAGCATAAGAACAAACTAAATCATCACACTTATTTAAAATGCTGCAACACCAGCAAGCTTATTGCAATATAATACAGTAGTAAAGCAATTACGCTCTGAGATTAATATTTATAGAACATAATCAGGTTTTCCTTATTTAAAATTTTATTCAATAACTTGTGCGCCGTAAAAGCATTTTCAAAGTCGAAGTAGGTTTTGAAATAAGTCTTTAAGGAAAGGTACCAAAACCCTGGCAGGAGTCTGGAACAATGTTCACTGCCCCTGGGAGGCCACATGTGGTGTGGCCTCTGCAAGTCTGGCACTTCAGGATTGACGACATCACTTGTGACTTGAAGGAATAATCACAAGAGAGATCAGGGAATGGGTAAAAAAATGGCATGAATTCGGTGATGTGAAAGGAATTTGCAACATGGGACAAGTGGCCATTCCATGACCACATGAACACAAAAAACCCCAACAGAAGTCAGATGCAGAACCTCACTAGAAGGAGGGAAGGGAGGGCATTTTTTGAATCCAAAAGACTGTGACAGTGATGCACCAGCCAGAGCCTCAGAAGATTAAGTGTGGACCAGTGACACAAGGACACAGTGACACAGTTCTCCAGGTTTCTTCTCTCTTGGCTGGCTCCTTTCCCAAGCAGGAGCTGTTGGTCACTGGGCACACACGGCACAAAGCTGTGACCAGCCAGGGCAGAAGTCTCTGTGGGCTATTGCAACACAAACTCTGGGCAGTAATGGCTATTATTTCTGGAATACAGTTAAAACTAACATTGGAGAACTAAAACTATTCACTTTCAATGTGAGAAAGGTGTAGGCCTTGATGGGCTCATCTGAGTCAGAGCAAGAACAGTGCCCAGATCAGAAAAAGGGAGATGGAGCTACCAGGTAGCAAATCCCTTATAGCCACAGCACGGGGGATAAGTGTCTGCTTTCTGCCAGCAGGAACTGACAGTACTTTAAGGTTCTAATTGTCAGTACTGCCAATTCTGGGAAAAATGTCTTCTGCTGCAACAAGCTCTGCTTCAAATTCCAAAATGCACTTTATAACAAGGTGTGGGAGGGCTGTTAATTGCTTAACTGCACTCTTCAGGAAAGCATTTCTTACAGCTGAGTGTGTATAAATCCTGATCATTTAAACTTTTATCTTGTAATTCTCACTTCTTTTTACTGTGCAGTAAATTCCCAAAGGTCCTTACAAACCTGGTGTGTAATGCAACTGATCAAGGCATGATCTTGCTTTGCAAGCATGTGGGGAGAGTCCTTCCGTTTCCTTGTCTTCAGGGCATGTCCTGCTTATAGACAGGACAAAATATCACCTGGTTCTGGGGTGCTCAGCATCCAGTTTCTCTGGTATTTAAATAGAGATTGTCCAATCCCACTCCTGGGACATCTCAGTCACACTCAGTAGCCAGGTAGTGCTTGTCACTGTCCATTGAAACACGAGTTCAGCCCAACACCCCCTCAGGTCAGCCTGGTGAAAACCCCTCCTCTTATCTCTGGAAATGGTCTGTGGCAGCAGTGGAGCAGAAGAAAGACAGAGGAGCAGAAAGTGCAACCAAGCATCTTCATTGGGCGTGATGATAGGTCACAGCAGACACAGGAATTGAGAAAACAGAACACTTGAGATTAAATGAATTAACTTCATCGCTGACACAGCTTCTGGCTTCAGCAAACTTGTGTTTTCACATCTCACCAAACACACAGATCCTGAGCCTCCCTTTTTTTTTCTTCAGATTGTTAGAAGGAAAAATTTCTTGGGTTTTCTATCTGGTCAGCTTCCTGGCAGTGGCTGTCAGCAGTGCACATCCCTTGACACTAAGTGACTAATGGAGACAGCTTGCAAAGTATCAGAGCAATTCAGAGCAAAAAAGTCTTTTGGATTTCATTTTAGGAATAGAATGTAGCATCTGCCACGTAATTCCCCTCCACAGTCTCTGTTAACTGCTCAGAGGTTCTCAGTTCTTTGGAAACCATTGAAATAAAAGGGCATTTCCCTCCTGTGAGTTGATCCAGACAAGCCCAGGCTGACTGGGGTTGTTGGTAGAACTGAAAACAGTTTTATCCTCTGCATTTTTAAAAACAGCAGCCAGCCACATCAATCCAGCATTATTTGTGACACGAGTAGAAGCTACAACCAAGGCACTTCTATTGTTTGGGGTTTTTTTTAATTTCCCTCCATCAAACACTACTTTATTTCCTTACACCTTCATATCTTGCCCAGCACTCCAATGATTCACAAATGTATCTTTTTCATATCTTTAACAAAGATATTGTTGTAAAAATATTAGCCTGACTTGGGTGAACAATGCCAAAGTGTACTTCCAAGTGTTAAGTCTGGATTGAAAATCAGAAATTTCTTTGATATTCACAGCACCTTCCATCTCTGTAAATATTCCTATAAAGGCTTTATTGCAAAAAAGGCAAAGGCAAACAATATGTTTGCAAGTTCATGTGGAGATATATGGTCATAAACAATAACTACAGAACAAAACAAACGGCAGAGGACTTAAGTGGCTATTCTAGCACTGGAAAGAGTAAGGTACAAATGGATGACAATATAAATATTAACTCGTGCAGGAGAATAAAGGTGTGAGTTCTCCTCACCTCTGTCAATACATTAATCCATATCTCATATATATGGGTGAAACTAGAGAGGACTTGGTAAATTCTGTTTTCAGAAAATGGACCAGACTATTCTGGATGACTGATTCTGCACCAGAGCTCATCATTTCACACAACAGAATATCTCAAGCTGGAAGGAGCCCATAAGAATCACTAAGCCATTCTCCCTGCTCCTTTCAGAACTGCCTAGAATTAACCATATTACTAAGGATGAGGTCCAGATGCTCCTTGTCCTCTGATACTCTGGCAAGTTTGGTGCCACGATCATTTCCCTGGGGACCCTGTTCCTGTCACCAATCACCCTCTCCTAATGTCCAGTCTGAAGTTCCCTGGCAAATATTCAGTTCCAGGTATCTGCAAGCTTTCTTTTTAACTTTTTGCTTCAATTGTTCCTCCTTTTTCCCCTACTTCTTTTTTTTTTTTTTTCTTTTCTTTCCCTGTCTGAAATAATCACTTGTGTTTTGCATGTGAACCTGGAGGCTGCATCAGCCAGAGCATATTAATTTAACAGTTCGACTGGAAAAGTGCATTCTTGAACGTAGACTCATTCCAGAATGCCAGCTCCTGGTGCCTTGTGGAAGGTAGGGAGAACACTTCATGGTTTGTGACTTGTATCTTGAAGGGAGAGCCCTCACAGCTCCTGATGCTTATGCACTCCCCAGAAAACCATACCAGGCTGCAGACCCAGCAAGGGCCAAAATCTGAGCTCCTCACTGGAGAAGCAGGGAAGCAGAACAAAGCAGCACACGGCAGTGCTGCTGCAGCCTGCTCAGGGTGTCTGCCCCCTTCTCCTTCCTCCTCTCCACAGCTCAGTGATGAGAAGTCCTCTGCAGCAGGGAGGATGATGGGACCAGTTTGTGACATTTTTTTGCTGCCTATGAAATGTTTTCCATGAAGTCTTTTTGACAGGTAGAAGCTCCTGTGCACTCCAAAGCCTTCTTTTCTTTTCTTTTTTTTTTTTTTTTTCTTTTTTTTTTTTTTTTTTTTTTTTTTTTTTTTTTTTTTCTTTTTTTTTTAAGAGAAATCCTTGATTTTAACCGGAGGATATTGGCTGCTGCAACCAGGAGAAAGGTTATGTGGTGTCAATCTCAGATATGATGTGGAAGGAACTTGCACAGAAAACACTGCAGGCAAATTAATGCACGCTGTCAATCTAAACTCACTGTTGCCAGGCATTTATAGCCTGTATCTAAATTATATTAATTTTTGACTGTCCATACTGCCAGCCTGACAGATGACTGGTTCATCTAATTGTTGTGTTTCCTTCTCATTAAAAGATACTTGCAAAAGCACCTCTAAGCAAAATACACAAGCTGCACAAGGAGAAGGTGGTGTTTTTCCAGCAACTTTTGCACTGCACGTTTCTGACAGGTTTTTGCACCACATTCCACATCAATAATGCTGCAGCAACCAAAAGGCCATGTAGGCATTTAATCTCTGAGTGCTGAGGGCACACAGCTACGGGCCCAACACTCTGCAAACATTCTTCAAATTGTGCTTCTGCTCCAGGGAGTTGCCACTGGAGACTCCTCAAAGTCTAACTTAGACTCATTTTAAAATAAAGAGCTTTTTTGACACTAAATAAAACAAACTCCTAGCTTTATTGAATTACACGCAGTGCTAGAGAAAGAAGAAGAAAAATTATGCCTTTAAACCATATTCTTGTGTCATCTGAGAACAGCTACCAGAAGTAGAACTAAAACTTCCAAGTGATGGCAGGTAAAACACCCTTTGTCCCACTTATAATTTGTATCTACATAAATAAATGCAAGAATCATCTTTCTTACTGCACCCAACAGAGCCACATAACACAGGTCAGCAGGGGAGAAGGAGCACCAAGAGACAGGGGAGAAAGGTTATGGAATGAAGAGAGTAAGGGACAGACAGATCCTCTCTCACCCAAGAAGACTAAAGCAATATAAATTGTTTTCTCCAGTGGTGTCTCCCAGAAGATGCTTTTTTTGACCTTGCCGTATGCTTTGAGATTGTTTATTTCATTAGACCAATACACAAATACAAAAAGCAATTATTTTTGTGAAACCTGCCCCAAAGAGTGAAATATTATCGACTATAGCTGGTATCCATTCTATACACATTGCCAAAGTGCAATTAATCATAGGCAGACATTGTAAACATCACAGTTATCAGCATTTAAAATCCATATAAATGCTTTTCCAGGTAATTAATATAAGGAAAGTATTCCCTCAGTTAAGGAAAGAAAACACCTAAGGAATAGTATGGTAATTTTATATTATCTCAAAGGCAAAACTCTAAAGATTTTAGTGGTGACACTGTCTGAGTAATAAATGTAGGCTGCCTGAGATGAACACAGGAGAATACATATATATATATATATATGTATATAATGAAATTTTAAATAAAAGTTAGATTGTTGCCATCAGAAAAATAAGCGGGTTTCCATCTTTTTTTGTTTCTTTTGGTACTTTCTGACTCCTGAATACCATAAAGACGAAAAAAGCAATTAATAGTAAAAATTACTGTCATTACATAGCAAATAATATTATATACAATGCCTCTGACATTAAATCTTAGATAAAAAACCCATTCCACAAGAGGATCTTCTTGGAAGAGTTATTGTGCAACTGCAAAAAGAGACACAAAACCCTTGTTTTTTCTTCTCAGTCCCAGGAGCAGAAATAAAAATAGAAACTCCAGGGGGAGAAGGGCCAAGACAGCTCAGAGGGCGAGGAACTGGGTGGCCTTCACCTCTTCCCTCTAATAATGTCACAGTCATCTGCTCCTGCTGGGGTCCTAAGGATATTGCCACTGCAAGGTCCTTTGGAATAAAACCACTGTGGTTTAGCAGAGGGAAAAGATACTGAGAGTAATGGAGTGAAAGGACAGTCCTCCCTACCCATGTATACATGTACTATAATTCATGTGTGGTGTTTCCAGAACACCCAAGGACTTAGTCTTTGCATGTTCTTTGAAAAAGGAGGTGTAGATGAACATATGGCAAACATGCTCCCAGAAAGAAAGGCAGCTGCTAATAAACAAGCACTGTATGAGGCGACAAATAAACGGATTAGGTGAATTTGTCACTGAATTAGGTGACAAACCACTGCAGGGAGAAGCAGTGGAAAGATCAAGTTGTAGCCCCAGTGCACTGAGGGAGCTGGAATTGCTCCTGGAAGTGCAGCAGTGCAGGTCTGGGCTTGGCAGACCCAGCTGGGCTCAGAGCTGGTGGCACCGAGCTGCTGCAGCAGCTGTGAGAGTGGATTTGAGACTGACTTGAGCATCCTTCCAGCACAGTGCTGCAGGAGCATTGACTTCTGGCACTATTAAAAAGTATAATAGCTTTATACATAAAATAATACATAAAATAATGATTCATGTACAGCAGGTAGATGGATGTTCCTTGATTACTTTTTCACATAAGCCAGCACTAGGACAGTGTTAGTAAAATAGGAAGCAAACACTTCAGACTCGCACACAAGGCATAGTTACTGATAGAGTTCACATTGGTAGGCATAAAAAAATAAAATAATTCCAAAAAAGAGTACAAATTTGTATAACTTAAAAGAATAGAGTGGAAGAGACAGATCACATAGCATTAAAAAACACTAGCACAAAGCAAACAGCAAAAACTCCCTTTTAACTCTGAGAATTTAGGAAGACTACACATGATATATTTCATTGTTGTTTTCTGCACCATTTTCTAAATTGTTTGGCGTGGGCTGGTCTCAGAAATTGCCAGTGCAGTGGAAAAGGGGGGTTTCCACCAAGGGATTCCATAAAGGAAGTGCTAATGATGCTGGGAATGAGCACCACAGTTGCTCAGAGAGAATTCCTGAAGCTGCTTGTGAGCACAGTTCTCCTGTTGTGCAGTGATACATCCAACAGCCTCCTCTTTCACTGTACTGTTTTTATGGTCTTTAAAGGCCTGAATATGACTTTCCATCTTTTCAGCAGTGCTTTTTCTTTCTTGCCTGCATGAGTTGTTCCATTTCATTATCCAGTGGCATTGTAGATCTTCCTTGTTTTGACAGGGACTGTTCTGTTACAATTACCTGCTGTCGTTGTGGTTCAAGTGAAGGTGCTGCCAGCTGGACAGAGCTGTAAAGCAACATGAGTGAATTTCCCAGTGTTAAAGATTTTTTTTTTTTAAATCCAGGAAGCAATTAGCCACTGCTATATTTAGAAGCCTGCTTGTATTGTAACAAGACACTGCCAGCCAGAGGTTGGGAGCAGACAGAGCCTTGGTGCCTCCCAAAATTCAGAGATGCTTGACTTGCACATGACATTTAAAAACCCTTCCTCTCAGCTGGAAAATGTTCAGCATGCAGGAACATGTGACACTTCGCCACAAAACTACATGGGAATAAACTGCACTAAATCTTTCAAGAAGGATGTTCCACACAAGGGGAAACAATGAGCAGAAAGTGTTTGTTCATCTGATGGGCCTCAGCACCTCTTGTCTCAACTAATCAGAGTAGGAACAGACTCTGAGGGATTTCCAGCACTGCAGGCCTGCAGTCAAAAACACAGAAAGGAAAAGAAGAGGAGGTGGGATTTGGCAGTGTGGGCTCATACAGGTCACCTGCTCCTCTACCAGTAGAAATTCCTCATGCCCCTGTGCACTCTCCTAGAGGGACACTGCCTCAAGGACATACATGACACCTGTCACCTCTCTAAAGGTTTGCTCACGCACTGGAATCATGGAAAAAAAAATAATGCGGCCTCATTTTAACAAATGAACAAGCACAGCACAATATTTCAAAGCCACTTTTCTAAATGATGACTAGAAGGTGTTTGGAGGCCATGACAACCCCAAAGCCTTCTACCATTAAACCAGAATTCGCAACAAAACATGCAGCTTCAGCAACAGATGAGTACAGAAAGCTGAAGCCACACATGAGAGGCCATGATCCCACATGTGGAAGAGCAGTCTTGAAGAAAGGGAGGAATTTCAACTCTAATATGGTAACTGAAGCTAATCAAAATCTGGTACAATTATCTCAGTGCTTTTTGCCAAATGCCTCAATTATATAAATTATCTTTATTTGCCTCAATAGGACATAAGGATGGTTTTTGACATTTTTGCAACTAGTTTCTATTGAGCTACAAAGTACAGAAAAAATCTTTACTATCTGAAAAATGAAAATTAACCTGACTTACTAGTTAATTCTAAAAGTTCATGTGTAAGCTGTAACTACAATATTCTTTCCTTTTTGCAGAATACACTAGGAAATATTTTCCTTCTCCAAAGCAGCTTTGGTTTCATGGAAACCTGGAGAGATTTCTGTAATTTTCCAACTATTACAGTCCCCAAACACTTTACTGTTGAACACGATTATTAGATCCACCAGTTTTGTCTTTCATCTGTGTGTTCCTAACAGATGAGCTAGTTTTGTGCCCCATCATAAGCTTACAAATTAAACTCCTACATGCTCTCCTGCTTCCTAATTTGGTGCTTTGGGACAGCACTGCTGTTAGCTCTCTTAAGAACAAAACCATTATTCAGATGAGCTACAGCAAGTAGTCTTCAAACAGTAAACTGCAACTTAGAAAACAAAATTGGATTGCACTCGGTATTAGCTTCAACATTCAGCTGAATACAATACAAGCTTCAGAACATTCAATTTAACAATACATGGAAGAAATTCTTGCCAAAGAAGAAAAGCGAAATTTCCAGCAGAAGCCTGGGGTAACCTCGTGTTAGTGAAAATGTTTTCGATGAGTCGTTTACATCCAGGTTCATCACTGGTGCCCCTTTCAGGCAGTGATATGGGCAAGGGAATATGGGCAATTGTTCTCAGGAGCAGCCTATAATTGTCAGTTCATACAGAATAAATAATTGCTTAGGCAGCAAAAAACAATACACTGAACTATGCTTTCTCTAGATTCAAACTGGACTATTAGGTTTTTTTCAACCTAGAGAGATATATTGCTGACTCTCATTGGAGTGTGATCTAGTAATGAGGTATAAGAATAAGGAGACAAGTTAATCCATAAATCCTAGAGGCAATTAGAGTACCTGAAAGTGCCAGCTGCCAGGATGCTTCCAGTGGTGTTCCAGTAATGCTCAATAAACAGAAAATTCAGGGATAGCAAGAGCCATGTCTTTACAAGCTCCCGTATGCTCCAGGCCCAAAACCACCAGCCATTTTAGGGGAAAATAGAGTGATATTGGTGTCCTTGGTTACAGAGTAAGAGTGTGCAGGGTCAGGCTGAATCTTGCTTTTTCCCTAACCCTACACTCTTGTTATGTGTGGTCAGAAACTGGTCAGAAATATTTGGCTGCATTTTCTAACACTTGCATGACTGCAAAAAGCAATAATTATTGACACTGCAGAACCTGCTTTGCTTCCAGGCGGGTTCATGTGCCATGGGGAGGGAAACCCCCCATGGAAAAGGTTTGGTCCTTCAATTTCTTTCCAGAGATAAGATCAGGCATTCAACACTCCGGTGTGGGTCTACAGACTCAGGGACAGAAGTAAATTTGGTCTCCTGGTGGTGAGGTTCAGAGATTAAACAAAGGACCCACATACCAAGGGCAGCCAGGATGTGAATGTGATGTTAGCTGAATAAAGCCTCCATTTCTTCAATTAAGAATTGTTTTCCTTTCAGGAGAGACCTGGGATCCACAAACCTGAGCACCCAAGCTCAGGTCCTGCCTGAGACTCAGAGGAGAAGAGCCTTCCCCCTTCTGATGAACAAACTCGTCTGTCCTGTGTCCTACCAGGGTGGCCTCTGGACAAATCCCAAGGCAGGAGCCAGAACAATACTAGGCTGCTGAAAGAAGTTCAGTAATGAAGGAAACAAAAAAATACCACAAACAAATAGAAAAATCCACCACCCTCCAAGAAAAACCAACCAAAAAAAAAAAAAAAAAAAAAAAAAAAACCAAACAAACAAACAAAACAAAAAAAAAAAAAAAACAAAAAAAAAAAAAACAAAAAAAAAAAAAACAAACCACCCCAACAGAAACCCACCAAAAACCAAACACCACAACCAAAATGAAAACAAAAACAAAACAAAAAACCCCAAACAAGAAGCAAACAAAACCCCAAACAACCAACCCGGCATTTGTTAAAAACTCCAGAGCTAAAAAGTGGAACTTTGATTATAGAAAGTTAAAATCCTTCTCCTTCTGTTTCAAATGCTTCTTAGTAGGAGTACAGGGAACTACATGGAGGTTTTCATAAACCAAACAGCACTGCATTTATGAGGGCTTATGATGTGGCAATGCCATTTGAGTAATAATAATAGTCATGATTATCATTTTAGTTTTGTAAAAATTATCTCCTAATATGATTTGTAACTCAGCAAAGAAGCCTCTTGTCTAGACTGCAATTTAATTTTTCAAAAGAAATTACCAACTGTGTTAGAATTTGAATCAGTTGCTATTGAAATATACACAGTGCTTTAAGCACATCATTTTTCACACAATTTCATTTCATACGTGTGTATATATATCCTAGGGAGAAAAAAAAAAAGTCAATTTTGTCTCTTTGGACTGCTAGGTGATGGGTATTGCTCTTCTCTGCACCCTTATCCAGGGGAAATGAGGTAATAAAATCACTGTACCACAAGGAGTCTGGGCACCTGGGGTAGGGTTGACCCTCCTGTCTCCCTGCTCCTGTCCCCTCTGTGTCTCCCCTTCCACCTCTCATCTCTGTGAATCATATATTTAAGAATCATCATTAAAATCCACAACCTTCATGGATGTCAACAAACCCAACCAACCAAAAAAAAAAAAAAGAAAAAAAAAATTCCCCACACATAAAAACCAAAATATCATTGCAATACAGAACGAAACGGGCAATTTACACAAAAAACACTCCTTGACCTTTCACCACAATTACAACAGATGTTCCCTATGATCTTTCTACTCTCTAACATCGTTCAGCCCATGTTTTGCCCATTGTCTCTCCCAATTACTATGCTTGCTTCAAAATCCTCATGATACTAAGTTTCAGCACCAAAAAGACTGTGGGGGGCTGACCCTGGCTGGATGCCAGACACCCACCAAAGCCACTCTGTCACTCTCCTCCTCAGGTGGAAAGGCACAGGAAATATAACAAATGGTTCATGAGTTAAGGACATGGAGAAATCACTCACCAAAAACCATCACAGGCAAAACAGACTCAGCTTGGGGATATTAACCGAATTTATTAGCAACAAAATCAGAGCAGGATAATGAGAAGTAAAAATAAATCGTAAAAACAACTTCCTCCCAGCTCTCCCTCCTGTCCCCCAGTGGCACAGGGAGACAGGGAATGGGAGTTACGGTCAGTTCATCACACATTGCTCCTGCCACTGCCCAGGGAGAGGAATCCTTCCCCTGCTCCAGGGTGGGATCCCTCCCACAGGAGACAGCTCTCCATCAACTTCTGCAGTGACAGTCCATCCCAAAGGCAACAGTTCTCCATCAATTGCTTCTCTGTGGGTCACTCCTGCACGGGGTGAGTCCTGAGGGCACAGCCTGCTCCAGGGTGGGATCCCTCCCACAGGGTCCCAAGTCCTGCCAGGACCCTGCTCCAGGGTGGGCTCCTCTCTCCACAGGTCTGCAGGTCCCTGCCAGGACCCTGCTCCAGCACAGGTCTCCCAGGGGTCCACAGGCTCCTCTCCCAGCCCTGTGCCCCACTGTGGGTCTCCTCCAGGGGCTGCAGTGGGTCTGTGCCCCCCTGTGCCCTCCCTGGGCTGCAGGGGCACAGCCATCCCACCACGGGCTCCCCGTGGGCTGCAGGGGAATCTCAGCTCCAGCCCTGGAGCAGCTCCTGCCCCTCCTCTGCTCTGACCTTGGTGTCTGCAGGGCTGCTCCTCTCACAGCTCCTCGCCCTGCTCTTCTCTGGCTGCAATCACATCTGCACAACAGCTCCTTATCCTCCTGGAATTTGTTATCCCAGAGGTGTTCCCACCTTTTCTAACTGGCCCAGCCCTGCCCAGCAGTGGGTCTGTCCTGGAGCTGTCAGGGACTTTCTCTGCTGGACATGGGGAAGATTCCAGAAGCTTCTCACAGAAACCACCCCTGTAGCCCCCCAAAACCTGGTCACACAAACCCAGTACAGTGCCCGACCAAGTTAACAATGACATCTCAAAGCAATGCCATGAAACACAGCACTGTTAATTCGTTGTCCTGGAAGGCACAGGATATTTGGGAAGGAGCACTCACACAGTGACTGATGGCCATAGATGTACATCTCCTTGCCCTGGTTTAAACTTTACCACCCTTAGTTCCAGGACACCCACTTCTACCCATCTCTGAACTAACAAGTTGTTATATTTCATGCACCTTTCTTTCTCCCCACCTCTTTTTCTGCACAGTTATCAGCTTCTATCTGCTGCAAACCCACTTCTTATTTCTGGGATGAGAACTGTGAAGTTAAAGCATTCTTTTTTAATTTCAAGTCCTGGGAAGAGTAAACACTCCTAGACTGGATGAAGCCAGGCACACGGTTTTGAAGTTTTTTCCTCACTCTGCTATTTTTCCTTAGGGAATAATATTTTCCCCATTGTTACATCTCCCATGTAATTTTCCTTTACTGCCCTCTTCTGATTTAGCACTTGGATATTAGGCAGGTTAATAGTGAATAGATAACCTGCAAGTTGTCCAATATTGTAAATATATTGTAAATACCACTGGCACTTGCCTCACTCTGCCCATTAGCAATGCTCACCATTATATCTCCAATGATAGCATACACATAAAACACCACCAAGGCTGCTAGACAAAAGAATCCCCAAGTAGAGGGGATAAATCAGGAAAATTTAAACAATATAAACAGGAACTTCCATACCTTCTACAAAGTTTCATTACTGCCAGCAATACATTTTGAGATGATGTCATAACACATACATCACAAACACCCAGATAAGCAAGGCTTGTAGCAATCTTCCTCCCAAACAGCCAGCCAGCATGTATATTTGAATATCTTTTTGACAGTACTTGGGCTGGAGGAAAAAACAACATTTTTTCCAGCCTCATCAAAAAGCAATTGACTTTTAAGCACATGAGTTTCATCCTTGGCTGTTTATTTAGGGGACTTTATTTGGTTTAGTATTTTGCCATTTCACATTGACACCGACAACTTATTCTACGTATATTTGAATTTTTTTCTTTGCTCATTATGAAATTAAATAGCCTGGTACGGAATTTGAAATTACATGCTTTTATTTCTGTGTAAACAGCATCTCCCAATAAAATAACCTGTAATACAGTTATGGAAGAAAATTATTTCAGAAATTACAATTCTCAGTTGAATTTGTCTGCTTCCTTTGCAGACTGACTTAGCAAATCTTTATAAACAAATGTTAGTCTTTACTACATTTTGCTTTTGAAGTACTGTGTAGACTCCTTGGAGCCTAAACTGGGGTGTCTTTATCAATCATTGGACTTTAGGATCTCACTGCAAGTCATTAACTGTGTCCCCAGTTCAGAAACGCTGCAGCTGGTCATTCACAAGCCATAGAGAAGCTCAGTGGTCACTTGCAGGATACATTTGTTGGGCTGGTGTCTCACAAAACACACCTGACCCAGGAGCAGCAGGCAGGCTGTCTGGAGCCCTCAGTGCCCAATTTTACAACTCGGTCTCAGTGTAGAGCTGCAGAGTCTTAAGAGCATTTTTGGCCAGGGGTTTCTTGAGTGCACAACAAGCTGGTGCCATCCCTTGGTTTGGAGCACAGGAGCCAGGCTGAATGAAGGCTAACCCAGCCAGAAACAGGGACCTCAGCGCCTGCCTCTTGGGAATTCTTATCAAAGCAGCTGATTCCTGGGAGGGGACCGTCTGAAGCCAACCCAGACAAACAGGAGATCCTTCCCCAGTCTGCCAGACAATCTTTAAAGCAGCTGCTTTAACCTCGCTGAACCAGATCTAATCAGAGCAGGTGAGACTCATCTTCTAAACACTCAGTCAATGAAAAAAAACCCTTTGTGGCACCATGTGAGAACTCCCCTGTGAGCACAGAGGACAGGCAGAGGGAGAGGCAAGGGGACACTGAACAGCACATGCATGTGGCCCTAAAGAAGCTGAAAAGCCCTTACTACACCCTAACATCAGGTGATTACTTGATCATCGTGGGCTGTCACCTCTTGCTGGTGGCATTCGGCCCTGGCACTGCCAGGCAGCTGCATTGAGCCACAGGTAGGGATGTAATTGCTCACACCCTGCTGCCACCCTGAAAAAAACTCCTACACTGTGGGTTGGAGTGTTTCCAGGGCCCCAGGCAGTGTCTCACTGACAGTATTTCTCGTGTTTAGAAACCACTTTCCCTTAATAGCCAAGTTAAGATTCTGTGTGTTATTCTTACAGCTTTCACTCTCTGGCTTTTTAATGGCTCGCCTATTAAAACCAATGGAGTTTAAATGCAACAAAGGTAGAGCTTTAAAAAGAATCCCCAAAGCCTTACTATTGGTAGGTGGTAACAGCTGAGTTAAAAGGGGTGGTATTTCTGGGAAATGATTGCTCAAAGGGAAATTAGGAAATTCTGGAAACCTGAGCTGTCCATGAAAGAGAAGGTCCTGGTAGTAGGAGTGAAGTGTGACAAGACAGACACTGGCTGAGTGAGGTCCAGGCTGTGGGATAAACTGAACAGAGAGAGAAGGGATTGTAGGGAGGTATGAGAAAAAATGTAAGAAATTAGGTAAAAATGAGGCACACAGACAACGATGGGAATACTCTCTAGGAAAGGTTTCAAAAAGGTGTACCTGGGATCAGGATTAATATGGACAGAGTATCACAGACACCAGAGCTAAGAGAAAAATGTTTTTATTTACAGGTAAAACTGAAGAACAAAACTATGCATTTTTTGGACCAAAGAGAGAACAAAGGGAGCTTAGGAGTACTAAAAACCTGAAATTAACTCTGAAGAACTGTAAGGACTGGTTTTAAGTATTGAACTAAGAAAAGGGTGGGTATAACTATGAGCCTTGTTTCTGTAACAGGAGACCAAGCTCTCACAGCAGAATCCCTTCCTATTTAAGGAGCTCAGCTGTGAATATCCCCAAACAAGGATTCACCAGCTTATGTCCAGTCAACTTCAGGTCTCTAGAGCAAGAGCTATAACATGCCATAGGGGATGAAGGTGTTTCTAAACAAGTTTTAACACCTGACGAGGTGTGGAATGACACTTTTATGGTTCCAGGATTGCTGTGGAAATACTAACTGGTGGTTTGGCAGAGTTAGAGTGCACTCATGGAGTGTACTTCACACTGCAGAGCAGCAAATGGCTAAGCAGACACATGCCCATGTCTTCTCTGCCTAACATCTCTTTCTTTCTTCACCCTGGTGGAGTCTGAGCAAACTCCACTGCCTTTGGAGCACAGCAGTGGAGCATGATCAGCTCTGGCAGGAGAGCAAAGGGGTCCCAGTTCAGCTGCTGTGGTGCAGCTGTCAGCTGAGTGCTCCTGAAGTCCCTGCATACTGGATAATACAGCAGCAAAGAGGAACCAGTTGTTTTTCAGGAGAAATGGAAAAAAAAAAAAAAAAGTAAAAAGGTTATCATATGGACTGAAGAGCTAGAGCAAGCTACTTAAATGCAACTCTAAGTGCTAATTGAGCTATGTACTAAAAACAAACTATTCCTCATTAGGAGAAAAAATGCAAACTTTTCAAGGTTCTGCTGAAACAAAATTCTTTCATGGGGGCAAGGTGACTACTTTTAATAAGGTGCTTAAGTAAGAGCAGGGTGGGGTGGAAAGGCTTCTGTAACACCTGGGTCAGGAAATCCTTGGTTATTTATACCCAGTTACACCCAGCTGGAGGCAGCCCCAGGCAAATGGGGGTTCAGAGCTTGGCAGCCAGGGCAGTCACTCCTGCCACTAACCTGAGGTGCTGCTTAGTCTTATGTGACCACACAGGTCCCTTTAGTGATGTATTTTGCCTGCCCAGCACCCATGGCATATGGATCTCTTTCTGAAGGGAATATATGCTAAAAAATCACATCTGTGCTGCTTAATCTTTGCCTCCATTCCAATTACATCAGAAAGTGAAAGCTGTCTTCCAGGAGATGTATGGCCTTTATTTCACATTGCATCCAGCCCATCAAAATTTAAGATCAATTGACAAGACACAGCTCCATGAGACTTCTTAGTTTGTGGACATCCACACTATTAGGGAAATGGAAAAGACACAAACTCAGTGGTACAAAAAGACAAGATAATGAGCTGGGACGCACCTGAGGCACATTCTATTGTTCCCTTCCGCAGGATGGAAAACCCATCCACTAAGACAGACAGGAAGAAAAGAAAGATGAAGACAGGAGTCTTTGTAGCACTGTGGGATAACCTGCTATTCTGCAAATGATTCCTTATTTTACATGGAAATATCTCTGACTTCTGGCTTGCTCTGATAGCTACAGCCGTGGTCACGGTGCAACAGCAAAACCACTTTGTTCTGATCCTTGTTCTGATGTTTAAAGACAGTTGAAGATTTCTGGTTATTAACAAATTTGCCTTAGCTGCATTTCCTTTCTTTTATGAAGTAGTTCAGTGAGGCAGATTTACCTTGGCGTAAGAGATGGGCAGATGGCAGGGCTATATAGGTCATGTGCTCCTCAATGCTGATCAAGGAACTGCTCTGTGCCTATGCACTGACTGTCTCCTGCTGACTGAGGCTGAAAATAACCATTAAAGTATTCCTTATAAACAGAAATTCCTGAATATAAGTGTAAACATACAGCCTAAACTAATTGTTATGGTCAATTTTATACATCCCCCGTGAAAATAAACTCCCTGATTAAAAAGAATGAAGTATCTGACTATTCCAAATATGAAAGTGGCACAATCTGTTTTTTCTATTGTTAATATTGATTCCTCTAATTAGTACCTTTGACTTCCAAATGGGTAGACTCAATGACACCAGCTCATTTAGGGTCATGTCAGCAGCTGTTGACAGTCCCTGGTGCTTCAGATGAGGAAGATAAAATCCAATTTTTTAATGCAAAGATGAAATAGTCACTCCATTTCCTTATTTTAAGGTTTGTTTTTACCGTCCTTTCTCTTCAGTTCTATGCATCATGTTGTATGTTCTAATTGAGGACATAAATATCTTTTACATTCCTCCATCTGGTTCTACTCCTGGCCTCAGAAGTATAGTACAATATTGCATCCATTGCTACCTATTATCCATTCTGTCTTCAGTTAAATATGATAAGTTTTATCTTTTTTGTTTGATATTTGGATAGTTTGAACATATTTTTGCTCTTGTATTACAATTAAAACATAAGAACATGAAGTATCTTCCCTTAACTTTTTTAATGTGCACTCTACAGCTACATATTCACTTCTTATCTGGATAATCCTAATATGGAAATCCTTTATATGAAAATTTTTCCATGTCATTCCTCCCAGTTGCTTCTAAACTCTTCTGCCATTTATTCTTTTCACATGATATCTAGAATTGAAAGGTTCCAGATAAACATCCCACAGATTTATTCCATATAAATCCATAAGTTCTTCCATGCCACACCTAGGTTTGCACCAACATTTTCATTCAAATTTCTTTCTTTTTACTGGTTGCCATTAGCTTTGACCTCTGACAGCAGTTCAGGTAATTCTTCCAAAATGCAATACCCACATTAATTTTCATCTGATGCTCAGTGACCTAGCTTAGCTGTCTCTGTAGTCCTCTTTGGTCTTCTCTTGTTTTAATTATCCCAGACAATTTTGTCGTATTGCAAGCGTTGCCACCTCACTGATCATTCTTTTACAGATTGCAAATTACATTAATCACCAAGTACTGGTACTCAGCCTCAGGCCATTCTGCCACTTCTTCTGACATTTCTGTATCTGTCTCTCTGTGTTTCTATAACAACTTTCTCTTCCTCCACAACAACTAGCTTTTTTCACAGGGTTCCTACAAAGAATTTTTCAGAAATTAACTATTTTTTATTATTATTTATTTTGGTAGAAAATCTTACATTTTCCCTCATGGAAAAATGTTTGTCCTTACCACATTATATCCTCTTAAGTGCCTCGTACCTATTCATAATTGTTTAATCCAATTTACCCAGCAGTTAAGCAAAGCTCACAAGGGCTGTAATCACAAGATTGTCCAGAGCACTTACAATCTGTTCAGCTGTCTAATACCTTTGCAGTGTCTCTCATTTCCCATTTGAGCTGGAGCTCCCTGGAATAAAAGCCAGCCCAGTGATGCAGGCACAAGGCTCAGAGTTAACACCGGATTCTTGCTCTGGCTCTGCCAGCTGCTGGCAGTGTAACCTTCCAGTTTCCCAATCTTTCCACATCTCTCTCTCTCCTTTCCCCAGTGCAGGTGGTGCTCAACAACATCACAGATTTGCCAAGTCTCTGTTTGTCTCAGTGCTGATTCCAGGGGGTTTCTTTGATGCCTCCATCAGAGCATCACAAGCCAGGGTACATGAGCACAGGGCAAGCAGCATCTTGCTCTTCTGCACATCCCTGAATACTCTGACAGCTGTCCAAGGATTTCCTTTCTGGGTGGAACAGGGAGCACTGAGCCGAGGCACAGCTTCAAACCACCTGCCCCCAGGAGCAGACACATCTGGAAAAGCTGTGCTTTAATTTTTTATGAAGCCTGATTATTAACGTTTTGTAAAATGCTTGGAGATCTTGGTAGGAAAATTTTACCACCTGCTAAGCATTAGCCTTCTATAAATATTTCCAAGCAGGGCACAGTTGCCAAATGTTTGGGTTCAACTTTAACCATTCTAATGCTGGGCAGGGGGGAAATTCTCATGAGAAACCAAATATTCTTGCTGAACAAATGCTTTACACCACTCATTTTTCTGGTTTCCATCTCAATAGCCTCCAATGTTTCCTGTCCCTTAAATGGTCCTTGTAACCATGTATATAAACATTTTTTGTCAAATGTGCATCTTCCCCTTCAAATCCAGAACTTGATAGTACTAAAACACCGATGTGTTGCATATATTAGTTTCAAGGTCTTAACGTACTTAACATAATTAAGGAATCTGAACAGTTTGTTCCAGTATTATCAGTTTTGCACTGTATTGGTTTTTGACTACATGAAGTATTGCACAGTACCCTAACTGCAGAAGGTCTGAGATAAATTACACCACTTGAACTTCTAATGTATTTACTCAGGCAGTAGCTTGAAGGAAAGTTCCTAGAAGCAAATCTATTAGGTAAATTAAGGTTGTAACTTTTTGGCAGCTTCATTTAAAATATTAGTCAAAATTAGTGAAGCAATTTAGTCCCATTCAAAATTATGCAAGACCAATATGCAAATAGAAGAGAGAGAGCTTTAGGAATGTAGAACAATTACTCTTTAAATATATATGTATTTAAATAAATGCACCACAGAGAGACCAGCCAATGACAGCTGGTTATCCTACAGTGTAGTCTGGCTTTGATCTCCATGTTCCACGTATTTCTTTTCCTTATTTCAGCAGAACTTTTGACTTTCTCTCTGCCAAAGTATCTAAATGGCTGACTTCAGAGCAAACTTTTTTCCTTTTCTTTTCCACATGCTGATACTTGAATCAGAAAATATTATTCTGATTTTGTGTTATATTTGAATAGGACACAATTCTTTCTTACCCCTGTATGCTGTGTTAAAAACAGATTAGTAAAATTGTTTGATCACTCATACTGAGTTCCTGGCAACAGCCTGTCACACTATGAAGATAACTTTTCACTGAGTATCTTCACTGAGTATCTCTCCCATAAGTGTATTAAGAAGACAGGATAAAAAAAAAAATACACAGAATTGTGTTTGGGAGTAATAATTTCTTCATGTTTATGTTCAGTTTACATGACGTGAAGGTCCACTCTAAAGGCCTGGCATTCAGCAGCAAGAAGCAGCAGCAAAGAAATTACCCAGGGCAGGCTATATACTGAATTTGGTGGGGGATTCCTCAGTTAGTATTTCCCCTGCATTATCTCCCTCTTGGAGAAAGGTTTTTTTACTGTGGTGGTTGAAAATGAGCCAGGCACGCTTTCAGAGGGTACTTGAATTTAATTATCACCATCCAGAGGGCTGATTCAGGTAAACAGACAACACAAAGTTTTCAGATACCTAAACACACACTTAGCCCTATATATTAGAGGTCCTAAGTTTAAAGAGCAGATTATACATGTGATCTTTCACTGTGCTACAGAATCAAACCCCAGGGCTTTAGAACTGTGTGGGAACAAGATTCCTCTGTGCTATTCCTCCTCAAAATGTTTTCCAGAACATTGTTCCTATCTGTTGAAGAATGACAAAGGTGCTTAAAATTGACCTTGAGTCAAACAAAGAGGAAAAAAGAAGATTTAATTTTTAGTCAAGAACCAAGTTTAATCAATTATTTTAATAAGATTAATTTAAGAGAGTCTCATGAGCAATCTTCTGCTATATTTAGGGCTACTGTGTCATTTGTGTAATATGGAAAATCAAAGAATAAAGAGGAAAAGGTAAAATAAAAAACCAGGCAAATGCATAATCCAGTATCTAAAAAACAGGGCAAACAATGTTACCAGCTTCCCCTTATTTGAAGTGAGAGGTTAAACTTACAAGAAAACAAAAATCAGAAGTTCTTTTGAAAACCTTAACTTTTTATTTCAAATGTACTTCTAATAAAAGCAGGATATGCTGAGTAACAGCACAGTGGTCTGCTGAGGGTGACAGCTGCTGAGACCTCTGATGTTTTTGCACTGAGGATGGAAACCCTCAAGTGTTGAAAAGGAAAAATTTTAATTACTATTAAGTTGCCAGCAGTTTTTTGCCTATCGACAGTAAATTATTTCTGTAAACACTTTCAGCATTGGGGAGAACGTTTCAGAGATGAGTGATTAGTTATGAGTGACAACCAGAGACTTCAAAATGCAAGACCTGAACGATTTCTGAGCCACAGCAACTGTGAGCTGACAGCAGCAGCTGTAAAGTGGCCAGGGCAGGGAACCACAGCTTTCCAGAGCTCTGGAAAATGCCAGGAGCTGGTGCACAGAGCCAGGTTAGGCCATGGCAGTCAGAGATATCAGGCAGGAATTAATCACTCAAACCTCCTGGTTCTGCAGGCTTCAAGAATAAAGCCCAGGACCAAAAAATAAAACTAGCTAAGGGTGTAACTTCACTGAAGACTGCAATGGACAGCACAGATATCTGAGGCAATCTGGAATCAGAGAGCTTTCAGGGGATGCACAGCTTTGTGCTTTCATATACAACTAGCTTAGCATGTGTGCACACTCAGAAATTTTGTCATAGCTGCTTTAGTTTATGAGGTTTGAACCAAGGCATATAATCTTACAACTGGGATGTGCTGGATGCTTTGGGAGCAATAGACATCCATTCTGGTTGTAGCAGTCATGGCAGAAGCTCCTGTGTTCAATCAAAAATGAGCTGGGTACCTTCAGCAATTTAAATAATAAGTCTTCATTAATCCATCTCATTTTCTAGAATGGTTTAGGAAATGATCACACGAGGGAGGTTGATGTTATCATTAGTATACCTAGCCTGACAGACAAGAAAGGGTTTAAAGATTCCTTGGAGAGACAAATGTTGCATGCAAATTTGTGCCTGACAGAGCTGCCAGAACCAGCTTTCTAAGCCTGGCACTCTGCAGAGCAGAGGACACAGAAAAGCACTCCAGAAACAAGTGCCTGTGCCAGTGACAAAGCTCTTGAGACGCTGAAGGAGTGAGAGGCCCGTGAAAGTAACCACAACACAAAGTTTTCTTCCACCTACTCCAAGAACGACAATGGTGCAATTTCTCTTACAGTGATGGTGCTGAAGGCCCTGGCACAGAATTTGTGGCTGCCCCATCCCTGGAAGTGTTCAAGGCCAGGTTGGATGGGACTCTGAGCAACCTGGGATAATGGAAGGTGTCCTTGACCATGGCAGGGGGGTTGGAATGAGATGATCTTGAAGGTCCCTTCCAACCCAAGCCATTCTGTGCTTCTCTTTGAGCTGCATGTGGGTGTCAATAATTGCCAGCACCACAACTAAAAATGTTCATGCTCTAATTCCCCAGAGATAAGTTTTAGCTGAAATTTACTGTCTGCCACAGGGACCTGGGAAATAGTACTTCAAAGAACAATATTCAGCTACAGAAACACAACTTGCAAATTAAATGCAAACCTAGGAAAGTTTTAGTGGCTGCAGGCACACTCCTAAAAACTGGGCTGTGGTTCAAGGTCCAGAGTCAGATTTTACATGAATTGAGCAGATAAAAAAAACCCAGCAGTAAACACAGAATACAGACTTAGTTTGTCAAACCTGCTCTTACGAACGAGTTTTTTACAAAATGTAATTAAAACTATTTACATACTGTGCCCAGTTTATTTTTGTCTTTAGTGATAATCTTTATCAAGCTCACCTTGGGGGGGAGGGGGGTGCTTTTAATGTCAGATGCTTAAAGAGACTGGAGTGGTCATTTATAAGTCACTGAAAAATTATAAAGTTATCAAAGGAAATTTATTTAGGGATTGAAAATACCAAGAAAAGGGTATAGAGATTAGTCCTGATCCTAAACAAATTAATTCATCAAGGAAATGGTAAGACTTGTCATATGATACAGCAAATACTTGTTCCCAATGCAAAGGAGAAACGAGCTTGCATGTCCTGGCTGGAAAGGAAAATCTACAGTCAGCAGTCTCTTTTCCTAGATCATTTTCCTGGGACAGTGTTGCTAGAAAAGATAACAGCTTAAAAAGATGACATCCCAAATTTCAACCCTTATGCTAGGCTTGGCATGCCTGATACAGGAATGTCTGACATTTATCGGGGTCCTGTTTAACCATTCTGTTCTGAAATATAAGTTTAGTCCTATAACCATAACCTCCATCATCTCCAGCCTCTACAGGCCAGCAGAAAATATTAAAGGATACACAGGAATGGATGGCAATTCTGATCCTTACCTAGTGCTGGTAATAATGGGGTGGTACCATTGTAACATGACTTGTTACTTGCTTACATTTTATTCCACTGGAAACTGAAAACAAGAGTGCCTGCTCTTGAGTGCTTACCAGGAATTGATGTCAAAGTCACAGCAACCAGCAGGTACATGGGGAAAAAAAAATGAGGCGTGGGAAGGTAAAAGGGAAGCATAATCTGGGATACCAGGAGCTGTCACCATTTTGTAAGAAACAACGGTGGGAATGCCTATAATGAAAAGCAATGACTGCAAACAGCAATAAAGTTGTAAGAAATATCCTGTGGCCAGAGACAAACTTGACACACCAGGTGGACAGATGCAGAGGAATACGTGACACTTTCTCCAAAGGAGAAGTATCAGCGCTGCCATTTCACCTGAGAAACTCTGACAGCCTCAGCAGGTTGAGATTAATTCGTTTCAGGACATGGCACAAGTGGAGCTAACAGACTTGCTGCCATCTGACAGCAAGAGTATTGATACTCTGGGAGATATTTCCAATTCCATGAATCAGTGCAGAGTACCTCAGAGACTAACTGAACATGTGCTTGTTCATTAAGTTAGATTAAGTTAGGAACTGAACTTCCTTATTATGTTAATGTTTAATTTCATGATGCAGAGGGAAGTTGCTGAGAACCTTTTCTTTAAGAGGTTCTGGCCTGAACCAGTTGTTAAATATGAGCTACAAATTGCACTGCTCTTGTTAGGAGCTCACACTCCAAGTCAGACAGATCCCTATCAAACTCCGTGGTGCCTGCTGGTTCCAGAACACGGAAATATTGAGGAGACATTTTTTCATTTCTGTGAAAGCCAGACAAAGGAAAAAATACCTTTCTCATTCCTTTGTTAAGAGCTAGTAATCTTCTCCTTTTCTTTTAGGGCATCTATCACTACATTAACAGAAGAGTTTAAAGAATCCCCCTTTGAAAGATCAAAGGAAAAAAACTCTATTTTTTTAAGGGAAAGTTGCTGGCGTTCCTGGCTGCCTCCCCAGCATATACAGAGTGATTATGCCTCAGAAATGTCTCTATCTGTTGACTGTCTGTAGAGGAAGCCCAGACAATCAGCTCAGATGGAAACCATTGAGGCCTAAAGTTAATGAGATGATTTGTGTATGATTCTCTGTCAGAAACCCACAGGATGAGAAAACAGAATTGACCACTGCTTGTCAAAATCTTGGTTTACCTGACCAGCTGGGCACTGGATGCATCTGCACAGCAGAGGCAAACCACGGGCCTTTCCCTGTACATAATTCATTCCTGGTCTTTGTGCCCTTCACATCCTTGAGCTGGCACCCTTCTGGAGAGGTACAGCTACTCTGGGCCACATCTGCTCTCTTGATTATCCTCATACTTCCAACCAAAGGCACCAAAGGAAGGACAGCAAAAGAACCTCATTCAACTCTCTTAGTACTGTGAGTCACAGCTTTTTCCACTTATGGTAGGATTTACCCACTGATCTGACAGTTACTGTAAATAAGTGCTTAGCAGGTACAACATTTTTTAGACAGCATCTCCTTTCTTCTGAAAGGGAAAAAAAACTTGGCCCTGTCCGGCTCTTGTTTGAAATAATCAATTATTATGACTGAACTCAAGCTTCCAAGTCTAAAAGATGTATTTTATTAACATCTGTTATGACTGAGCACAGGCACAGCCAAAGCCTGTGGGTGTGGAGCACAAAATGGACACATGGCACTGGAAAATCCTCAAAGAGAACTCAAACAGCAAGGGAGTCTGAGGGATCTGGATGGTGACAGCATAGGAAGGACACCAGTGTGCATTTCTGCTCTGGGCTGGCCTCACAGATGCTTCTCTGTCCCTGTGCCTCTTACAGGACAGAGATTTAGGTGGACTGTCTGCAACATGTGTTACTTCTGGCTATTTTCCTCACAGAAAAATTAATTATTCCTGAAGTTTTGCCCTTCTTAGGTTCCTGTAAAAATATAATCCCCAGAATTTAGTCCTGCTAGATTCTTTTGTATTCCTTGTGCTAAGGATATCACCAGCACCAGCTTCTGATTAGGAGTCATCACGCATGAGATGAGGTTAGAACAGGCATTTGCAGCTCTTTAGAGAGTGTTTACATATTTCCATGATCCTTGGTTTTCCTCTGCTTCTATGATAACATACTTTACATTGGTGAAGGAGCAGAGAGATGTTTGATGATGCTGTACACCAGGAGCTGAGAGAAAAGTGAGGGCAAGTCTTGTCTCCAGATGAGCACTGGTGGCCAAAAAACCCCTGAAGCTGAGCATATTGTAAAAACACCAAGCAAAGCATCACTGGGGACCACATTTTTCTACAACATAAATGACAATTTGCTCACCTGTGTGCCACTCTCCTTTCCTTACACCAAGATCCTCCTCCCACTTCTTCCCACCTTCTGACGTTCCAATAGTGAGAGCAAATAGGGCAGCAACCACAAAAATAGTCTTGCACTCAGCACACAAGTGCCTCTTCCCAAGGAAAAAAAAATGCCTTTGTGGGAGCATTTTTTCCTTTCAAATGAAAAGGCCTCAAGCTACTCACAGAATTCTCTGCTGAGATTTGGACCATGTGCAGTGCACAGGTGATCATCAAGGGAGAATGGCTCCAATTTCTCCAAAATAAGGGAGAGCCCATAAAGGGAGTGATCAGAAAGATGCTAGGTCCTGAGTTTAGAGAGAGCTGTTACAAAGTGTAAAGTGTGGCAGTCTTTTTCTCTCTCTGCTGTCTCCAAACTTCACTTCCACAGCAGCTTTTCAGCTGCAGTCAGAGTGTCAGGCTCCAATGTGAATGCTGTGGACACTGCCAGGGATGAAGATGCCCTTGGCCAGTCCCCTTGGATGGCTGTCAGAGTGCTGCTGCCAAAATCCCAATTTTTTCCCCCCCAAAAATCCTAATTTTTTCCCAAAGAATCCCAGTTTTTCCCCCCAAAATTCCCGATTTTTTTCCAAAAAAAATCCCAATTTTTTTGGGATATGCCATACCCAAAAAAGGGGCATTTTCCCCCCAGTTTTTCCCTCTGACAGACCTGAATAGAATTCCATGGGACATGGTAAACCTCACACCTTTGCCCTCCAGAAGTTTTTCCTCCTGCTAAATTTCAAAGATGTTTTGCAAACCATCTATGGCTTGGATTCCTGCAGGTAAAAAAAATTTACAAGAATTTTCTCAATGGTCACTTAGCCAGTCTGAATCAGGAAGTCAACACCAACTCTTTCCATTGCAGGTGATTTTGTTCTTGAAGTATAAAAAAACCTTGAAGTTTGGATGTGAATAATTATGTAGTGCCAGCATAATACTCCAGAAAGGGAAAGCATAAGAGGGAGAAGGAAGTGGGAAGTAACTAAATGGTCAGGCAGAGGGTGTTCACTCTTCTGTGAAGGTATTCCCCATCCAAAATAAAAAAAAAAAAGAGAAAAAAAGAAAAAAAAGTAGGTTGAGAAAACCAGGAGGAAAATAAAAAAGCTGGATGACAAAGAGGAAGATGAAACACTTAGTAAATAATTATTTACAGAATTAGTATGCTCTTCTAAAGTTACAAAATGTGGCAAGCTTAGCTTACCCTGAGGCTATAGGATAAGTGGTAAAGCCAAAGCTGTGCCTTAGAAGCCTTCAACTGTAAACCTTGTCAGCTTTTGTGTTGCATTACTGCACATTAATAGAATAGTGATCTGGGAAATGCAGGAAGAAAAATTAGGTATCTTAAACCTCATAAATAGGGTTTGGCAAAGAAATTGGTGGCAGAATGGGGACAAAATAAAGGACAAAGTTTGGGATGAAAAACGAAACAGAATAAAACTAAGAGAGTGAGAACATAAGAAATGCCTTAATGGGTTCACCTAGCCCTCCTTACTCAAGAGGGAAAACTGAGATCAAAAACATGGCCTTCCTGGGTAAGGATATTATTTGAATTCCAGGTGAGCTGACTCTTAGGATTCACCTGAATGTGGAGAAGCTGGCTGTATAATTTGTACTGAAAACTGAATTTACACCTTTGAAAATGAAAACAGAGAGGTGGCAGTAGGAGATAGCTTTGAAAGTGCATGAAAGCCTGGTCACAACCTGCAACCCTTCCACTTGCCCAGCACCTGCTGTTGTTGTACCAGGCCTGCTCCATGGCACAGCCCTGCCTATTCCATCCAGGGGAGTTTTATAATGATGTGTCATCCCTGAAATACTTTAATTCCTTCTGAACCTTTCGATATTACTGGTGTCTACAGCTTCCTGTAGCAGGAAGTTCTCAAAAAGTTTGCTAACCAGTGTGTGGGTACAATATTTTTTTGAATGTAGGGCCTGTCTTGAACAACTTTCCTACTTGCTTTATGGATGATCCCTTAGTTTCAGTAGTGCAGGGTTTGAACAACAATTCTGTTCTCATCTTCGCACTCTTGTAAACCTCCAGTATACCCTACCTCAGGTGTCTTCTCTGCAAATTGACAGGTCCCAGCCTTTTGCCCTCTCCTTGAAAGGCAGCTGGCTCATCCCTGGGTAGTTTTTGTTGCCATTCTCTCTCTGTTCCTTTGCAAACTCCTTTGCCATCCTCCTGGAGATGGGAAGGCCTAAAAAGCCCTCCAGCTGTGGGTGCACCAGAGTTTTCTGTGGAGGCAAAATGACACAAATGACACCTGCCTTATTTTCATGCCTCTCCTGACACACCCAAAACTGCCTTTTTTTTTTTTTTTTTTTTTTTTTTTTTTTTTTTTTTTGTGGTTTCAGAAAACTGCCTGGCTGAGTCTGAGGGATCTTTCCAGAGCTGCAACCATCAGTTCCAAGTTCAGCATCCAGCAGAATCCAGAGAGGATTTCCTCTCAATGAAGTATTCCCTATCATTTTTCTACACCAAAGCTCCCCTGGACACTTCCTCTGCTTTGTGGGGCCCTTCTGGAGTTTCTATTAGGGTGGCACCTGTCCAGCCAAAAGAGCTTAATTATCTTGTACAAAGGACAGAAGAGTGAGAAATGCAAAAAAGAAGGAAAGACATGAAAGGAAAATAAAAAGGTCATTATTTTTCATTTGTTTGTGCTAGCACTTAGCATTTTGATATTGTCCTTATAAAGTGATTTTTAATTATTTTTCTCTATATAGGTGCATAACGTAGCATATGGGTTGCAAATGATGAAAAGATAAATTGGATTTTCAATTGGTTTTATTACCTGGTTTTAACCCCTCTAAGTCATTTTTAATTTAAAAAAGTTTCAATAAAAGCATCCTGGAGAGATTTCCTCTACAGTTCTTATAATTTAATCACATCAATGAAGAAAAGCTGTAGTTGGGGAGAAAAGAAATAAACACCTCCAGTAATGCAATCAAGACACTGTTACATGGTACACAAGGAAAGGGAAAAATCAGCAGAATGGCAAGGAATAGCTAAAGAAGTTCCATTTAATAAGGGTTTGTGTAATTTCAAAGTATTCCTCTCTCTTTTGATCTTAGCTATTCTTACCCAGGACTGTTTCACCTTTGGAAGTTGATTTTGAAAGGTGACTTGTGATGCTTCTGACAGTATCAGTTAGGTCAGCTTTGGTTTAGTTTAATGCCCAATCCTCAGTAGCGTTACCATAATTTCTGTTTCATTATGAGTACGGGCTAATTACAGATGAGGAAAGTGACTTTTTTCCCTTGACCAAGACCTGTCTGGTTCCTGGCCCTGGGTCAGTGTGAGCTGAGTGCCAGAGGAAGAGGATGTTGTCACCACATCTCAAGGGCAGCAAATTCCTCATCCCAGAGAGGCACCTCTCACTCTGCTGCCCAAGGAAACGAGGTTCTGCCATGTTCACACTGCACCTGACTTTCCCAGGAACTTTTGAACCTGGCGGTCAATTCCAACAGATTTACTTGGGGGCAAGGTGCAGATCCCTGAGATAAGCTCCAACTGCTTTTTGAAGAGAAGTGGCTGCAGAAAAGAAACCTGCTGGTGGCTTCAGTGAAGAAAGGTGGCAGTGAGAGTCCTCTTCTAATTGAGCAATGGAGAATTGACACTGTGAAGGAACTTAAAAACAACTCCACTGGGGGAAAGAAATGCAGCTGGAGATTTATCTTCCCAGACAAACATCAGTCACCCGTTCAGACAAGCATTCGTGGGAAACCTTGGCCTCCTTAATTACAGTGTGGCACAACTTGTGTGCTACACCTGAGCTCTGCAGCTGCAGCCTACCCTGCCACATGGCAGATTCCGAGTTGATTTAATTATAGACTTTTGCAAGAAGTCATCCAGACCTATTCCAGGTCAACTGATAGCTTTTTAGGGTTCTTTTCACTGACAGTTTTTACAAGGACTGAAAATGTCTGTGCCTGTTGTGCTCAAACCAGATCTTTCTCTTTTCATTTCAACCAAAACACATTTCTACTGCCCAAAGTATGAGCTATTTTCAGCTCACAGAACTTGCACACCTAAACAATATGGCAGTCTGTCAGAAAACTGGTAGGCCTGCGATATTCTCCTACAAAACACTAACAGCTCATACTCCTCTTCAGTGTCATTCTCAAACTTTGTAAGAGGGAGGGAATTATACCTGGGTTACAGATCAAAGCACCCGGGACCCTGTTATAACTGGAATCTGAGGAACAGGATTTGGTGCTTCCTGCATCTGTGGGATAACAGAACACTGCCAAAGTGAAATTTCTTGTTCTTCATCATCATGTACCTTTTACATTAAACTTTTAAATGAAAAAACCATAAAGGGTCTTTGGGTAACTGATAACTACTGCTCCAAAACCAGCTTTTGAACAACTTAGCTGCCCCGTGGTTCACACTGTGCAGACTGTACATGTAAATATGAAAAGACCCCAGGTGAATAAAACCTGAAAACCACACAAAATTTTAAGACGTAAGTTTTCTAGCACCCAAACCCACACTCAGATACTCCTCAGCTTTTTTTGAATGCAACAGCGTTCAACCTAAACATGCACAACCTTAACCAGCCTGTCCAGGATCCAGCAGACAGGCAACTCAAACACGTGCAGTGCTTTGGGGAAGGCGACCAAGGGCTGCAGCACATTTCCTCACGTGAACACTCAGTGTCCTTCTCTTGCTCTTTTCTGGTCAAAAAGTCCCTCTCCCAGCTCTGAAATGACTCATGCCCCATCTGTTTTCAGACCATTACCTTGCCAGTAAATCATTTCAGGCCTCAAGTGCAAAGTTTCTTCTGCTTGTACATCAAACATTATGGTTATAGACTTTTTGACGAGATGTTAGATGTACATATTTCACAATTTTTAATTTAACCCCAGAATCTATAAGGATCCATACTGGATACCTGAGTGAAAATCAAGAATGCTTGCTTATGAAAGGGAATGACTACTTTTGAACTCGTGGCTGGAATTTCTAATTACAAACATACCTGTAAATGCTTTGCTTGGGTTATCATGCTACTGGCTCCTGGCTGCTGGCAGACTAATGCTCCTATTTTCCTGAGCCCATTCAATCTGAAACAGAGTTACAGCACAGTTCTCAATTGTTCCAGCAACTGCTGATGCAGAGGTATCCTTGCTGTGTTTGCTGGCTCACTATGCAACATTTTATGATCCAGATCTACACACAAATCCTGCTCCAGACAGATTCTTCTCATGCAAACTAAATGGGAGGCAGCACCCAAGTTCACCCTCCCCCTGTACTGAGCATGGACAACTGGCTGGTTTGGTAGATCCACTTGGTTCTTATGAGCTTAGGGAACACTATGGCTGCTCTAACAAATGCATTCTCTGCTCAAGGATGGAAAAAAAAAAGCTCAATCCATCAAATAAAAAGCAGCCACTACCCTCCTTCCTGGAAGGAGGTAGGAGGACCCCTCAGGTCGCCCAGATGCTCACTGGCATTCCCTGGATGCCAGGGAATGGACCACCTCTCTTCAGCAAAAGCACAGTTGTGTTCAGTGCCTTCCAAGAAACTTCCCTCCCAGGACAACTAACCCCCAACCTGTGCCCCAGCATCTTGTCCTTTAGCAGAAAGCCAGATTTATGCGCTGCCTACTCCCAAAACCAACCCAAGTGTCCTCTGAAGTTCTTGAAGGCTTTGCTCTATTACAATATTTTGGCACAAAGGCCCCCATACATTATGCCTGGTAAACCTTTATTCAGTTTAAGCTGTCACACTTGAGCAAGGTGGCCTGGGGTGACACCAAGCACTCAGCATCCAGAGGAAAGCAACACCTCCAACAGGTGATGCTGCTGGAGCAGCCAAAGCATTTGCCCCAGCTCAGGAGATCCCTCACCAGCAATTTTCTTCCTTGTGCACTTTTTATATTGTTTTTTATGCTAACTTCTTGCAATGGCTTTGCAGGCAATTTCAGCTCAAAGCATAAATGAACACTCACTCATATTCTAAAAATTCTTACTGAGTGACCTGTGTGGGACTCAGCCCTGGGGGCCTGCAAAAGGGAGAAATGGAAGAAATTTCACTCCGTGAAATTTAGAGTAGAGTTTAAATATATCGGCATTTTGTTTGCAGTCCAAAGAGCAGATGGTGGTTTAAATATTTTTTAAAGGTTTGTATGGGATGGAGCACAGAACCACAGGAATGTCTCTCACCTTGTAAGACAGCACTGTGCAGTGATGTAATTATTAGACATAATTAATTAGCTGTCATTATTTTCACTGTTTTTCTTGATTTTTTTTTCCTTTTAAATTTATCGGGAGACATGAACAGGGTAAAGTCAGCTCTATGTTTTAAAATCAACCTTTAAACCATTTCATCAGATGATCCTGCTCTGATAGTTTTTTTTCTCTGTCGGGGGGTCAATTCCATAATTTGCCCCTGTTCACGAGTTTTAAGAAGTTGCACGTGCGCTAAAGTATCTCGACAGAAAAAAAATTCTTTTTGTGCACTGCACGAGGTCCCGGCTAATTCCTTCAGGAAATCTTTGCTTTCTTCCACAAAGCAGCCGAGTTTTCAACAACTCGGAAAAGCACACAGGCGGAACGCGTTAAAAACCACGGAACAAGGAACCAGGTAAGTAGTCCTGTGTTGTTAGAACCCACCCGGTGTCCGGCACGTTGTTTTTTTGCGGCTGTTGAGAAACCACGGCCAGCGGTGACTCGCACAGCTGGGAGCGCGTCTCCCGAAAGGAGAATTCACTACTTTTAGGGGTGAAGAGCGGTTCTCCCAGGAACAAAGACGGTTCGCATCGTGCTGCAGAGAATACTCACATCCTGTTGGAATACACAGAATGAAAAATAAAGCACTGGACAAAGCTGGGTGCGCACAGAGGTTCTTTATTGCCACAGCGCGGTTCCTGCAAAGGCGGGTGCGCGGCGGGACCCCCCCCGTGCGGGCCCCGGGCGCTCCGGCCGCGGGGGCGATGAGGGCGATGAGCGACGGGGGCGATAATGGCGATAAGGGCCGTGAGAGCGATAAGAGCGAGCGGCACCCGCGCCCCGACCCCCTCCCCGCGCCATGACGTCACACCCCTCCCCGCGCCATGACGTCACCGCGCCCCGCGCCTGCGCGAGCCCCCACCCCTCCCGCGCCCCCCCCGCCCCTCGCGCCTCCCCGGACCCCTCGAGCGGGCCCTTGGGGGCGTGGCCCCCCGCGCGCGTGCGCGCGCGCCCCCGGCGGCGCCCGCCCCCGTGACGGGCTTGCGTGACGGCGGCGGCGGCGGCACCGGGAGCGCGCGCGCGCCCGCCCGCCTTTCGGTACCGCGAGCGCCTATCGCGACCGCCTGTCGCGACCGCCGCCGCTCCGCCGCCGCCGCCTCCTCCTCCTCGCGCCCGGGAGCGAAATCAGCGCCCGCGCCTGGACTTCCCTCCCCCCCCTCCCCGCCCTTCCCCCTCCCACTATTATCCTCCCTCCCGGCGCTCCCGCCCGCCCGGGAACGCGCGCCCCGCTCCCGCCCGGCGAGGGAGCGACCCGGCGCTGCCGCCCGCCCCGATCCCCTCCATGGCTCCCGCGCCGCCCCGCTGAGCCGGAGCCGCCCGCCGGGAGCCGCGGCTGAGCGCGGGAGGGGGGCGGGGGCGCGGAGGGTGCGACACGCGCGGGGAGCGGCGGCGGGCGGCGGAGGAGGAGCGGCAGGAGCGGGGAGTCCCGGCGCGGCCGCGGGAGCCCCGGGCGGGCGGGCGGCGCCGGGAGCGGCCGGGATTTACCGTGGTGGCAGTGGGCGCTGAGCGGCGGGGGAGCCGGGCGTCCCCGGGGCCGCCGCCTCTCGGGCTGAGCCCCCCCGCCCGGACCATGGCCGACGACGACGTGCTGTTCGAGGACGTGTACGAGCTCTGCGAGGTGATCGGCAAGTGAGTGCGGCGGGGAGCGGGCAGGGCAGGGCAGGGCTGGGCGAGGGGAGCGCTGCCCCGCGCCCCCCGCCCGCACCGGGCACGGCGATGCTCCGCCCGGGACCCACCTGAGTCGCCGCCGCCGGCGGGTCCGTGCGGGGTCCGGGTGCCCCCCGGGGCCGGTGCCCACCGTCCTCGTCACACGGGAGGCGGAAGGGGGAGAAGTGACCCCGTGTTTCCTCAGCCACCATGATTAACCACCTCGCCATCGCTCAGCCTGGCTGCAGCAAGCGGCAACCACTTCCCACCCCTTTTCTTCTCCTCCCCCCGATATCCCATTCCTGGCACACCCATCAAGGATTGCCTATTGGGGAAGGGAAAGGGAAGATAGCTCTCCCTAGATCCACCTATTCGCTGGGTGTCTGCATATCTGTGCGCCAGGTGTTGGGTTTTCCTCCTCTTTGCTGCATAATAACCAGCGTGGTTGTGGCGCTCGGCTAGCGCTCGGTTCTCGTCCACATCCATCACTCTGGTTCCTGTGGAAATGGAGATGTACAAGGCAGGAGGAGTGCTTGGCCTTTTGAGTCTTATTATGCAACTGCTGTTAAACCGATGCTCGAGGCTTGTGTGAAACCTGGGAGTTGAGGCAGTGGCTGGCGTTCCCCAGCTGCCGTTTCGGGTTTCCGTTCGCTGTCGGATGAAAATGACAATTCGAGTCACCAAGAAAATGCAGAGACTCCCCCAAATCAGATGGTGATAAGAATTAAGCCTAAACTCCACTCTCCCCTGCCCCCGTATTTCTGTGACTGCTCAGTTTTGAAATCCTTTCTTTATTTCTTCATCGTCTTTCATGTATTTTCTGTAGTTGTGGCTGTGTTGCGAAAAGGACACGAAAGATACCGTGATACTGAGACTGCCTAATTTTCTGTGTGTCTGATTCCGAAGCTGACATTGCTCTGCAAGCCTTAGTAGTGACACTGTTCGGTGTGCTTGGAGTTTTTCTCTTCGTGACAATGGGTTTTATGAGAATAATTGACCGTGTTTTGATTATAAACAAAGAATGTTTCCTGCATGTATTCTCTTGCCCCGCTCTCCACCCCGATGCTTTTCAGTGTATATGGAGTGCTGTCTGCTTTCAAAGCCAGGGCTAAAAATATTCTAGAATTAATCTTTTCTCGGGATTATACTGAAATGCCGGTCTTGGACATAGCAGGTGGCTTTGTTGTCAGCAGAAGTTTCAGCACTCCGTTCTGTCGTTTCACAAGACATTACCCCCTTGCTCCTAACACAACTTTTAAAAATATTATGTTCCAAGGGCCTTGTTTGCCATCATAAATGGTATATGATTGCTTTGACTTGATGCTGGTGAGGAGCTTTTGTAGGAGAGAACTCTTATTTAAAGGTGTTTTGAAGACAATTTTTAGCACACTTCTTTCACGAGTGGTTTTATGCTAACCACTGCAGTTCACACTCAGTTTTATTCCTGCCCAGTTGAGATTAGAAGGACGGTGCAGTGTGTATGCATGACTGCACACCCCTTCGGAGGATGGATGATTCACAGGGGCCAGATGTTTGCACATCTCCACTGACTTTTTGTTCTGTGGCTGGAGAATTTCGAAGGGAGTGCTCAAAGTCGTGGATTAGGTGTTAGCCGCAGAAGTTCCACACGCGATTTAGGTGGTGTAGGGAGTGTTGTGATGTAACTAGATCTAACAGATAAATATTGAATCACAGGAGCATGGTGATGCCAAGAGCACTGTAGCGAAAACAGGGTGTATCACTGAAAATAGCAGCAGTGGTGGTGTGAAGGGCTGATAGCTGGTTGTGATTACTCAGGCTTTTCCGCACAGATGTCAAGTGAGTCCTCTAAAAAAAACCCAGACATTTAAAATAAATTCACAACTTTCACGTACGATTTATGAGTGGTATTCCTGTTTCTTTGCAATGCTACACAGGTAAATGCCAGGGGACGAGAGGTGCAGCATCTTTATTTAGCTTACAGATTCTGGGTACCACTTTGCCTGTCCATAAGAAACTTGAGGAAAGCTGCTGTAAATCTGCTTTGATGAAATTGCTAGGTAAGCATCTGACCAAACATCTTTCAGTGAAACATACACTAAATGTCTGATTGTTTCTGGGATTCATTACTGATTGATACAGTGATTTAGTTCTTGCAAAGAGCACATCTGCCTCTGATTTGCATTTCGGACACATGAAATACTTAAATGTGTAATTTATCTTTCCTAAATAGGTAGTTGCCACTGTCACTTAGGGTAATAAAAGAGGTACTTTCATGAAGGGTGTGGGGAAGAGGTCTTTGCCTGTAAAATGTCGAAGTGTTTAGTCAAAGTTCCCATACAATTTACTAGAGAAATCAGGAGATGCTTTCTTGGCTGACAGTAGACGGTCCAATTTGTTGAGGCATATTATGATCTTTAGGATAAGCTTTAAACACTTCTAAATACAATAAACTGATAAGACTGACTTTGAGTAAATGCAGCAATAATAGCTTTTGGTGAGGAACAGTTACAGGGCAATAGTATATGAATGAATTGATGGGAATGACAATGATAAACTGTTTATTATGTGACATTTAGTGTGTTTAAGTTCTGCAAGCATGCATTTTTCATTTTTAAGGGGTGTAGGTGGAAAGAAAGGCCAGGAGGGATAGAGAGAATTTCTAGTTCATGTTTTCATTAGAAAAAAATGTTAAGGGGAAATCTTACTTTACATATATTTCCAGTATACCTTTCTATTGCTGAAAGCTATATAAAAATACAAATTGGATTAACAATCCCAATTTCTCTTTAAACTTTTTAAAGTGGCATTTGAGACGCTAACATTAGTCATGTATTTTTACTTAACCAGACGTGTTACATTTGAGGTTACTGTCTATTCAGCTTGGCTGGCACAAACATTCTTCAGCAAGAAATGAATTGGGGATTTCTTTTTTGTTTATTAGCCTTCAAAAATGTGTTAACATATCTCAGGATAAGTGATAGTGATGAAAAATACAGATGTGCCATTTTTTTTCCCAAACTCGCTTCCAGGTGGCTTTGAAGAGATTCACCCTGTGTATTCATTGAGAAGTACAACCTAAAATCTTTAAGGCTGTTACTACGTGGATCAGACCATGTGTTTGATTGACAGCTCACAGATAGTAGTGCTAAGTGTACTTGTTTATTTTTTATTAGAATTTTCATTCAAAATGCTTTGAGTAGTTTATAAAACCTAGTAGGTGTAAAATTGAAATATCTTGGCTGCTCATCTGGGGTGCAGACTGTTCTGAGTTTGTCATAGGAGCTTCGCATACACATGGCAGGAGTTTTCTTTATGCCAAAGAGAGAATGCCTGTCTTTAGTAGGTGTTGAATTTAGAAGAGTGAGGCAAGGTTTTTGTGATAGAGCCTCGTTCTGCAAGGACTTTATTTTAAATTATCTGGTTTTATGTTTTTGTACCTCTTAAGATCCATATCGCTTTATGTTAGCATTAGAGGAGAACCATAAAGATTGTCTGACCTTTCTAACAGTAGGATTGGAGGTTCCTTAAAATTTCTCCAAATGTTTTAGTTGTAAATACAATGAGATAAAGATGATAGACATTTATTTGTGTTTAAAAGGGCTTTGGTCTCAACTGAAGTCATTAATCTTGGGGTGCATTAGGAAGAGCACTGCCAGCAGGTGCAGGGAGGGGATCCTGCCCCTCTGCTGAGGATCACCTGGAGTGCTGTGTCCAGTCCTGGGCTCCTCAGGACAGCAGAGACATGGAGCTCCTGGAGCAGCTCCAGTGGAGGGTGACAAAGATGATGGAGGGGCTGGAGCATGTCGGTGAGGAAAGGCTGAGGGAGCTGGGCCTGTCCAGCCTGGAGAAGGGACAGCTGAGAGGGGCCTCAGCCCTGTGTGTCAGTGTCTGCAGGGAGGGCTCAGGGCATGGGCCAGGCTCTGCTCCGTGGGGCCAGCAATGGGACAGGAGGAACGGGCAGGAACTGATGGCCAGGAAGTTCCACCTGAACGTGAGGGGGAATTTCTGCCCTGTGCAGTGACTGAGCACTGGAATTCATTGTCCAGAGAGAGTGTGGAGTCTCCCTCACAGGAGATATTCCAAAACTGTCTGGACACAATCCTGTGCTGTGTGCTGTGGGATGACTCTGCTTGAGCAGGGAGGTGGGACCAGATGACCCTCTGGTGTCCCTTCCAGCCTTACCCATTCTGTGATACTAATAGTCACTTAAACTGTACATTTTTGTAATCTTTTTCTTCTGTTTGTGGGCCATCAGCGTGTGTGTAGAAGTGCAGTTGTTGGCGTTTCCATTACTAGAGTATAACATGATGTTTGGTGCTAATGCTGTCCCTGCAAACTTGGTTAAGGCTAATCCTCTTCTGCACTGCACACGTGAGGATTTTAGTTGGTTTTTATCCCTCTTTCCTCTGTGATGGGATGAATCTCTCTGCTTGGGCTCCTCCATCTAGTGGAGTAGTTAAAGGACCGGAGCCAGCAGGCATTGCTCCCTTCTCCTTCCAGGCTGCCAACACTGCTGGGACACCACAGGTGTGAGCTGAGGACACAGAGTCGTGGGACAGGGATGGTTTGTTTGTTTTTGCATTAAAATTTGGAGGCGTCTAGCCCACTGAAGTTAGACAAGGGGTGATGGTTGCAGTTCCATCTCAAGCTCTTCCCTGAAGTTGGAGGTGTTTTAGATTTATGCCTCAGTCTGGGAGTGTTCAGGAAAAGGACGACAGAGCTCGTGGATTCCTTGTCCAAGAAATACTTAAAACTTTTAATAATTGTAATTATTGTGGTAACAAAACCACGTAGAGATGTTTTGATGGTTTCAGTGGTATTGTTTTTCATTATTGCCTCCATTTTCATTCCTAGGAATTAGAACGCTGTTGACTCTCAAACATACTTTTATCCCAGTACACTGTTGAGATTTTGTATTTCCTGTAAAACCAATGCACATAACTGATAGGTGTAATTAATGACAAATCAAATGAAAATGTGAAACAACTGTAATGTGTACTCACTGTTTGTAATGGGAGAAGGGAGCTTCTTTGGGGTGTGGCAACTGATTTGTCTAGTTTAGCTTTTGAGTTTTTTAGTGCTGTTTGAAACTCTGCTAATAAAACAGTCTTGGCTGGTGTCTCTGTTGCAATATGTAAGAGTTACATATTATAATAAATATTTGATTTAAGCATGAGGTCATAATGTGCATTGCTTCAGAAAAATACTGGTTGATTACTTGTAGTGTATAATTGCTAGAGTATATCCTTAGCTAAGTTACTCTACCATGGATTTTAGCTGTAGTAGTGACCCATTTCTACTTAAGAGGCTCTGCCTACTTAAGAGAAGCAGCTGAACCCAGGATAGAATGAATAAACCTGATTGCAGAGTACCACATTTCAGTCACTACTCTCTATTTGTATGTCTTTTTCTAATACTGTCTTGATAACCAGCAGCGCTCTTGTGTACATCCTTCTTGGGGAAGAATTCCTTCATGGAAAGGGCTGCTAAGCATTGGAGTGAACTGCCCAGAGGGGTGGAGCAGCCACCATCCCTGGAGCTGTTCATGAGATGACTGGATGTGGCACTCAGTGCCATCTGTGTTCAGTTGACAGGGTGGTGATCGGTCAGAGGTTGGAGTCGATGATCTTGGGGTTTTTTTCCAGCAATAAATGATGCTGTGATTTTTATGATGTGAACAAGACAGCTGTAGTGATTGGGAAGTTCAGGCTTGCCTAAGAGGGGAGTTTGAAGGAACTTGATCTGGGAAAATACAAGCAGAGAAAGATTGTGCAAGGGCTTTGCAAATATGTTTATGTGTTTAAACACTAGAGAGAAAGAACCTTGAAAATGAGCAAATCTGAGCAGATTAGTCCTGTGTAATTTCAGCCTGAAAGTTTGAAGATTTCAGAAAAATTCACTACTGAGATTCTGGAATAGATGTCTGAGAAGTCGTTGGATGAAAAAAGTGACCTTGACTTGAAGATTTGCTACGTTAGGAGTTTGGTCTTTTTATTAAAATAGTATGAAGCTTTGTTGCCTTCAGAAAAACCGGGGCCAAGCTTCAGGACTCCAGTGATTCCTGATTCAATCTTTGAATTTCAATTCAAACATAATACTTTAGATAAAATGCTTTAGGATAAAGAAATATTATGGAAAGAAGAGAGACACCTTTTATATCAACAGCCACTCACCTACTTAGCCCTCTGTCTGATACACTGTGCCTTTTCATAATCTTTTATACAGATGTCACTACTATGAACAGTAATCAAGCATTATTAACCTCAATATGATGTTTCCAAAGATCAGTTCTCCGAAACTTGTAGTCATAATAAATGTGTCATCTAAAGAATGATGACTCCAGAAATGAGTGGTTTTTATAAGTAGATATTTTGCTCCAAATTGTGCAGTTGATAAAAATAACTCTGATGAATGAAGGGTGTATTTTTTTATTTTTTTATTTTTTTAATATGCAGCATGACTATCAGCATGGCCAGAACTATCATCCCTACTTGTTGAAAAATTAGACTTACCTCTTAAAGATAGTGTAGTAATCAACTATTCCCACCAGGAGAACCCCAAGAAACTTTTCTTTGCCTACATCAGATAAGTGTGTAAGAGGATACCTTGGTAAGGCATCTAAAGCATGGGAAGAGAGTGCTTTGAGTTCAGCATCACTGTAAACTGAACTGTGTTTTGTGTGCCAGGTCAGTACCTTCTCTTAGTAAAACTCCTGCTGCATTCAGAATGGGTTCCAGTGTTCCCTGGGAGGTGTCTGTTGGTGCAAGGGATGCTGCTGTCCTTGTTGGAAACAGCAGTGCACAGCAAAACTGTGGCATTTCAGTTACCTTTGTGGTACTGAGTATTTAAGCTCTCTTTTACCAGTATATTCTTCTGGACACGAAAACAGTGAAGTAAAGTTCAAACAAATTTTGGAGCTTGATGATAAAAGACCTTTACATTGTAATAAGGGTTTATTTTTTTCACTTTGGTTTGTATGAGAAGTCTTTCCAGAGATATTACTAAAAAAACTTTTATAGGATAAATTTAGGATTAAAAGGACAGAAGACTATTGCCTAAAGTATTTTCACAGGACAGAATTGAATGTCCCTTGCTTAACAAGTGCCTTGCTCTTTTACTTTCATCCCATTTTTTGTAGAATAGGATAAGAAGGGGTAACCAGAAAGTTACTCCATACCTTCTGTCTTTTGTTGCAGTGTTCAAGGTGCAGTGGGGCTGTGCTTTCCTTCCAGGCTTAGGATTTGTCAGAATTCTTGTGTTGTCAATATTTTTCCAGTTTCTGTACTGACTTAACTTTTTCAGAAGTCAGTAGTTAGAACATGCCTTTGGCGCCTGAAAACATTCATAGTTGATGCATAGTTCTTGCAAACTTACAAAGTGCATTGTGTGTTTAAGAAATTCTGAATGTTTGCCTTCCACCAGGGATTCTAAGTAGCATTTGGTTGAAGAGATTTTTACTTGGCTCCTTCACCTGTTTCTTTGGTTACCCAGTGGCAGGTCACTGCTTGGAGCTACTCTGATTTCATTTTTACTAACATCTCCATTTTCTTTTCTGGATAATGTGGACATAAGCAATTATTCCTAGCATTTAATATTGAGTAAATTTCCTGGGAAATGTGAACTAAGAAAGCTGTAGAAAACTTTCCTCTGAACAAATTTTTTAGAAGTAAAAGCTGGGGTGTAAGTCCTGTACAGGCATTTACAGTGGTTCAAAATGTGTTCTGTTCAGTTGTTTGGAAGCACTTTCAAGGTAAGTTGCAAAACTAGTTTTATCTTATCAAAGTGTCAGCTCTGTTGCAGCTGAGATTAGGAAACCCTTAGAATTTCAAACTGTGCCTTTCCTAGGGAACACATTATTCTTGGGTAACTCGTGACTTTATATGAATTCAGTTACCAGAGTTTGGAAGGTAATTGACTATTGGAAATTTTTGATCCAAAGATCACTAGGAGTAAAGGAAGGAACTCTTAACTGTAGAGAGGTTGAGGCTTCTCAGCTACAGTGGTCTTTAAGATACTCAGAACTTTATGAAATCTTTTTCTAGGTGTCTTGTTAAGTGGGTCTGTGAAGTAGACATAACACCACCAAAGGGAAAAAAGAACTAAAGAACTTCTCCTAAAAGAAAGTTCAGCTTGTCCTGACCATCTCAGAACTTAGGCATGTTCCTCTATTTTCTTTTTACTCTCAGTTTCATTTTAGGGAGAGGGTCTACAAGTGAAACCTTCAGCTGTGTCCTTGATGTTCCAGTTTAGAGAAGCCATCCAAAGGAGTGTGTTACTCCTTTACTTCCACACTGCTCCAAGAAAAGCCTGATAATCCAAATGGAGTTGTCAGCTGCCCATTTTCTCCCTTTTGGTTTTTTTGGGGGTTTTTTTTGGCTCCTGAAGTTGTTCCTGATAGTGAACAGAGGGGAACAGTTCTGAACCGTGGGAAAGCACTCATTTACACTCAATTAGAGGGATCAATACACCTGTAAATGGAAGGGATAGTGAAGAAGCAAGTGAGGGTAATCTTATCTCCTTTCTTCAAACCACTCCTCCACCCCCCTCCTTCTGGTTGGGAGAAGATGATAGAGGAGGTGGGGGTGAGGGTAGCCTGTGAACACAACAAACAATTTTATGTATTAAAATTACGTATTAAGTGATAGGATCTTTTCTACATCAGTAGTGATCCAGACTAGTAATTTTTTCCTAGAAAAAAAGCTTTGTGGAGCTCTTTATGTTTACCAGGGTTGAACTTGAATGCAGCAGCAGATAGGTTTGGATGGGTTTAGAGAAAAGACCTGTCTGCTCAGCGCTGGTCTGGCTGCATGCAGAGCAGGAACCAGGGTGGGAATTGAGGTGAAACCCTGCACCTTTGTGATCCTACAAGCTCTGTAAGTATATCATGATACGTGAAGGAGAGCTGTGACAAGTTGTAGCTGTGCTGGAGGTTGTGTGAACATGGCAGCAGTAGCCCTTCTCCTCTTTGTGCCCTGTGTGAGGGCATCTTGGTGACAGGAGCTGAATTACCTTTGCTGCTGCTGGAAGAAGGAGGTGTTGCTCTCTTTATGTGTTTCCATGCCCTGAGTGATGCACCCTTCCCCTGTGCCAACATCCGTATTCATCTGATCTGTATGAACCAGGTGCACTAAAAAATGTGCATCCAGCTTGTTGGATGGTTATTGTGCTGTTTTCGCTGTCTTGACCAGACCTACAGTGCAGTCAGGGCTTGCTCAAGATAGAGACCTCAGGGATGGAGAGAGAAAGTGTGCAGGCACTCCTCTTCTCACCTTTGACAACAGTGAGTTACCAAGACCATAACATGCTTTGTTAGGTTGATTTTTTTTGGGTTTTTTGCATGTTTCGCCTTTTTTTTTTTTTTTGTATAATCAGGAAGCTAACTTGGAGGCTAACTTCCAAACCCTTTTCTGCAGTAATCCGGACAATGGTAGGGAAAGGGCAAGAAAAAAGGGAAACAGGTTACTTTTTTTTGAGGGGAAAGGAAACATTCCAAATTAACATGCAATTATTAACACACGCACACAAAAGAATTCAGTTGTTTTTATGGTCTTAATTTATTATTTTTTGCTTCTTCTTATACACATAGACTTTCCATGGAAATAAAACCAAGCGCTAACTTTACATCAGGACCTCACTTCATTCAGGATTTTAATTGGTGACACAGCCAATTAGAATTAAAAAGGCAATTAAGTCTGGCATTTTTATTTTTTGAATATTTGAATTAATTCTTTGAAGTGTATTTGCTTCTGACATGGTGAGATGTTCTTTAAATGTGCATGTGCCTTGTTAGGTCCTTCAGGACTTGAAATGTTCACAATTGAGTGTACTCTGAACAGCAAGTGTGATGGATGTTTGTGAGTAATTCTAACCTTTATAGAAACCAAATCTGTTACTTCTGGTTCTGGTGTGACTGTGTGCAAAAGCTCTAATAGCATATTTAGGAATGTTCAAGGAATTCAAAACCAAAGTTTTCCCAAGCCACCAATTTTCTGATTTTGTTTTTCTCTAAACTTAAATGTAAAATGTATTGTACTGATCAAGAACTTGTTTCATTTAAACTATCTGCCTTTCTGTCTATTTGTTTTGTTGGCGTTTATTGTTTGGGTTTTTTGTCTTGGGCGTTTTTTTAGACACATTAGTGCATCTAGATCAAGTTTAGATTGAAAAGTACCAACTTCCATTTACAGAAAATGCTGTTTTCCTTTCTGCAGCCCCCAAACTGGAAGTAACCCTCTTTCTTAGTGTGTTTATGGAAGTATCTTAATTTCTGACCTTCAGCACTACAGACATGAAAGGAACAAAAGGGGCTTTCAAAACTGAAGGTCAGACAGAACTGTTTAGCTCAGTTAGACCTATTAGATTAAGATTATTTTTCTTACTTTTTCCTTTCTGGAAAAAGCAGTTATCTGTTGGCCGAGTTTCTCGGATGTTCAGCCCTTCAGGTTCAATTATCTTTAAAAGCATAAAGTAAACAGGGTGCTTAAAATATCAGAAGTTCTTTCCCTAATCTTAGATCTCAAGTGTGTCAATTTTTTTTATCAGCTGCAGGCACTTATAATTGTGAAGTATTCAAAACTTCATAGCTGCCATCAAGATACACTTTGAGGATACTTTCTCAGCTCTTGCAGATGAGTCTTCTTACTTGGATTCTTAGTTTGAAGTTTTCAAAAGTTCAAGTTGTCTGTTTTCTGTGTTGATAAGGGATGTTTTCAGATAGATTGCTGACTGTAGAGTTGTTTTGTGTTGTGGATTTGAAATACTTAAAAATTTGCTAAGAACAGGGGTTGGGAATCAGATCTTTTATTTTTTTTTTTTTTTTTTTTGCTTTGTGAAGATGATCATCACGGATGCTTCGTTTCCCTTCTTAGTGTGTCTGGTGACTTATAAATGTTTCCATAGAACATCAGCTGGGAGTGTTAAGAGTACCTTTTGTTTCCTGTACCTTGTAGCCTGCTGAGTTCTTTTGCAGGCACTGTGTGTTAGGGAAGGATTTTAATATGAGTGTCCTGACTTTGGGAGGATTGCTCCAAGCCCTGATGAGCTGTAGCTGCCACTACCCTGGCATGGACTGCCAAGTTCTGAGAACACATCCAGCTATTAGTGAGGCAATATCCACAGCAAAACTCTTGGTTTGGCTATTTTCTGTGCTGTTGAGTTACAATGTCTGTTGAGAGGTATTGTGTTAAACAGCAAACTCAGAAGTATAATCTGAAATTACTCTCAGGGATGCAGTTGAGCAGAAAGGCGAGGTCACTCTGTGAAACTTCTGTGATTCTTTCTCCGAATGTTTGTTGTATTTCAGAATGGGACTTACTTTCTCATACTGCTAATGTATTTTTAAAAAACTTAAAATGTTTCAGAAAACTAGTGTGGAAAATTCTCTCAAAACCCAGGCTATATCCAACTTCTCAGTATTTGTTACAGTTGCAAAAACAAGGAGAAGTGTAAGAATAATACCTTCCTGAAATGTGGTTTCAGATATATGGCTGGAACATTCAGAAATCAGCAGTGACTTGGGAGAATATCGATGTATGTTAGAATTTAAATGTGTTTTTCGCTGAACACCGCTTTAAAATTCTTTTTCTCATATGTGCTAAAAATTGATCTGTGAAGTTTCTGCATTTTAAAACAGCCTTGTAGTGTTTTGTAGCTGTTCTTATTGATAGGTTTCCTTTTTTTCTGTTGCTGTTTGGAAAAGGGAAAAAAAAAAAAGAAAAACCAACTTGAAATGTTTACCGTTTGGACAGAGCTATAAGAATTACTCAGAACTTTCCTTTTCATTTAACTTTTCCTCTTACACTCAGACGCTAGGTTGAGACTTTGCTGCCATCTCTAGTTTCTTGATGAAATTTATCTTGAGCTGCTATTTGCTCCTGCATTTTCATCTGTATTCTTAAAAAGACAGATTTTGGCTGGATTTCATGACTGCTGTTAGAAGAATTTGTTTTGTAAAGCTTGTGAAGAAAATAGCTGTCCCCTGTGGTTTTTTTCCTTTAGAATACATTAGAGAGTTTTTCTAAGGAGAAATATCTTCTATTCTTAATATCTTGTATTCTTCTTTGTTTCATCTTCAGATACAGCTGTAGTTAATAAACACACTTCCTGCATTTTTTGCTCTCACTTTGGCTGTTAAAATTTGGAAGTCACGCTCTTGTTACTGTATTTATTGTAATAAAGAAAATATATTCTGTTGGTTAGCATTGAATACAGAACAGTTTTGGATTTTGTTGGTCTCTTCAGTACCAGCATTTTACTTCCAGTTTGAGTGTGAATACACCTGAATGGTTTTTAAGTGTTTCTTTGCCAGTTTTCATTCCATTAGCATTTCTTTTGTAATGTGATGTTCCTAGCTCTGCCAAAGCTTCATTCTGGATTTTTTTTCCCCCTGCTTAGACTCGTATTTCTTTTCCTGTCAAGGAACACCTTTTCCTACCAACTTGTATTCGTTGTTTCACGTGGTGTATTCTGGTTTAGACTGAGATCTCCTTGAGTTTTCTTCAGACTCAGCGGGCTCCCAGCAGACTGTGGGATAGCTGTCAGTCACAATTCTGCTCCCATGGAAACTGGCTTGCTGCAAAATCAAACTGCAATTTCAGTTTCTGAAACCTGAGCTAACAAAAGGTTTCTCCTCAGAGCTGCACGAACCTTTGAAAAAGTGTCATCATTACAGTTTTATCTTTGAATCTGCAGCCAGCTGAGACTGTAGTGTTGAGACCTGTGTTTGTTTTCTCTAGAGGGAGTGGTACAGGGTAACCTGTTCTGTTACTGTCTCAAAGTCCTGATGACAGTTTAGGTATTTAATGTGACTTTGTTTTGTCTTGTTTGCTTGGGTTGGGTTTTTTCCCCCCATAAAAGCTGTAGAGGAAAGTGCTTTTCTTTTCCCAGGTTGGCTTTGCCTCTGCAGCATGGAAAAAGTAAAGTTGTGTGGCTTCACTGCTTCTGCCTAGAATTCAAGGAAGAGAGGTGGTTCTCTGCAGTAGAATTGTGTTCTGTGAGTATGTGTGGAAAAAGGAAGTTTATCTGCTCTCTTCTCACTGGGAGGAAATAAGATCTTGGCATACTTGTCTTAGCAACCATGCTTTCCTACCCAGTCAGTGTCTGGGAAAATAAGGGTTTCTCGGGAAAAACATTTATAAAACAAGTGTTTTATACCTACTAAGTATGAACCTGATCCATGCTTTCCTGTATACTCTAACTAGCAGAAAGTGCTTTTTGTATTTTTCACATTTTCACATTCTCTGCTTTATCTAATCTCTGTGATTTTGCAAGGAGTAGGTCCTCATAAAATGATTTAAAAAATGGTGCTTCTTTTCTTTTTTCTTGCTACTGACTTTAGGCTGATGCTGTCTTACAGGGTAACGCCTAAAATCTCAGGAAAACTTACATGCCTGCTGCTCGAGTTAAAGGACTTCTCTTAGAGATTTTTATTTCTGGGAAGGAGAAAGCTGTATCTCCAAAATCTGAAATGTGTCTTGTGCAGGAGTTCGTGTTTTGTGGAAAATGTTACACCAGTAAACTCATTTAAAGGGGTGTGTCATTCTGCCCTGATAGTATGTCAGAGATGATATCAACACTGTATGTTGGGTTGTTTTTTTTTTTAATTATTTTTAAGTTTATCCACATGTAAATGGGCCGGTTCAAAAAAATGCTTTATTTTTTTTTTTTCCCATTCTCCTTCACTTCTAGCAGACATGAATGTGATCTTCCATCCTATCAGCTTAAATGCTATTTGGAAACGTGTTGTTTCTAAAGCTTCAGATGATATGCAAAAATCTTTTAATCAGCATTCCTCTGAGTGGCTCAAATGCACAGAGTGTGCTAAGTCCAAAATTACATTTAACTAAGGGCTAATTAAGTATTTCACTTGTTTAGAGTTAAAACCCTGCAAAATGTGCAAAGCCCCTGTATTTTTGTCTACTTCAATAGATGGGAGCTGAGTTGTTACAGCCAAAATCAGGAGCAAATTGTTGATCCTGGCACACTTACTGCATGCAGTAGGAGTGAGAAAGTGGACAATGTGGATCTGGTGTGAAAGTATCCTCTATTTCTTGTGTTTATTGTTTTGTACCCCAAGTAGTTTCAGTTTTGTACCCCAAGTTTTCACAGTCCTCCCTCATCCTGTTTCTGAGTAGAGCATGTTTTATGTCACTCCTCTTTTTTATCAGTAGGTTGGGAAGGGCTGTTGTTCAGTATTAGTGAGCTAGTAATCAACAAGGTAAATATGATCCAGTGTCCAAAATTCTCAGTGTATTTATGAATGTTTGGTGCTATTCAGACTGGACTGAAAAAAGGTTCAGCTTCTCAGTATGGTGTTGATGGTGAGTTGCTAATTAAAATTGATAAGCATGTGTTCTTTTACCAGTTAGAATGGTTTCTTGATTTAAGTCCTTGAGAAAATGTATCTAATAATAGAGACCCTAACTATGGTCAGATAGTTCCCATAAAATCAGTTTATTTAAATTATAGTCCATATTAGTTTATGTAAAGTTGATAACATTCATGCAGTGTATGAAAATCCTACAGCTTTCTATTTTCTATATTTCTGTAAAATGGGAATTATCTCCTTGTGAGGTAGTTGACAGCAAATAGTAGAAAATATTCAGAGTATTAGTATCACAGCTCGAGTTTATCTTTGTCTTGTCCAGAAAGGAGTTTCTGTGCAAGTGTTCATTTTCAAAGCTTTCTATCTAGTAAAATGTATATAATGAAGTTCTAAAATAAACCAAAAAAATCTTATTGAGCAGTGTTCCTTGAGATGTGTTGGTCCTTCTTTTTGTCATTTTTGCTCATGTTCTTGCACTTTTAGAGAACTAAACTAGACTGACAAAAAAATCAGGATTAAAAAGTGTCTTTCTCCCCTCACCCCTTTTTGTAAGTTTCCCACTCGGTCATTCTCTTCAGGGATATTCACCAGTTTTCTAACTACAGTCCAATTACTCTTAAAACTTTCATCTTCATCTGGATAGGAATTGGGGAGCAATAGAAGCCATAAAAACTGTTAAACCAGAAAACCAGTTTATCAGAAAGAAGTTTACTTGTCTGTATCTTTGGAAGAAAAGCACAGATAGATTATACTTTGTTTTTTATCTCTGAGACAAATATTTTCTGCTTCTCAATGGATTGATTACAGGTAGTTGTCATGTGCTGGAAAACACATGTGCCTTTCAGTGATGCTCCCTTAGTAGTATTTGGAATCTGGTTTGTCACAGTGAGGTATCACATAGTTAACATAATTATCTATTCCTTGAGTGACACATGTAGAAATTCATTTGTTGGGAACCAGACCTTCAATGATTAAAAAAAAAAAAAAAAAAAGGATATGCAAAACTGCTAATGACCTCCTCTACTTTAAGTGCTTTTAGTTTGGCATAGTATTCCTCCAGTTTGTATTTGAAGTCACATTTGGACTAAACCCTTGACAATAAAGCAGTTTTTTTAAAGCTTTGTTTGGGCTGATACCTGCAGAAAGGACAAGACTGTAAAAATTGAATTTTCTAGCCATATGAAGGAAGTCCTTTCTTCTTAAGAGATGAAATGAGCAAACAGTTGGAAATAATCCGTCTTTTAAGTGTGGCTCAACCCAAGTGCTGCTACCTTGGACATACAACTGAACTGTGACATCTGTGAACTGTGTAGAATGATTTCTAGATACCTTTTAGCACTCTTAATGGATTGTTTTCATCTTGGTTTTGGCCATATGATCTGGTTTTGGCTATAGCTGTTGGTGTTGGGTAAGATTTCCATAATAAACTGGGAGGTGGGAATCACTCTCTTGGTGTATTTGGAGAACAGATCCAAGGTATACAGGAGATTGTCTTTGTTTTGTGTTCCAAGTCTGCACCCAGAGGGAAGGGAACAAGCAAGATCTGAATTCCAAGAGGTGTGCAGTATTGCTTTAGTCTTTTCAGTTGAACTTTAACCCAAAAATGGGGAAGGGGTCTTTGATTATTCAGTCTGTAGTGTGTGTTAGCACTGAGAATCAGGAATGGGATCTCCATCAGCAGGGGAGGTTAAGGTGGCAGCTCTTGACCTGTTCAGCTGCTTCTCACTTGAATGTGGAGAGAAAAAGCAGATAACTGTGACCATCATTCTTCCTGCTTTCTTCTAACACGTCACTGGGTCTTTAGGTAGGAGTAAATCAGACTCATTTTTTTGCAAGGTAGGAGAGAATTGAAATGAATGCTTGAACAAACTGATTAAAGAAAACCTTGCTTAGCTGTTGCAAGTCTTTATTTTAATTAGTACATTAAATTCTGAAATATGGCCTAAGCTTACCCAAGAGAGTTTTATAATCAGCTGAGAACTGTCTGTGGGGGTAAAAATGGGATTGTGCATTTGCTTATTTTTAAAGCACATGCACAGCGTAATTTGCAGTATATTGGGAGAAAAAACCTGAGTTTAATACAAACTGCTTGGCTGTAAATCTTTCCTTTCAGCGTTCAACTGTACTCCAGCTGGGAGAGCTCATGTGGTACAGCCTTGACACTTTTTTCTACTTACTGTAGCTGTACTGAAGCTGCATCTCTGCCACAATCTGCTGTGTCAGATTTATCATCTCCTGCCGTGTCTATAGAACTCTCTGACCACCAGTCACAGTGCATATTTTAGTCGTCTTTTGCCAGTTTTCTCATTACCAAGACTGAGCCTTGTCTGCATCTAAGGCAGGTAGATGCATTTGTTGTAGCATATGCAAGCCTTTTCTTTTTTTAATTCTATTTCTAGGACTTCCCCCCCCCCCCCCCCCCCCCTTGATTTTTCTTTAGGCCTCAACAATGACTGGACGCTGTCATATACCTTACATCAGAAAAAGTAATCTGTATTCAGAGAAAACTACCTGCTGAAATATTTTCATGCTGCTCTGTCCTGGCTAAATATGTTATTTTTGCTTTTTTTGGACCTATCACTCATACTGAGCTGCCAAGTTTTATCTTAATTAGTATTTTGCCGTTGCTGCTTTAAGATGAATAAAACAACTATATTCTTCCAAATATCCCCAGTGCAGATGTTTTTGGAACATATTCATATCTCTTACGGGTTATTACACATAAAAGCAAATTAAAAGTTTGAGCTTTTATATTGTAACAAGCTAAAGGGATACTTATCTGTGGTTTAATGGCATTGAGTTAGTCATTGGGCTTTTTGTCCTGATAGGAGTAAATAGGCAGTTTCTAGGGATGGAGTTCTACATTAAAAAAACCCAAACTTTGTATTTCCAAAATGTCATTTTATTTTTTTTCCTGCTCAGAATTAGCTTTATTCATATAATGTGCCTGCTAAAGTCATTGGTGAGTTCCAGCCACTGCTTTTGTCAAAGAAGAATTCACATCTCTGTATTAAATAATATTGATTCAGGGCTATGTTTAGACCAAAGGTTTTCTCCAAATTCTACTTCAAGAAACCTGGCAGAGCCTTGGCTGTAGGCCATGGTTCACTTTTTAAGTGTTCTGGTGTCATTATGCACTTATTTAAAGCCTTAATTTCACATTGTGTTGACAAAAGTTGATGCTTACATTCTGGAGCAGTAAGTCAGATGTGGAACTCTACAATCATGCTGTTCTAGCTGGGTGATTCTGTACCCAAAAATACACAATTCTACGGGTGGTGGGGAATTTGGGTTGTGTTCTTGCCTGTGAACGAAACTGCAGTGTACAGGTTGGAGCTTCTTATGGTCTTTATTCACCTTGTTCCATGCTGCTGTAAGGAAGAGCTTGTCAGTCCATTAAAGTGTCATGTGCTCCTTCTAGCTGTTGGTGTACAGTTCATCTCATGGATGCTGGGGTTTGGGTTGGTGTTTTGTGGTTTGGGATTTTTTTTTTCTTCTTTGAAAAGTCAGTTTGGTTTATTAATTTTTCCAGGTGAGCTGTCTTTTGCACAGTAATAGGAAGCAATATTTCAGCTTGTATAAAAAGTCATAAGGTGTATCATAACAAAAATAGTAGAGGTAAAAATTGAAGAATGTCACTGAGGGTCATAAAGAGAGCTTTAATAAATCCAGAAAAAATGGTAGGAAAAAGAAGGAGAATAGATGCCAAGATTTAAAGGAATCTGACGTAGAATTCTGTGAAATTGATTATACTTGCATTTTAGATCCAGCTTTTAAAGCTTCTGTAAGGAGGATAAATGCAAAGAAATGAAGACTGTAGAAAAGCAGAAGCAAAAATGTTCTAGAGCTACAAGTGTAAAAACCCCTTTGTTTTCTCACTAAGAATTACTGTATTATAATGTTTTATGGAAAAGGTGGGGAAAAGCAGTCACTGATACATGCAATACATTGGAAAAATAATAATTCTAAAAGTTCCTGCAGTGTAGCATTTAAATATGTGACTGATTCATTGTTTCCATGTGTTTGGTAAGTGGAGGACTTCAAGGTTTAGGGTTTCTGTAACAATCTGTGAAAAATCTACATCCTTTGTTTAAAAATGATACCCTAGTTAAAAAAAAGTGTAACTTCTCAGTGTTTCAGTGTTATTATGTCTTTTTTTTTTTTTCTGTTATTCCTGAAAAGAAGGGAGCAGGAATCATTTAACTCCAGCCAAGTGGATTTTTGGAAGCTTGTTTTTTAGCTGGAGCATGGTCCAGCCTGCTTCTGCTGAATCTGCAGGATGAGAAATAAGGGGAACAGAAGATGGAATAGGAAGCTGCTGAGAGAAAGGTTCCTGCTGAGGGTGACTGTAGGAGGAAGAGAGAGGAGAAAAAATGGGTTAAGTAGGTTCATAGGAAGGAATCAGGAACAGAGTTTCAAAAGTGAAATTGAACAAACAACCAGAGGATATCTTGTGATTGTCAGCCTGCAAACACAGACAAAGTGGGTTGAGGGAAAGAAAAGCAGCAGCAAGTAGAAATTTATTTACTGGTTAATAATAGGAGATTTGTAAAGCAAAGAGGGAGAACATCCCAGATGAGCTAAAGGTTGTGGAAAAGACACAATTGGTGCTGGAGAAGGGGGGAGAGGAATGGAAGCAAGATGAGAGTTGTGAAGGGCAGGATTAGGATTAATGAGGTGATAATCGAACATGAGAGAGACCATTTTAGGAAAGCAAAGTGTGCAGAAGGGTGCAAAAACTGATTCATGAGTAAGGATGGAGCATTTGACAAGGTTATTGCCATCAAGTCTTCAGTATTCGGTGGCTTTTAAGTTGAATGTTCTTTAATTGCAGTGATTTATTTCTTTATTTGCGTGCCATTTAGCCAGAAGAGCAAAGAGAGTAGAGGTTCTTATATGTTAAAATAAGATGTGAACAAAAATGTTGACTTCAGAAAACTGAAGTCATGGGGTAGTTGTGTGTGGTAGTAGTCGATGTTGTAGGTAATAGCCATCTCAAGCTATATTTTCTCTGTTTCTTAATCCTTATGTTTTAACTAATTAAATTACTCCTGCTAAATCTTCATTCTTGCTCTTCCCTTGTCTCCAGTGCTTGTCGCACAGCTCCCTTCATTTTAACGGAACTAGGTTCATTTAGGTGTTTGAAGAACCCTGTGTTGTTAGCCTAGGTCCATCAGACTAAGGCAGGTTAGGGCACAACTGCAGGAATCCCAGGGTGAGGGATGGAATCGTGCTCACCTCCAGTGGAGGAATCAGCACTGATTATAGCTCTGTTTGGCAGCTCTCTGCCAGCTTGGATTACCTGACCCTGTTTACGTGCAGTGTGCTGCACCTGTCTTGTGAATACATAGAAATTCTCAATTTAGCAAAAGTCGTTTGGGCCTTTTTCTTTTAATACAAACCTGCTAACATTATATGAAAACATTATTGGCACAGCCAACCTTGAAGACATTAACTGGACAAAGTTCATCAACTCATGCTCAGTTTGACAGATTTTATTTTTAGAGAGTGTAGAAAATACAGAAGAATTTTGTACCTAGTGACAGACTTTTCTTAAGGTCTTGCTGTCAGAGCGGACCTTCCTTTTGTTTGTTTTGTTCACTTGGGTTTTGGTGGTTTTTTAGGCTTTTTTATTTGGCCCTTTGGGGTGGGGTTTTGTGTGATGGTTTGGGTTTTTAGTCTCCTAAAGTTGAATGATCAGTGTATTAGTGTATTCTCTATAAACGTCAAAATTATGAGTTTTGTGGATTTCAACTTTCTAGCTACTGGTACTTCTATCTTTCTTGTGAAAGAATAAATTTCTCCACTTTTTGTAATTTTTAGTTTTTGTTCTTCGTTAGCATTTCCATATGACGCATGTAAGTCATAAAAAAAAAAAAAAAAAAAAAAATCCTGCTAGCATTGCTAACTTAAAAATTATCCAGGACCACTTAGTAAGTGTGACTTTTAAAATTAGCAAGTGTGACACTTTCTTCATTTCCTGTGATGTGCAGTGTGAATGCTGTAACCAGACTGGCTTTTAAAATCTAGTGTCTAGACTTGAATGGGTTTCACAGGAATCAGCGTGGGGCTGTGAAAGTGGCAGTGATTTCCTGTATCCTCTCCTCACAGTGTTCCTGAGTAAGGGTGGGATTGTACAAGGTCACCAACAGACAGAATTCACCTTCAGCTGCATTTGGCATCTTACAAAGAAAGAGAGTTGATTAAACGTTCTTGGAAGGATGTTGCCGTGTAGAAACACTTATTTTACAAACATAAACCTGAAAATTACCTTTTGAAGCACTGCTTTTCCGTAAAAGAACTTTCTGTATAGACATAATAAAAACCAGCCTTGCTCATATAGTATTTTTGTATAGTGGCTTAGCAGAAAACAGGCGCTGTAATTTTACATTTCCTTCTTAGAAATGTGCAAGATACTGTGATGCCATTCAGCTTTCTATGTCTCTATAGAATTGTGTGATGTTCTTATCTGTCACTGAAAAAGAAGAATCCAGTGTATGGATGTAGTCAGAAGATGGGGTTTTGTGTCAATCAGACAGTTATTTATATTCAGTCAACAATAGAAAATGGTGCTCTGTCCCTCCTCCCTGTGGATTTTTTCTGTCTTTTACACTGCTGGAAAGAAGCAGGTCATTGTCACCTCTGTCTCAGACTAATAAGACTGGAGATGCTTAATGTATTGTAGGAATGCAGTACAAACTGTCTTGCTGCTGGCCTCTTTCAGTGTCTTAAGATTTATGGGTGGGAAAAAGAAGGATATCCCTTTAAGCCTTTTTTGCAGTTGCTGTTTTCTCTCCTGTATAGTGACCCATCATTCCAGAGGTAGTAGAGGGGATAAATAAGATTTGTGCTGCATTGTTCCTTGGGCAAAACAAACAAAAAAAGCTTGAGGATTCAGATTAGTGAATGAAATTTTGGAAATGAATGAGTTATGCCATGTATCATCGCTGTGTGTGTGCTGTTGGATCAAAGCAAAGAGCTTGGCTGTGTCTTCCTGATAACCTCTTAGTTGCTGAAGGACTAGTGCCAGCCAGTCCTTTACACTTCCTCTTCTCTAGCCTGTAAAAGCTCATTTTCCTCAGCTCCCCCTCACGGAACAAATGTTTGGAATTTAATCAGATGCTTGATTTGTCAATTGTTTTCAAGGGTCTTTGGTCCCTACTTGCATCTGGAACTTTTTTTTGCCCTATTAAAAAAAAAAAAAACTTGGTAGATGAAGAGAAAGCAAAAGATACTATCTCTCTAGACTTCAGAACATACTTTGAAAACATATCCCATAAGATTCTCAGAGAAAATAAAGGAATAGAGGCTGGTTGAGCACACAGGGAGGAGCATTGAAGAGGGTGCTTACCAGTGGCACTAAGTCCAGATGAAGGCCAGAAGCCATCATTGTACCCTGGGGGTCAGTAGTGGGTTCAGTGATGGACAGTCTGTTCCCTCAGCAGCTTTGCTGATGACACCAAACTGGGAGGAGTGGCTGGTCCCCAGAGGGTCCTGGTGCCACCCAGGGAGTCCCTGGCAGGCTGGAGCAATGGGCTGGCAGGAGCCTCATGCAATTCCACAAGGAGAATTGTGGAAAGTGCTGCACATGGGGAGAGACAACCCCATGAGCCACAGAAGGGCTGCCTGGCTGGAGGGGGTGTCTGCACACAGTCTGTGCTGGTGGGCACCAAGGTGAACAAAAAAGGGATGGTGGCATCTTGGGCTGCCTTAGGAGGAGTGCCACCAGGAGGCTGAGGGAGGGGAGGGGAGCAATGGGCACAAACTGAAACACAAGACTGACTCAGAGTGAGGAAAGCTCCGGGTTTTTACTGTGAGGATGGCTGAGCACTGTCACAGATTGCTCAGAGGGGTTGTTGAGTCTCCATCCCTGGAGATGGTTCAGAGAAGATGGTTCTTGGCAGCTCACTGTATGTGGCCCTGCTTGATCAAGAGGTGGGACAGATGACCTCCGGAGTTTCCCTCCAACCTCAACCTAAATCATATACTGTGTTTATGATTTAGAGAAACATTGCTCAAGGTTTTTATGAGCTCTGGGACAAGTTTCTCAGCAGGAGGCTGAAGCATTGAGTTTTTAATTCGATGCAACCAAGGTTTGCATGTGGCAGCTGCTTTTGATGTTTCTGTGGTGCAATGGCCTCTGATATTCAATATCTCACAGTTTATAAAATCAGTGGGAATGAGATGCACAATTCTACATGCTCAGATTTGCTGAGATCAGAAATATGTTGAAAATCTGGCTGTAACACACCTTTAAGTTTCTCATCTTAACTTGGGTCTTTCATTTAGTACTAAAAGTTATTGGACAGCACTCAGACCTCATATCCTTCTAAACCTGAGGGTCATACACATCTTCCAAAACATTTGGAAACATTTCTTACAATGTCTCAGTTCCTAATTGCTGCCTCATTCACTATGTGTATATAGCAATGCTTTCTCCCACAGTGTGGTGCTATTGTGTTTAACTCTGTAAAGCTGGGAACAACTGAAATAAATCATTCTTTAAAAGGGTTCGAGACAATAAAGCTACAGCTAACAGGGATTCTAATGTTTTCCTCCTTTTGAACACCGCATTCCAGTCAACATTTCTTGTAGAAGCTATGAGAATGGACAAGGTTTACATGGAGTTATATGCTAGTAAACCTAATTATTTTTAAAGTTTCAGTGGCTTCTCAGCCTCCTCTAATTTTGTATTGTAAAGAGAAGAAAAAAATGGAATATTTTTCAAAGGTTGTCTTTTACTCCATCCATCACAGAAACATGAATGAACATTCATGTTCCTCTTGGTTTTTTCCATGTGGACTTCTCTCAAGAAGGGAAATAACAACAGTAGGTAAAACAGCTGGGTACAAGGTAGCTTTTCCACTTAAATCTCTGCTAAAATAATGCAGACATTTGACTAGGTTGTTGGACCACCGTTGCTAAACTAGAAGTAAATAGTCATTTCTGCACAGGAGTGGAAAAAGATAAGCTTAACCTAAAACCATTAAATAATTATGGAGTTGATTTCCCCTTTCCTCCCCTTCAAATGATAGTGAAATTTAAATTGAAATGTTAGACCAGGGGGATGTTATACAGAGATACACCTCACATTGGAAGTCAGGTGTAAAAAAAGGGTCATCATTAATTGTTTTATTTCTTGTAACAAAATGTGTCCAGCTGCTTGCAGTTTACAGTTTGTTCTCCTTGTTCTTTTCCTTTTGATTTTTTTTTTCTTTTTTTCAGCCTTAATTGTAAATCAGGTATTTGTGTTTCCTAAGAGGAAGTTGTTTCTTATGACTGATTTACACTAATGTGTCCATGAATGATTCTTAGGGCTTTGTTTGCCTTTCTGGAATGCACTTCAAGTACCTTATTTTTCACTGCATTGCATAAAATTACTTCAGATTCTTTTTCTTTATTTTTAAAAATCTGGTCATCACATTCTTCTTTTTCTGAGTTGTGTCTTTCTACCTCCAGTGACATCTGTGCTGCAGTAATGTTTACTCGTCTCTGTTTTAGCCACGTGGTTCTGAGATTTTAAGCCTCTCTCCTGCTACTGAGACCTAGTGCCAAAGACCAAAATTAGCTTATTTAAATCCAGTTACAAAAAGGTATTAGTTCTTGAATTTGTCTTGCTGATTTAGTATGCACATACAGGCTTTTACTTGAAGGTGATGTAATGAAAGGCTTGTTTGCTGTGATTGTTCCATTTGTTGGAGTTCATGAGGTCCTTTAATGCAGCAATGTTCTGCAGTTATTAAAGGTGTGAAAGGCTTTCAAGGGTGGTGTTGCTGACAACCTTAACAGGGTGTGTTTTGAAGAAACTGAAGCTTATGCAGTTACTTTTAAGTTATTGCATCTTAAATAAACAAATCTTCAAATAACTGTTAAATAGGCTAATAAGACTTATCTGGCCTTCCCCATGTTTGTGCTATAAATAGATGTAAAGCCAGCCCTTGGCAGCAGGCCCCTTAACAGGCTTGGGAGTGCTTTACAGCCTAGCCCATGTGTGTCTGGGGGACCCACCTGGTGAGTAAGCTCACTTTTTAAATGGACCTTTTCTCAGTGGTGAAAGTAAATAAGAAAAGAAGTAAAATTTTTAGTCATGGGAAAAGAGGGATGGGGATGGATCCATCAAGTGATTTTAGCTTTTAAAATGTTCAAGAGTTAGCAGCATGCCTCAGTAATTAGTTGAATAAATTCATTGTCAAATATCCAGGGAGTGTTCAGCTCTTCTCTGAATATACCACACTTCACCCATCACAATTGATACCATTTATCATTTCCACAGTGATTAAAAAAGACGTAGCTATAAATTGATATGTACAAGAGCATAAAGGATCATCTGCTCCAAACTTGCAGTTCCAGAGGAGTAAATGTAAAATACCTTTTCCACAGTTAAATTGCACTTGAACTTGTGTGTTAACTGGAAGAAATGTCCTCAAAATTTGCTACACGAGAATGGGAGAACAGAGATCACCTGAACTGTTTATATATATGTAATTTAGTTTTTTTGAGAAATGTTAAGGTGATAGGGGTGTTGTCAGATGAAAATAATTTTCTTGCCAAGAGAAAGAATTTAAAAATCCTTTCCAGGAAAGCATAGTGCTGTTTCTCTCATTTAAATGACCTTGTAGGCATTTGATGAGTAATTAGGTCTTTAAAGAAGAACTATTTAGTTTAATTTTTGAATCTGATTAGAATGGTTAAACACCTATGTGTAGAAAGTGGCTGAAGTGCGTCAGAACTGTTATCTATTACACCTTATCCATCAAAAATATATTTTTGATTGTCTGCTGTGCACTGTAATTATTTTGTGCAAAGCAGCGTGTCTTGGTTTCTGTACATTACAGTGACACACAGAGGGAGGAATTTCATGAGGAGCAAAGCAGTTTCTTCATTAACAGGGCCAAGATTTGTGTTTAGCTGTGTTTAGTATTGAAACCTGTCAGTTATGTGCTGTCTGTAAGCTGGTTTTGCTTAATAGTGGAATTAATTGTAGGAGTCACTTGCTTGAAATCTTGACTGCTTAGGAGATTAAGGCACGTTTCTGATTTGCAACCCAGGCACAGAGAAATTAATTTTAAAACAAAACTGCTGAGACTAACAGCTGGGAAACTAATAATATCTCATTGTGTTTGTGAGCTGAAAAATAGTATGGCAGCAAATTACAATTTGGGAGAAGTTGGTTTTTTTAAATCTGTGCTCCTTTGTGTAGTGAGTATTACTAATGTCTGCTTGCATTTCCTCTGAATGTAATTTGTTTGGGGTTTAAGTACATGGTTATAGCCTTAGTGCCAGCCATGATATAGAAAACACTGTTATTCCATAACAAAACTGTTTTTTTAATGTAGTAGTGGCCAATAGTTTTAGTGTCAGTACATAAAGACAATTAACTTCAGGAGCACATTCCTCTCCCAATTCTGAGGAGTCCTGCTTTGGCAAGTACAGAGGGAAATAAGGAAAATAATTTCACTAATAATAGGAGAATGTATTATTTGGGGATTTTATTTGGAACGCTTAATTTTTTTTTAGTGTAAGATAAGTGAGAAATAAAAAAGGTACCGTTTTCTCAGGTCCACATTGGTATCTGCAAGCACAGTATTCTAGAGCTGTGTTTGTCTTGTGTACTGTGTATGCATGTAAACATAGTTCATAGGGTCTCTAATGTGTCTCTTTGAAGAATACGTAGAAATATGTCAAAGGTTCATCTTACAACATTATGGAGAAAAATTAACGTTTGTCATTTCATTCTTGCATGGTGTTGGGAGTTCTGTGTGCCTCTGTATAAGAGATTCTTGACAAGAAGCATTACTAGCAGAAGCAAATGAGTGTTATAATTAATCAGATTCTGTTGTTTTGGAAATACTATAACTTACTAAGATGGGCAATGTTTAAGTGGGTTCCTCCTTTGTGTGGTAATGCCTTACAGTCCTTGGACAGTGATTTTAGTGGTTTTATTTCTGTTTAAGGTTCTCTAAACCCAAGGCTGCAGCCTGAGCAGATGCTACTTATGAATGGCAAGGCCATTTTCAGTTAAGTGCAAACAGAAATGAAATATTTTCCAGCTCAGCTACCAGTGAGCAGTGATTCTTTAATATAAACTAACAGTGCTACTGGTTTTGATTGCAAGCACAATGGTGTAAGACACAATGGCAACTTTCTTAACAACTTCCTTAACTCTGAAGTTTTCTTCTTTATAACCTTCCCTGTTTCTGCTTTTCTTATATCCCTTATGGATCTATTTATCTTTCTTTTCAAGACTGAAGAATAATTTGTGATGCTGTATAAAACTAGATGTGAATATGTACCGAAGAGCTAATGATCATTAAAGTGCCTGTGGAATTCCTGTCCAATTTCCAGGCAACTTTATTGCATGCTGTAAAAATTTCTGTACTACTGCTGTTGATTAAAATAAAGTGATCTTCAATGGCTAAAATACATCTCAAAGTAAAACTGAATTTATTTCAGTACAGAAAAAGTTTGTACTTTTCACAAACTGTAACTGAACAAAAACAATTTTAAAACACTACAAAACAAAACACTACAAAACCGAACCAAGAAAAACCCCACAACAAAACAAAACCTCACAGACACTACATACAACCCTCCCAAACTAGTCTGCATTTTGTGTTAAAGAGCCGCATTGTGAGTTTACAGAAGCTCTGCAGTGATTCAAGCAATGAAATAACATTAAGTGAATTAGGTGACCATAAGGAATATGTGGAGAACTTAGTTCTGTGTTTTCTCTGTGTTTTCAGTGTCTCAAATTAAAATACATAGCTCTGCAAGGGGCTTTATTTTGCTGTGACTGTTGAGAGTAGCATCTTATTTTCTGTGTTAGATACGCAGACTCCTGTTCTCTAAACTCCTCTTTTGTGTGTGGCTATTTGAGCGTGTCCATGCCACTGACAGATGGCTCAAACTGGACCAGAGGAGAGAGTGCCCCTCTTTGTGTGGGTTAATGTAATCATTCCTTTCTATGGAATTTTGTGAGTGAGAGCTACTTAGTTTTGTTTCTGAGACAAAACTACTGGTTTCTTGGCATTTTTAATAGTTGGAACATGGATTTTGGCCTTAGACTTTGTGTGTGTTTTGGGAATTGAATATTGTTAGAATTACTGCTTGTTCATGATAGAACATTCTAACAGAATTGGAGTGCAATCAGTAAAATGCATGTTGTTATGGGATCAGAGTTACTTTAAACTCTACTGTCAGAACTCATTAGAGAAAGTATTGTCTACAGGATTTTTCAGCCTGTATGAGTAAAACTTGCATAACTTCTTCCTACAAACACTGATCTTCTATTAATAATCTAGCTGTTATGGCCTGGACATATTACAGTGTTGCCAGAAGCATTTGCTTTATTTCTTTAATATGGGTCTGTCATTCAGACAGACTGAGTCTCTCATTCAGATAAGCAGTAGGACTGTAATTCAGATTTAAGGACATTTAAAAGATTTCACCATTTCTGGACTATGGATTTCTTTATACCTGCAGTTCACATTCGTTGGGTAAATTGAGTTACATCTTGCTCAAATAGAATCCTGTGTTGTCTCTTCTAAATACATAGAAGTAAATATTATCTATCTCAAGGTTGTTTGAATATAACTTAGGGTTGACATTTTCATTGTAAAAAAATCTTTAAATGAGTTGCATTGTTTTAAATAAAAACTGTGCCCTGCCAGTACTAATAAATTGAGGAATGTTGTATCTAGCAGACTTGACTTACTGATTTTACTAGCAGAAGAGGTCTGTGTTTTAAATTTATAACATCCAACGTTATTCTGTTTTAATATTATCTGTACACAGCTCTGCAGTTGAAAGCTGATCCAGCATTCAGTGCAATATCTTTTGTTCCGAGCACTAGTTACAGCAGATTGCTCTTTGCTTTTGGGTCTGACTTTTCCAGCTGAAGAACAGAATGAGTTGTGTGCTGATTTTGTTGGTTTTGTGGCACACACTGAGGTTGCTTTCTAGCTGAAACCTCTCTTTTGTTAGCGGATTCTTACATCCTGATGTTAATTGAGGGGAGAAAAAAGCACATCAAGTCTGTAACTTGAGCAGCAGTGCCTGGGACCAAAACTTCTACAAACTCCTGTGGTGTACAGCTAAACAAATCCCACTTTCCAGAGTGTCGTTTTTGGAAAACTGCTTTCTGCATTGGTCACTGTCCTGGTTTCAGCTGGGATAATTTTGCTCCTAGAGGCTGGTACAGTGCAGTGTTTTGGATTTGGGATGTTGGTGTTGTTGTTGAGCAGCACTTCCAGGGAGTCAAAGGCCCTTTGTGCCCCTCAGCCCATCCCACCAGCGAGAGGCTGGGGCTGCACAGGAGCTGAGAGGGGACACAGCCAGGACACAGCTGGGGACACAGCTGAGCCCAGGGGTGTGGAAGGTGCTCAGTGTGTAAACTAGAGGGGAGAAGGTGGATGCTGCTCGGGCTGCTGGATATCAGTCAGCAGGTGGTGAGCAGTTGCATTGTGCATCACTTGTTTGGCATGTAGTAATAATAATTATTATAGTATTATTATTATTAATAATACTAATTTCCCCTTCTGTTTCTGCTCTATTCATCTGTCTTTATCTCAACCCACAACTTTCCTTTTTTCCCTCTCCCATCCCGCTGGGGCTGGGGAGTGAGTGAGTGCTTTGTGTGGTGTTTGCTCCTTGCTGGGTTAACCCACAACAGGTACCAACATAGTGCCATTATTAACTACTACTGAGAATGTGAGCCAGTGCAAGTAATTTTATTAATATATCTGTATTTTGATACTGATACAGGGAATGTGGATAGAGTTCATGCTGCTTGCATGCATCTTGCCCTCCAGATGCTCCAACTGTATATATTATGTTTTATGGCATGTACCTGTGATCCTAAAAAAAGCCTGGAGATAAGTTCAAATGACACTGGAAATGTGAAAAGGAATGTTACTATTCCTGCTCATAGGTTAAATGGTGTGTCTCATAATAGAGTGTTTTTAGAAGATTGCTGCCAAAGCATTGAAATGTTGAAGTTAATTTAGCATTCCATTTGTGAATTCAGAAAAAAAAAAAAAAAAAAGGAAAATCGAGAGATTAATTACGCAATGTAAATTTGAGAAAGAGCAAATTGAACTCTTCAGTCATTTCTTACATTAATTCTTCAAAGGGAAACAATTAAATTTTTAATATGTGTTAAAAGTTTTCATTTGTCTGATATTTTTTCTTTTTAGTTACTGTTTTTTCCAGATGTCTGCCTAAAAGTGGTATGACTTAGTGTTTCCAAGTCACATCAATATGTATCAATGGTGTTTGAGAGGAGGATGGGTATTAACATGGAGCTTTATCAGAACTGTGTAAACCATATGACTTCTGGCCTTTCTCAAAGCATTTTTAAACACTCCAAAATTTACCCATCAGTGCATGAAAAAAGAGCCTCTTTCCCCAAGAACAGATGTGCAAGAAAGATATAACAATGTTAATCTCGTTCTGTTTGTAGTTTAGGTTGTTTTGAAATATGTGATGTATTTTTCTCTTACTACCAATGTGAGATTTAAATTGCTTTGTAACAGGGAAATATGTTTTTAAAATCAGTGCACCTATAGTATGGGTGTGTCTCCATTGCTGTTTTTTCTTTCTTTTCTCAGGTCATGAGTGCTCTTTTGAATTAGGTCTCTTGATCATCCAACCTTAATGTGTTTTGCTGCATTTCATATGGTAGAGTGATCCCAGAGTGTGAGAACTGAATTAATTTTGTATTAAACTAAGCTGAATAATGCACTCTGATGGTGAACATAATGCTCTGCAGCTACTACTGGGTGTTTAGTCCATGGAACCAGACTAACCCTCGTTCAGAGCAAGACCTCTAAAAACATTTTCAGTGTGAATGTTTGGATTCTCAATACTCTTTTGTTCTGCCAGTCTATTCCTATTGCACTGCAGCTTGTGCAAATGTAGACTTGGGCTCTGGTACAGAATTTGGAATGATTTTGTGCCTGGACAGGAGTTGCAGCAAGTTTACAGGTGACACCAGGCTGGGTGGGAGTGTTGATGTGCTGGAGGACGGGAAGGCTCTACAGAGGGATGTGCACAGGCAAATTGTGTGAGGTTTAACAAGGCCAAGGGCTGGGTCCTGCACTGGAGTCGTAACAACGCCAGGCAGTGCTCCAGGCTTGGGGCAGAGGGGCTGGAAAGCTGCCTGGTGGGCAAAAACAGCTGTCAATATGGCAAGGAGGCTGATGGATCTGGAATGGTGAGGCAGGAGCAGGGCAGTGACTGTCCCCCCCAAACTGGGCACTGGTGGGGCCACACTGCAAGTGCTGTGTCCAGTGCTGGACCCTTTGATTCAGGAGGGGCACTGAGGGGCAGAAGTGTGTCCAGAGAATGCAAACTGAGCTGACAAGAGTCTGCTGCACAACTCCTGTGAGCAGAGCCAGAGGGAGCGGGGAGGGCTCAGCCTGGAGAAAAGGAGGCTCAGGAGAGCTCTTTCTGCTCTCTAACTCCCTGGCAGGAGGGTGTAAACAGGCACGGGCTGGTCTCCTCTTCCAGGCAACAAGTGAAGACAAGAGGGAATGGCCTCAAGTTGTGCCAAGGAGGTTTGGATTGTGTCAGGAAACAAATCTTTACCCAAAGCGTTGTCAAGCACTGGAATGAGTTCCTCAGGGAAGTGGAGGAGTCACCATCCCTGGAGGTATTTTAAGACGTAGTTTTGGCATTCTGGAGGAAAGCACGTGGGTTTGCCTTGGTTAGTGTGGACAGATTTAAGCCTTAATCACATTTTGGTCATATCTCAAATCAGAAGAATGTCTTTGAAACTGCTCGTACGTGCTTTCATAATTTCACAGAAAGAGTTTTCAAACTGACTCTCCTTTTGCTGGGATTTTGGACTTCACAATGTTTTCTCTAGTGCAGCATCCTGTGCTAGCCAGGCTAGATGTCGAAAAGAGACTACAGAATTTTGTTCCTTTGACCTTGAAGTTTTATCTTGACATAAATAGGGTAACTTTTACCAAGAAGTTTTATCATCTGGAAAAAATCAGTGGGGATGGTACCTTACTCCTATTTCTTCAGGAAAACTCTTCTGCACTCTGTCTGCATGTGACTGAATTTTGCCAGGATGAGAGACACTTGACAAACAGCTTTTGATTTGTGACATCCCAGATGTTGGTTGTGATGTGTGTCAAGACTCACCCAAACCTTATGGAGTGACATCATCATGGATATGAAGAGTCAATTTAATGTGTCCTGTTAGCAGAACAAAACAATGTGGTTTAATGTATTGTGTCAGTATTGTGACATTACTGCAGAGCAGAGCCTGTCGAGCCTGGAGGGGGGGAGGCTCAGGAACAATCTCACTAATGTGTGAAAATACCTGAAGAGAGGTTTCAAAGAGGACAGAGCCAAGCTCTTCCCAGCGGTGCCCAGTGACAGAACCAGAGGCAGTGGCACAAACTTGAGCACCAGGAAACAGTTTTTAGCTGGGAAGGCTCCCAAGCCCTGGCACATATTGCCAAGGGAGATTCTTGATTGTTGAAGATACTCAAATGGTATGTGGTCTTGGGCAGTTGTCTCTAGGCAGCCCTGCTGCAGTAGGGACTTGGACCAAATAACCTCCAGAGGTCACTTCCCACCTGAGAAATGCACTTTACAGTTAAAAGCAGATTTGGAAACAAATGTGGAAAGTGCAGGTAGTCTAAAATCTGTGGGAAGTAACACTGGATTGCTTTAAATATTGTGTTGTGTTCTAACAGAAGGGGTTTGTGCACATCATTTAGGAACTTGTTTATATGTACATATTGGAAAGTCTGCCAAATACTGCTCACTTAAAATTATTTTCTATTTGGCTTGTGACTTGGGAGATTTTTTCACGTAGGTGTTGTGCCTAAAATAACCTCTGAACTTGCATATTTACAGAAGTGCAGTGTGGGTTATCTAATTGATAGTGAAATACGTGTTTTGGAGAGCTTCTCTGAAGTGATTATCTGTTTGTATACTGAAACATTAAAATTTCAGGATTTTTAATAGCTGTAGGAAGAGCAAAAAGGTTTATTTCAGTGCTTTGTATCCTGTGATTCTCACCTAATTTAGGTGTGTTTTTGAATAATAGATTAACTCTTTGAATCTAAACTTTAGGCAAAAATGAATTAGCTTTTGGTAGAAAAGTGATGGGATGGGAATTTTGCTGTTATATGGGTGAGATCTTAGCTTTTTTTTATAATTAAGCTTCTGGCTGGAATAATCTTAGTGTAATTTCAATTAGTGTAAAACCGAAGAGTATAAAAGAGAAGCCAAACCTGTTTTGTAAATAAAATTCTTTAAATGTTTTTGAGACCTGATTCTCCTAAAAATCTTTTGTCCTTTAACATTGGCAAGCACTCAAGTTACACTCTCCTTCCCTTTTTTTAAGCTGACTGAAGAAACATCTGTTTCTGAAGGAGATGATCCCTTCCAGGGGCTGTAAGAGAACTGAAAACTGACTCGTAAAAGCCCAGTTCTTTGTGAAGGGTTGTTTTTCACTAGGTCCATTTCTTACCTGTCTCACCCCTGTGGGCACACCTCTGCCCAGGATGATAGGAGGGACCTGGCAGAAGTGGAAGGACAGGATTTCCTCATTTCCTGATTACCTGTATAATAGTTCTTGTTAAAGCACTCATCCAGCCATAGTCCAGGTGGCAGCTGGAGTCACTCTTGGCATTTCTCCAGCTTTTCTGCTCTTGTAAAATGTCCAGAGGTGCAGCAGAGCACAGAAAAGAGTCATTGAAGTCCAGCCAAAATAATCTGCTTGCGTGTAAAGGAGGTACATAAGAGTGGAAAGCTCTCTGCTTGTGCTGCAAATTCGTGTTAAGTAATAGGGTCTTTTATTGGTGGTATTTGGTTTTGACCCAAAACGGTGCCTAAATTGCATTTAAATTACTCTAAGGCATGTATGAAAATTTTTATGCTCTTTTTTTTTTAGTAAATTTGTGTTCTGTTTGTTATTTTAATGTATTGAGGGCAGCTGCTCCTACAGTCTGTCCAATGCACAATCTGCTCTCTGGGTGTTCCTTGGAAGGAAGGTTTCTAGGAAAGCAGCCAGCCTTGAAAATCTTCTGGTTTGTGTAGTGTGAAAGTTTTTGTGCCTTTGGCTTTGTTTTGTGCATTTAACTTTGTCATTCAGTCACAGCTGTAACATTCAAGCACTTTGGTGTGGCCTAAGTTGATCTTAAGGTGCAAGGAAAGATGCTCTGTGCTAGGCAGAGACAGCTTAAAAGAAAAGCCAATGCATTTCCAGGACCTGCAGTTGACAACCTGTGACTAATTTAATTTTTTAGTTTTTAGCTTTTAAGGATAACTTTTTTGTGTGTTGCAAATACGAGGGGAAAAAACATATGCTGAAACTGTAGCTCTTGCATTTAGGAAGTGCCTTCATTAGTAAGATGAAGTCAACCTCAGTCAACTACAGAAGGAGCTTATCTCTAAACAGATTTCAAGTGAATGTGGTGGTTTTGAGTGCTGCAAGGGGGGCAGCTGAAGAAGTGTCATGTTAAGTTTCATGACCATGAAGAGAAGAAGAATTTTGAGAGTTTACTACAAAGTTCTAATATGAAGGAAGTCTGAGCAGGTTCTCATCTGTTGCTGTGTTGGCAGCTCTTGTTGTTTTCATAACTTCCAACATATCTTTTTGCAGACAGCAGAAGAATAAAATGCTGTGAGAAAAGGAGCCTCATCCATTTGTATCTTCTCTGTTTGTTAATTTGTAATATCTGTATTTCTTTATTTCTTCACTAATCGTACATGAAAGCATAGGAGCTGCCTTTTTCTTTGTTGTTGTCAAGGACTGCTTGAATTCCAAATGAAAAACTTCATAAACTGCTTTTTTCTTCTCCTAAACTAGCCTTATTTGCTCTCAGTAGAGCAGCTGGGAACTTTAAGTTAGGCAGGCTATGATGTGGCTTTTAAGATCTTCACAGTTTTTTTGCGAAATATTTAAAAAGAAGGGAAGAGGCTCTCCTATGTCATTTTGGTAGATGGCAAGGTCCTGCAGCTCTGCATTTCACTCCCAGCTCCTGAAGAACTGAGGTAAGGAGGGATGTCCCTGTGATTTCCTTCTGTAGCTGATACCAGGGGTTTAGCCAGGCAGAGGGGACATGAATACCAGATATCATTGCATACTTACAGTGAGCTCTTGTGAATATCTGTGCTCATCAATGTGGAAACATAACCAGTTTTCAAAGCCTTTAGCGCATCTTTTCTGTACAAACTTTGGAAATGAGACTTTTGTGGTACTCGGATAATTTTTTTTTTGTTAGGTCTGTGGATTTAAGTTGTTGTTAAATTGTTAATTTGCATCTGTCGGCTGTGTTAAATAGTCTGCATTCTAAATGTGTCCTTCTGTTTCACTTCTGCTGTCTGTAGAGGAATTTTCTTTTAACTTAAATTCAGGGTCTGTTGTTCCCAGATAAAGATCTGATGCACAACATAAAAATATTGATTGAAATATTTTTGTCAGACTGTCTGTTGCTAGATTGTGATCTGAAGCTAAACCTTTGTCAATAGATGGGAAAGATTGATAGGCAAACAGAGGAGATGGGATGTAACTGTGCGTTCTAACCAAAAATCCAACTTTGTGCTGGACTAAAGAAACTCATTATTATGAATCATGAATATAAACTTCACAAAACTGGAATGGATTCCTTGTGTTGCTCTTTAGCTTGCAGTTTGCAGTAGTGGAGCTTTCCATGAGCTGAAGACAGTGATTTCTGCAAATTAACATCAGTATTTGTCAGGAAGAATGGTAGATTTCAACCGTGCACTGAGTTTACACTTTCACTGGGATTTGACACTTTTAACTTTCCTGAAGAAACAAAAAAAGTCTATCCTTGTTTTTCTATTTGCACTAATGTGCAGATTTAAGTAATGGGTGAAAAGAGTGGAGAACACAGAATGCTAGTGAAAGAACTTTTTGCAGCTGACAAGAGGTATCAAAATCAATCCTGCTGAAATGGGGTTTTTACTGTTCTGTGAAGTTAAATCTTGATGTGCTTCAGAGACATGAGACTTCTCTGTCTTTTAGTCAACTAAAGTCTGTGACTGCTGAATTTTACTCAACTCTAATTTTTACAGGAAGGCTCAATTTGTTGTCTGATCAACACTACATTGTTGATAAAAGCTTCCAAGCACCACTACATTTAGTATCAGTTAAATTATTGGGAGGGGTTCATTGTTGACCCATTGTGTGAGATGTTTTTGTGCTGGTATGCTGTAATAATTGAAATATCTAAAGTAGGGGAAATTGATCCCTCTGATATGCATTTTATGCAAGAATGGATTAAACTGATAACTTATGGTTGTATCAGGCTTTTTTTGTTTGGTTTTTTGTTCAGAAGGCAATAACTTGGTCTGGTATTTGCAAACTTGGTTTTTGAAGAATAGGAACTTCAGTGGAATTAAGTATAGAAGAATGATCTGAGCTACTTAATGATGGCCCAATAATGCAGTCTCAAGATGCACTTAATTTTCAGAGAAGAAAAGCAGATTTTAAAATGATTGCATGAGATTTGTCAGGAACATATATTTGAATTTCTTTACTGTAACACATTTTAATAATGTATGCATATATGGTGGGAGGTTTGGGGTGTGAATATATGCATCATGTGTATCTATGCCAATATATAATATAAAAAATGTACTCATTCAACTCAAGGAAAGGCTAAATTTGGCTTGGGTATCTCCTTGAAACTGCTGTTGTTGTGAGTGAGTTTAGAATACTAGAGCAGTTTTACCAGGGAATTTAGTATAGGAATTTCTTATGCTATGCAGGAATCACTGCTTTGAATATGTTGCCATGTGTTCATTTTAGTCAGAAACTAACTTTAGTACTATCAGCTGGGAAAGTTTCAATCTTTAGGGGATTGCTGAGGTTCCAGTGAAGCCATAACTTGTTGGAGGAGTTTATCTGGGGAGACCTCACCCTACAGTGCTGCTCCTAGCTCTGGGGTCCCCAGCCTGGGAAGGATGTGGATCTGTTGGAGCAGCCCAAATGAGGGACATGGAAATACCCAGAGGGCTGGGTCACCTCTGCAGCCGAGAGAGTTGAGGTTGTTCATCCTGGAGAAGAGAAGACACCAGGGAGACCTTACTATGGTCTTGCAGTACTTTAGAGGGGGTTCTAAGGAAGATGGAGAGAGACTTTTTATCAGGCCTGTAGTGACAAAGAGCGTGTGCAATGGTTTTAAACTGAAATAGAGTAGGTTAAAATTGGACCTAAGTTTGGACATTCTTTGCACTGAGGATGATGAGACATTATGCTTTGGTCCTTATTTCCCTCTCAGTCCCAGAACATAGCCCCATATTAGCTACTATGAAGAAAATTAACTCTCCCCAGCCCGTAACAGCACGTAAATATAAAGTGCTCCTTTTCCAGGGTGATCAGCCTGTCGACACAACTGCTTTGCCCTCATTTTGTGGAACCTGTCCTAACAGGCCTTAGCTATCAGAGTTGATCTTGTGCTTCTAAAAGCCAAATAAACCCTTGCTGTCAACTTCCACTGCATAAACAGTTGTCCAGTTACTGACTCAAAAACTGCTGGATGGGTGTTTGAAGGGACTAACAACCATCATAAGCTTTCTTAAAAGTTTTGAAGGTTGGTCGTAGTTAGGTTTTGGTTTTGACTTTCAGGTGCATCACCCAAAGTATCAAGTGTTGGGTATTTCTGTTGTTACATCTTTACAAGCAGTGCTGTATAGTTATTTGAAAAGCATGTCAACAAGGAGTTGTGTTCTGTGGTTGAGCAATCCTCTGTATTCTCTGCAGTCTATAGCACTTGTCTTTCTTTTTCTGCCTCGTCAAATTGTTTTGACTAGAGAAGCATAATAAAGAAAATACAGTATGATAATTTGATTTCTTCTTCCCATTTCCCTCTCCCCCATCTTCAACTGCCAGCGCATTTCTCCTCATTCACTTTTTCCTGAATGTTGCCTTTCTTAGCAGTTAACTTCTGCTTCTGTTTTGTGTAGCCTTCAATTCATCTAAAAATATGGTCAGGCTTGAATTTTCAGTGCAATTTCTAGTTGAAAGCAGCAGGCTGCTATGGTAGGGTTCCATAGCGTAGGTATGTACTATTAGTCTGAAAGCAACTGGCACTTCTAAATCCTGGTTTTGTTCATATTTGTAAGCCTGTTTTTTGGTTACTTGGGATTCTTCATAGCTTCAAGAATGTGCCATCATTCAAACCAGAGGAGTAGTCAAATTCTCTTATTTTTGCCTTTTTACTGCCAGGGAGGTTGGTGTGGAGATGTGCTTATTTCTCCATGTGTGCAGAGCCTGGAACAAAGCTGGAAGCTGCATTTCTGCTGCTGGGCTCCTTTCCAGTGACAGCAGCACCAGCTGCTTGTGGCAGCCAAATGAGCAACGCTTGGGAATGCCTCAAATAGGCAGCAGCAAGTTTTTTGTTGAACAGTCTCCTAATTCTTCTCTAGGACTTCTACCAGTGTCACTGGATATTTTAAATTTTGTTTTAAGAACATCGGTGTGCAGGTGGTTTGGTGCTTTGAGACAGTAATTTAGGGAAGGAATTTGATTCTGTGGCCCAAATGAGAGGAACCACAGCATTTATCACTTCAGGTGAAATCACTTTTGGTTTGATTTGAATTTGAGGTGATGTGACTGAAAGAATACTGCGACTTTTTGCTTTTTGGTGTGAGAACATAAGGAAACAAACTGAGATCTATTCATGAGCCCAAGGTGTTCCTTAGCTGCTCATTTCACTGTTCAGTCCTTGAACATAAATAAAGGGCAGCTGGAACCTGGTGAAATGTCAGTTGCTGTTCCTGACCTGGACCCTGGATTCAGCTTCCTATTTTTGTCAATGTCCCAAAGGTCAGATAATCACTTGCAGGAGTATGGGATGTTTCAGTGTGAGCACTTTATTTGGCCATGCACCAATGGAGACAATGCTCTGATTCCTGCTAATTTTGTATTTCCAAAATTTTGTAATTTGTTGTTTGATCTTGTTTGAAAAGCAGTAGTAAAACCTTTGTCCTCTCCTGGCAGATTGCTGGCACCCTGGGCTTCCCTGTCAGTGCTTCTGGCACAAACTTCAGTACAGCTGTGCTCAGAGCTCCCTGGGAAATTCATCCAGGCAGCTTTCCCTTTTTGTAATGAAAAAAAAAAAGAAAAAAAAAAGGGGGGGGGGGGGGAAATGTTTTATGCAGCTTTTTTGTAAAGGCTTTACTTAAACTAAATTAGTTTCAGTTAACAATTCTGTTGAATGTTTAGCCGTTAGAAAACATTTTGGGATTTTTAATAAAGGAGTTGTGAAATGATCGTGTAATGCATTATGCTGCATGTGTACTAGTAATTGTCATATAGGAGGCTATAGTTTGCATAGGAATAATTGTCCTGCAGTTAGTATGAGAGATTCTGTATGGCCGAGTCTTCATGGTGGCAAGATTTTGCTATTTTGCTTAAACTTTACTTTGGCACATGAAGAGGAGAGCTGAATTTAAAATTAATGAACAGTTGTTTTACAGGAAGCTGGTATTTTTTGTTTAGATGCTTCGGGAGGGTATTTGTTACCATCCAGATATTTAATTAGGTAAATAATTCTTTTCAGTTTCAAAGTTTTTTCTAGTAGCTGCATTAGCTTTTCCCAGGAATTGTAGAATCATATAGTAGTTTTAGTTCAATTGTTGAAGTTAACAAGAGAGATGATATTTCCCAGAATCACAAAATATTCTGATTTGGCAGGGACCATAGGGATCATTGAGTCCAACTCCAAATAAACTATTAAAAATTAACTTATTTCAATGCAGGAAAAGGCTGAACTAATACAGATGGTGTGTAGACTGATACTTTTCTCATGGAGTTTCCTAGACTGTTGAAATATAATCTATTCTTATATAAAATTATAATCTATACTTAAAAAAAAAAAAAAAAAAAAGAAAAAAATCTCAAACCAGAAAAAATGCCATGACTTCAAATGGTAGTTTATATGCATTAAATGTGTAAAAATACAAGAAACTGTTATTCAGAAACCCAGCAGATCCAGATATTGAAACTAAATTTTCCTCATCTGTGACGGATTTTTCATTTCAGTACATTGTTGAAAACTTCAGACTTTAGGAGATCAGAATTCATTTATTTCTCCCCTGGAAAGAGAATTCAACAACCTTCTATAAATATCATAACTAGAAAGATTTTTTTTCCCAATATTGAGCTGAATGGTCTTAATAAATCCCATAATCCTTCCATAATTTAAAATGTTATGAATGACCCTAAAGGCTGATGATTTGAGTAGTAAATTCAATTTCTGAAATACTGGAAGCTTTCCAACATTTTTAAAAGAAACCCTCAAGTATTTATGCTTTCCATCATTTCACACACAATTTTGATGACAACTGATGAAATTTAATAGTTTTGAAACACACAAGACAGACTTTCTTTCCAGGATCCTTTTCCTAGCACATTAATGTATTTGGCAGTTCAGAGGCCACACTCCTGTAAGTACAGGAAGGTCGGTCTGGATCAAGATGTTTCAGATAATTTGGCTTTATTGATCAATGCTGCACTGGAAAACTTTCTCACTTATAAACCTGGTTTCTCTTACTGGCCTCAGTAACTTCTCTTTGTTACTTCCAAAGGGTCTTGTGAATTGGTATGCACATAGAAATATCCCTGAGCCTGTGATTGTTAGTGACAGCCAGACTGAACTGAGATGTTGGTTTTGGTTTGCTTTTCTTGTTTTGGTTTTTTTTTAAACAAGAATCAATATTGAGCTAAACAGGAAGCAGTTTTGATTGAATTGAGTATCAGAGTAAAGTCTGTTTAGCACTATGTGTGTGTTATGAAAATATTATTTTGTTTGACCATTGCTGCCTTTCAAGTTTTAGACTTTACTGTGTAGTGGTAGAAAATTAAATGGGAGTTTCGTTATTAGTCAGATAGGGAGAACAGAGAGGCCCTTAAAGAAGTGCTGATTTTTAATTTTTTTTTTTTGCATATAATACAATATCCATTTTTGCATATAATACAATATACATGGTACATTTTCATTTTTGAGGAACTGTCATGTGTTACCACAGACATAATAGCAATATTTAAATGCAGTTATTTCCATTAAAAATGTTGATTTTGTTCTCTACTTCTGTAGTGGCCTATGCAAGTTAGATGTATCTTCGTCCTTTGTAGAAGGCTTCTGATTTTGTAAGGAGTAGAGTTTGGGGAGCTGAATTGGGATCTACCAAGCAATGAGAAAAACGCTTTTATGAATCAAATCTTCCAGTGCTTCTCTCTGACTTCCCTCTTGTACTTTGAGTTGCTGGCATTTTTTAAAACAAACAGGATATCAATATCCTAAATCCAAGTAGTCTGTACTGGATTAAAGAAGAAATTACCACCGGGCATTTAGAGAGGAAATAGTGTAAAAATGAAGGTTTGTCATTGGCCAGTTTTGTGTTAGATGGTCTGTCAGGTTATTCTAAAACTAAAAGGTGCTTTAGGTTATTCTAAAATTTTTCTTCTAAAATTCTAAAATTTTGCTTCAGGTTATTCTAAAACTAAAAGTTCACTAAAAGATGAACTGTACTATTACAGTTAAAGTATCCTTCTTGCAAGACAACATTTGAGGATAGTGCAGAGGAGGACCTGGACACCATCCAGAAAGGACTTGAGCAGAGGAAATGACAAAATTCTAGAAGAGGACTCACCACTTGAGAATGGAAAACTCTCCCCCACAACCTGTGGGGAGACTGAGGCTGGTTGACTGTCAACAGCTCAGCAGAAGAACGCAGCTATGGTAATGGCTCAGTGATCTGTGTGTCAACAGGGCAAGTACAGGATTGTGTACCAGACACAGTAGTTCCAGCAGTGAAGAAAATATTGTTAGCATTGTGGAAACTCTTGCTATGACCTCCTCTAGAGTTCTGCTCACAGTTCAGGTTGCTTTTGTTAAGAAAAATTAGAAGTGGAACAGAGCCTAGGAAGACATTCTGAACCGAGAGACCCTGTCATTAAAAAAAGAAAAGGCGTTTTGTTAGGCTTGCATAAATCTGTGAGAGAGAGTAGAGGAAATAGTGTGTAAGCTCAGTTTTGTCAGCAGGACTAATAGATTTAAAGTGGACATTAAGAGTCATAAAGGGGAAGTTAAAACATAACCAGAATGCAGGAGGAGAGATGGTGTAGGGAGTGGTTAATGCATCTGCATTCACCTGAGGGTGCAATTTCATGTCAAAACTCCTGTTTTTTACAACTGTGGTGCCTGACACATTCCTATTTTTATTACTCACCTTGCTGTATGTGCTGCATGCAATCAGAACCTGTTGTAGTTGCAGCACAAATAGCACAGTGGAGGTAGCAGTGTGTGCATTTACCCAAGGCTCTGGCATAGTTCCTTGGTTTATTGCATGAGTGCAGCTGTGAAGTACTGCTGCAGGTCCCACAGGGAGCTGTAGGACCCTGTGAAATATCATCCTGCTCTGAGACAAGGTTCAGCTTTAGCAGCAGCAGTGTTCCTGAAGCACCTCTTGTCCCAGCTCTTCCTTCCTGGCTCTGACTGTCTGGACACAGCTCTTTGCACAGCTTTAAGCCAAACCAAGCATCTGTGCTGACTGAGAAGCAACACAGTAAAAAAAAAAAAGGAGAATCGGTTTTTCTGGGGTGTTTTGAGTAGTTTTAGTTTCTCCTTTGATTTGGTTGAGTGTAACCATACCCAAGCTGTTCTGGGATGATGCAGTAGGCAGAGGGGCTGCTGGTTTGGCCAGTGCTCTGCTGGAGAAATGATGGTGAGGCCACAGCCTGGGATGGAACAAGGCTGTGGTACACGAGTGGGACAAAAAACTTCTCTGAATGGAAAAAGAGAAAAATAGTGATCATCATCTCCAGCTACTGAGCGTAGCCTGAAGGTGCTCCACATCTCTTCTTTTGAAGGCAAAGCTATTATGTTTAATATACTCCCTTTTGTTCCTGTAATTGAAGTGGGGTTTTTTTGACACATTTGTTCAGTCTTGCTGCTTTTCTCCTCACTGTTGAGTGATTCAGTACCTAAAGTAGTTTTGCTTTATTTTTTTTTCTGTTTTCATTCTCTTCCTCCTGATCTTCTGTTCTTTTTCTTCGCAAGGAAGAGAAACAGGCAGAACATTGGTCACATATTAAAGGGTCTGTTAGGAGAACAGCACCAGTTTTTCTGAACACTCTTGAGCTGATGCTTTCGTTTCAGCCACTGGTGTGCTGAGTTTTCCTGTGAAGTGTTACAGAATGTTTGAGTGAAAAAATAAAATTTTGAGGATTTTGATTCTGTGCATTTATTCCAATACTCCCAGTGGAAATTTATCAGTGGAAAAGCTTTGCTTATTTCTCCCTTCTCTTGTTCAAGTACTACAATCTGTGCTTTGATTACCAGTCTTCACTGCCCAAAATCACTTCTTGTGTGAGATATAGATTCTCATCTACTTCAAGGTGAACGAGAGAGAAAGTTATATTCATCATCAGTTTCTTGAGTTCTTTATTGCTGAGGAGGCAGAATGTTTCATTTCAGCTTAATGAACCAATTTGGATTCTTCTTTCATACCAAGAGTTAAAAAATGAGTCAAAAAAACACTTTTGGGAAGTTCCATTCTCTGAGATCCTCATAATTATTTATACCTCAGGGAAATGTCTCATCATTTACCTGTGTATGCTTAGTACACACGTGCCTGAAAATCCTTTTGGTTACTTCTTTCATCCATCTGGAAATGAGACAAATAATCAGTTACTTCCTTGAAGATTAATTCTGGAATCAGTTTTGGACCTGTGTGCTGTATTAGGAAAATGAAAAGAGTGTCCAGTGTGTAACCTTGCAGCAAAAGCAAATTAGCAGTGAATCATGGAAACACACTAACAGCTAAAAAAGGAATCTGTGGAGCCAAGAGCCTGAACTCCTTAAGGACTCCACTTAGTAATTACTTGAATTTGCGGTCTTGACCTTTTGCTAGGAAATGACCTTTACTGAGTTGAAAAATACCAAGTAAGGGAGGATCTGAGGACAGGCTCTTGAAGGCTGCTCTGTGTCAGTAGCTGGTGGTTCTCTTTGGAGCAGTCACCACACTCCAGTGTCACCAGACACGACCTTGCAGTGCTGTGCTGTCACCTCCTCTGGGTGCCATGTGGCCCCTGGGACACCACCCAGCAGCTCCTGTTGGACCCTTTTCCAAAAGGCCTTGACAAAGTGCATTTCCTTTTGCTGTACCTGCTGCAGCTGCAGTGTTCAGAACAATTCTTTTAAGACCATGACACATCTTCCTACAATATTTATTGAAAACAGGTTTTGCTTGTCTGTGTGCTGAGGTAAATAATTATTTGGAAATGCTTGTTTTTGCAGAGGGAGATAGATTGTTTTCTTAAAAAGAAAAACCATGGAAGTATCGTTTTTGATAGCAACATGTTCTGATAAAATTTATTAAGCACATCCCTTCAGAAGTACCTTCCAGTTTAAACAATTTTGTGGCTCTGAATAAAGTAGGAGAATTGACAAGGGTAAGGTCAGTGGTAACAGGTAGTTGTAGAATTCAGAAAATAAAGTATATGTGACCATAAAAATACTTTCTGCATCCTTTGTGTGTGAAGAATTTTGTAGGTGCCTGGTGATGAAATATTCATTTCATGGTAATAGAATAGTGAATTTAGTGAGAATCTTATCTCAGTGTTCTTCCCTTTCCATCCCCTCAATATCCCAGCCAGTCAGTGTAAAAGAAGAGTTGTTTACAAACTATAGATACATTGAAGATATTTTTACATACAGCATCTGTTTATAACGTATATATGCCTAAGAGATTTGGTAGATATATAGAATGACTGATAAAATGATTGTGGCTTTTTCTTTTTTTGCTTGATAAGAAGAAAAATCAGACCACAGACAGCATTTTTACTGGTAGAGGTGGCTGATCATTTAAGGATAGCGTATCCCCCTTTTAGCTTGGAGATGTGAAAGGCAGGACAGCAGAAGAAATCTTTCTTGACTGTATTTTGCTTTTATACTGACAAAACCGTGGAAACAAACTTCTGAATTACTTCAGAAAATCTCTAAAAATGAAGGTAAATTTTTTTTCAGTTCGCTGCATGAATTCCAAGTATACCCTAAGGTTTCCTTGGAGAGTATTTCCCTTTCACATGCACTGGAGTGCTGCTACTTCCCTGTTTTCTTGTGGATGAAAAGCAGTGGTTAAGATTTGGTGTTATTATATATAATATTCCTCTTTTTTTGTCTTGGATTAATATTAGAAGGTGTCTATTAATATGTATCCATATTGTGATGAGATCCAGTGAACTGCCGTCTTGTGCTTTGTTCTTTGTAGATTTCACCCTAAAGCTGAGTTTAAACACAGACTTGGTTTCAAAGATGTGAGCTGTTGAAAAGTAGAAATAGATAGAATGTGATGGAAATATTGCTGTCTGGGAACTCAGTTTGTGACTTGTACTGGGATATCTAATTTTCTAAAGTGTCAGATCTTCAACCCAAATGTTCTTCTGTGCCATAGTCATCATAAGGCATTATTTTAAATTTTCCTTTGAGAATAAAACAAAAAGTGTCAAGCCAGCATTGCCAGCGATGGCTTTCTAAATGTGGATGCCATCTAATCTGAAGTGCTATTTCACAGAAAGGTTCAATCACTATTTTAAGCTGCAGTGCCATGTGTAAATGAACTGATAATTGGAGGTTTAATTAATTTTGGGAATACTTAATTTTCAAAAGAAGTTCAATTAAAGGCAAAGGGAAAGTTAAAGAACAAATACATATTATAAATGGGGCAGATAAGTGCAGAGAGAAAAAATCTGTCTTTTTAAATGTAGTAGCAAATTGTTTTCTTCCCAGTATTCATCATCAATTTGAATACATTTGTTTTGAAAGTATTAACCATGTTAATACAAAGCAGTGTTTGCTGTTTAGGTAAGCAAATGTACAGCCTTTAAATAAAAAAGAAAAAAAATCTGGGTATAAATGGGGGTTTTTTATGTGTATACAGCTGTGGTATCTTATTGCAACAAAGTGATAAAACCCTTTGTAGAAAACACTGATCTTAATCTAAACACTTGATCTAAAATGTTGAATTAAGTTGACTTTAAGGCCTGAGTTGCATGTTTCAATTTCTTAACTATTAAATCTTGTTAAGTAAGGAAAAGGAGTGCCAGGCATTTTACTTCTAAATGGAAGGTCATTTTTAAAGGAGCACTCTGTTCAGTGGAGGAGATACTGCTTATTATTTGGGGGATTTTTTTGTCAAAATGTTCAACTTGTATTTCTTACCTTTTTTAACTTAATGAAAAAGAATTAGAGAGCCAAGACAACTTGTTTTATATTAAGTTCCTCAAAAAATTGAGACTCTTGGGAGAGATGTTGAGCAAGTTCGTGATGGTCTGATATGATCCAAAATCTCAGATTGTGAAGCTCTGAAGCAGAGGGGTTCAGGAAGTGTGTTTACAGGAATTCCATTCCCACAGGTCAGCTCAGTTCATTGAGGGACACAAGAAGGAAACAGGCTGTGATATATTTCAACTACAACCAGTTCTCCTTCTTGCAGACCGCCAGGGATTGAAGGAAAGGAGACAGGAAGCAGAACAGACAGATAACTGACAAGATTGTAGTATAAAAAGATAGTTTGCAGTATATCAGTTTATGCAGTGTATCAGTTTATGTCCTTGAAGTTCCAATGACACACGAAGTAAAATAATTTTAAGTGAAGGAGATGATAAAAAAGGCTTTGATGTTATCAAAGTTTTAAGGGTTTTATCCTAATTCATGTGTTGTACTCCTGAAGGAGAGAGTACTTAATAATTGATTTTCTTGAAGTTTGTGTCTAGCTGATACAAAATGAACTGCTCTGTGCTAGACAGTAAAGTTATCATCAGAAAATAGTTTAAATAGGGTTAAGGTTACATCAGGCCTACTCTGCTAATTTGAAATTCTGGACTCATGAAAAGACATGAGACAGCCTCTTTAGCATTTCAATTCACGTTTTCTGGTCTGTGTGTTCTCCCTAACCTCATTAATGTAACACTTGGATTTCCATCTGCATAAGACAGAAAAACCCCTCATGCATCCCAGCTTCAGTTTAAGTTCATACATTTTGGATTTTGGCATGCATCATAGGTGGGACTCCCAAGTGTTCCAGGTGTTGGACTGTGCTGCTGCCAGCTGTGATAAAACACCAGTGAAGAAGTCATCTGTCCTTACTGCTTGTTTGCATGTTTTAAGGATCCTCATATTTGAGCTGGGGTAGTCTCTAGTGTGGGAGCTGACTGCAGAGAAAGATTTTGTGAGCTCGGGTTATGTCTGCTGAAGGTAGCACAGAGAGAAATGAAATATAAAGCACATGACATGATTACAGTTTGTATGACTTTGAAAATGAAGTCTTATACAACTTAACTCAGTTACTCTTAATAAGCAGTCTTATCTATCTCTGACAGCTTTGATGATCTGTGTCTGGGGTTACAGTTCCTTCCCCAGTCTGTGTCACCTCTGTACTTTAGATCTGTGAAATTCGAGCTGCAGGGTTGGCAAAATGAGCTTTAGAAATTGTCACTTCGTGAGGATGTGATAGACATTTCCCCATCTGCAGGCACAACTGTTGAACAGCTCCTCATCTCAGCTGAGAGATTAATTGTTGTGGTTCCTTTCCTCACTGGGTGGTTTCAGTGCTGAGACTCAGGGTGGCCTGAAAGACTTTTGTTACTCAGCTTCTAAATAAGGCTTGAAGCTCTTGTGTTGGGAAACACGGATTCTTCTTTTCTGACTCAGGTTATACAGCATCACCGTGGGCTGTTACAACTTCATTTGTAAACTTGCTGTGTGCCATTGCAGCTGGAGGGGACCAACTGCAACCATAATTTATTTAAAAGTTCCTTTGTGTTACCTGGCACTGGAAGTGATGGTGTCTGCTTAATAGATCAGGGCATGTCTCGTGAGTGATTTAAAATTACCTAAAATTGGACTATTCAGTTTTAGTCATTCAGAATTTTGTTGTGATGCTATTGTCATGGGATGCATTCATCCGATGTAGTGTCTTAACAGTATTTTGAGGCTGTGTGTAGCTTGAGTATCAGAGTGTTTTGAAAAAGTTGGAAGTCTGAGGTTTGTAAATAGCTGAGTCTTCTTCAGGTTGTGTTTTAAAGTATTTTTATTTCTCTATGAAATTACCGTATTGTTTCAATAGAATGAGAGTTGACTGTGAGTGTCCCTGAATTCACAGAATCATAAAGTGGATGGTTTGGAAGGCACTTTAAAGATCATTTAGTTCCAACCCCAGTTCTTGTATTGTGTGCTTTACAGCACATTTCATTGACTTAAGAGTCTTTGACATTCTTCAATCCAAATAGAAAAGTCTCAGTCATCATCATAGTGAAGTTTCATTCAATATGGCCATAAATTTTGAGATTGTAGGGGTGTCTCTGTATCTTTTCTGTTACAGAACTTGATAAAGTGCTCTAATTTTTTTGTCCCAGATTTAATATGAAGGAAGGAAATTACTCAAGTCAGGATTTTAAAATGTTAATAGATAATGGAAGGAGAAATCAGGGCATGGTTGTACAAGAAGAAGTTGGGTTACACATAGATCTGATTTCTCAGAGCTGCAGTTTGTTAGTTTCTTTTTGATGTATGATTCCTCCAACTCTGTTCGTCTGCTCAAAGCACATACACACATTGTGGTTGCTGGACAAACTCTCCTGCCCAGGCTTGGCAAACCAGGAGATCTAAAAGTAGCTCAGCCAACAGTGAGAAATATTGATACTCATAGAGTTTAGGTGGATTAATAGAATTTGGGGATGTGCCTACAAGTAAGGATATGGTCTTGTGATGTATCTCTGCACTCTGTGATCTACTACTCTGTATCAGAATATGTTAAAAGCATTATTTAATATTTCCAGAAAAGCTTTGTGAGGGGGAAAAACAATGACAATGAAAAGAAAGAGGATCATTTTAATTAAATACATTTAGTTTCTAGTGATTTATGACAATTAGGAGTGAAAGGAGGTGTTGCCAAAGTTATTACAAAGCTGTGGTTTAGGTTTTGAAATGTTTTTAGATTAGCATAATCTAAATGTATATATTCTATTTTAAAGCAATTTTACTTTGAATGTTAAAAGAGGAAGCAGGAACTTGGAATAAGAAGGTGACATTGATCTATATAAAGTGGAACTTTTTCATGGATCACTTTTTGAAATGTGGAGGAAGGATTCCAAGTCAATAGCTGTATCCTTCTGATGACAAATTAAGTCAATTTGAACCTTTTTAATTTAATAGGGAAAGTGGATTTCTGTGTATTAGAGGCTTAATTGATCGTATTTTTAAAAATATCTGCGGTAATTTTTGGTAAAACACCAAATACTGAATAACAGTGGGATGTGGATTCAGAAGAGAAAATAACCATCAGTATGGGAGATTTCATTGTGTTTGGAGCAAGGAAAGAAGGAAAATAAAAATGCATTTTCTTGAGTGATTTGTTCTGCCTGAGTACATCAGATGTCCATAGTTATGCTAATAAATACCTTCCTTACCTGTGAATATTTAGATTTGGATTCATTGACTGCTTTTGGTATTCATGTTCTCAGTCAGAAATAATCCTATTTCAAGAAATCTTTGCAAGTGTGTTGTATGTTGAAAGAGTACAAAACCTGGATTTTAGCTATGTGAGTACAGGTTTGGTGGTGTGATGAATTACACACTTCACATCATCTGGTGTGTAAAGGAATACCAAAGCCCAGTTATTAAGGTTTGTAAGTGCTCTCAGAGGGACATTTCTGCCTCCTCAGGGTACCTTTTATTTTGAGGATGGTGTCGCTTTGCAATCTCATTGCTCAGAAATGTGTCAACTAACTTTCAGTTCATTCATTGTTTGAATGGAAGAATTTGTCTTTCAAGTTATATTAAAGCATTTATTTCACTCAGCAGGTGAATGTTCACTCAATAGACAAACTTCTGAACAAAGGCTCTTCCCATCCTCAAATTTTCCCTCACATCTTTTTGAGAGTACTTCAGAATGGATTTCTTTAGAACTCAAATGTCTGTCATCAAAAAAGTAGCAGTAAAAAATGATTGATTTGCCACAGCTAGTACACTCTTGAAACAATCCTGTTCTGTTTTCATAACATATTTCATGTTTGAAAGCTTGCCCTACCCTGTTAATCTGATGGTATTGGTTGTTGTTAATACTGGACAGAAGATTCCATACTATAAGTTAAGGCACCAAGAACTTAAGTCTGAAAAGTGCTTCCAGAAAAACCTAAAAGCACCAAAAAGTGTTTCCAAAAGTACATATTTGTGCTGGTTGTTTTTAAAAGGTTGCCATTCTTCTAACGGATGTTTTGGCAAATGTAACTTCTATTTCAAAAAATAACTACTCTTTTTTATTTGCAATAGTAACATTTGTCTGACCTAATTCTAATATTTTCATCTGTAATTTCTGGTATTCTCTAAGTGCCATAGATGAGAGAGAATCATGAGCTGTTGTGGAATTTTAGAGTATTGTCATGGAGGTTGTTTGTATCTAATGATGCCAAACTTGAAGTAAACCTAGTTTGTGTAAAACAGACAGACTGAAACAGCTCACAATTCTATTACTCTTGCCACTGCCCATTATCCTTTCAGATTAGGACTGAAAGAAGGAATGGGTTTCTCACCTCTATCTTTCCCCCCTATTTGGATTTTGCATCTAAATAAAGTCCACTTAAAATTTAATAATGATGATGTCAGTTACATATTACATAAGGTTTCTAAGAATATAGCCTTTCTAAAGGGGCAGGGTAAGAGAATATGTCTTCAGTATAAGAAAATACAGACTCACTTGAGGTTCTTTCCACCAGTCTAGAGTGGGAACTCTTAATTTAACATTTAATGGGCAGCAAGGACGAGAGGTATATTCTGTGTGCATGCCACACCTGAATGCATGAACTGAAACCGTGTTGGCAAGTAAGGGAATTGCAGCACAGCGAGGAGGAGAATGGTTGTTCACTGCTGGTTTCTCTGTGTCTCAGGGGCCCGTTCAGCGTCGTGCGACGATGCATCAACAGGGAGACGGGGCAGCAGTTCGCTGTGAAGATCGTCGATGTAGCAAAATTCACTTCAAGTCCTGGGTTAAGCACAGAAGGTAAGAATTAATAATTAATCAAACTCCCAGTGGACAGGGTTTATTTTTTGATTTGTCAGCCTTTCCTCTGTTTGCTCTCTTTATGATGCTTTCTGGTTTGTATTTTCTAGAAGTTTTGAAGCAAGATCGTGTATCTCAAAATTAGCTTAGTGCTTGCATTTCTAATCTTTAGTAGTTACTGCATATATTAAGTGGTGATCATAAATATTAGAAAGGTAGATAGGTCTTAGCCATTTCTGTTTGGAATTTTTCTTAAGAATATGAATTTTCTGAAGAAAAAAGTAGTTCTGAGTTGAAAAAGCATACACAGGAAGTAAATCAAGAACACATGAGTTTTGTTTCTACTAGTCTACATTTAGCAAGTAATTTGCTATAAATGGGTGAAGACTTGCTATTGAAGTGCAAATTTCTATAAAAATATATTTTTGGTATAGTCAAGATTACAGGCAGTGCTGCAGAACTGCTACAGTGTAAACACAAGGCTGTAACTCTCTAAACATTTCCTATTAGGGTAAAACAACATTTTGCTGGTTCTACTAGCTGAATACACAACTTGTGTGTGCATGAAGTTTTTTTACACCCTGCATGGAGAAGAGCATTGGCAGCTGGGTAACACTTGCTGTATTCTCCCTGTCCTGTGTATTTTTTCTGGAGATGATATTCTTTTGTACAGTAATGTTTTTGGGTGTTCCACTGCAGCCATCGAAGTCCTTGTAAACCCAACTTCAGCAAAAAAGGGTTAATGAATTTTGTTGGTATTTGTAACATAGATTGTCTTGAGCCTTAATGACTAGCTTGATTCATCAGGTAAATCACAGGTCTTGCTTCAAATTTTACCAGATATTTTCATTTAATAATGCCATTGCTGTTTCTTTTTCTAGCCCTCTAACAAAATATAAAATACATTTTCCACAATATTCAGCTTCTGCTTACCTCCATCATGGTTTTGGCAAGTTTTATCAAAACCATTGCATTCTAAGCTAGGTGAATGTTTATTAAAATTATTTGATATCTTTTAAATAAGTTGTGTCCATATTCCTTTTTTTCATAAGCCTCATTTGAATTGCTGATAATAGGACACATTTCTGCCTTTAGTGGAATATTGCCATCCTGGCTCCATGGCAGTAAAATTCAACTGTTTGGGGCCATAAAGAATTTCTGAAAGAGAAAAGTCATAGGCAAAAGAGAAGGGGCTCATCAGGAGGAGGAAAGGAAAAGCCAATAATAATAATGGATTCACTGAAAAAAGGGTAAATGTGGATGGTTTGCAATTCTGCCTGTGCCTAAAGAATAGGCTTGGGAGTATATTAAGAAATCTTGGGGTTTTTCCAATTCCACTTCTGTTGTATTGTTGTAATTTTAATTCAAGGTAGCAGGTCATTGAGGTATGATCATAAACATTTTCTGAGTTTATTGGTGCTTTCTTTTGTTTTGTGGTTTTAGATTGTTGTTTGTGGGTTTTTGTTCTTGTTTTGGGGTTGGTTTTTTTAAAGGTTTTGAATTGTTATGCTTTAGATTTGTAATATTAAGACACAAAGACATATAAATGTGTAAAAGAGCGTGGAGCAAGTTCTTACCTCTACATAAGAATGTGAATTTTTCACAAACTCTCCATCTTCTGTACTCTTTCATTTTCCTCTATTTTTTAATTTGGCTTGTTTTTGGTTGGGTTCTGGGTTTTTTTTTTTTTTTTTGCACCTCTACTCTATCCAGGTTCTAGGAGGGGTTTAAAGATTTTTGTTGTTGTTGTTTATTTATTTCTGCTGTGGCATTCCTTTAGCACATTGGTGGGCAGCCAGGATGGTGGTATTGGTGTAAAGTACATATACCTGGGGAGGAAGCTGTTTGTAAGCTGTTAAGTATGAACTGAAATGAAGTGATAAGATTAACCCTTAGAGATACTCTTTAACTTGAAGTTTTGACCCCTGCAAGTTCAATTTGCTCTTGAAGGTTATTTTTGCACAGCTGTCCACCTCCAGTCTTTCTTTGAGGCACAAGAGTGGGAGAACAGGACATTCTGCATGTGAGGGAGCTGATGACAATTCCTTCCATTATTTCACAGATATCTAGAGTGCTTAGAGCTAAAAGTCCCAATATGCCTCCACATTTTCAGATTAAATCTAAAAATTCTTTGTTCTTGAGTGCTTTTACGTAAATACCCCTGTGGGATGATGTGTTTATGGGTAAGAACTTCATTTCTGTTTGTCAGCAGTGTACTCTTGTGGCAAAAGCAGCCAACTGCAGAGCAGAGCATTGCAGAGGTGTAGCCAGCAAGGCAAAGCAAGTGGTTGTTCACTCTGGTCATCCCTTGTGAGGCTGCACCTGCAGCACTGTGTGCAGCCCTGGTTCCCCCAGGACAAAGGAAGCAGTGATGTGCTGGCAGGAGCCCGGCAGAGATGGACTCAGAAGCTGAGATGAGATTTGGTGCTGTCTTCAATTACTTCACAAAAGGATACAGAGCAGATGGAGCCAAACTCATGATTTGGGCACACAGGGAAAAGACAAAAGGCCATGTGGAGAAATTGCAACATGAAAAAATGCCAATTAGAGACAAAGAAGAGAAAAATCTGCTCCTGATTGCACAGAGAGTTCGTGGAGAGCGTCCTCAGAGATGCTCAGAGAAGTGAATTGCACAATGCTCCAAGCTGCTGGGTCTATTTTGTCCTGCTTGGAGCAAGAATTTGGACCAGGTCACCTCCAGAGAGTCTTTTCAACCTGGATGATTCTGTGGTGTTTGTAGCAACAGTCTCTGTGTAATCTGAGGGCCAGTGTAGCTGCATTACTGTATAGGGAGAAAATCTAGGCACAGCAGTACTCTGCTAAAAAAGAGATAATTTAAAACTAGTTTGGATACAATTTTTAAAACTAGTTTTGCTTTCTTTAACCTGTGAGGCACCTGGGCACCAAATATGTTTTAATGGGACTGTTTTTTAAACACTTCATTTAGAAAAACACATGCTGGTGTCTTACAATAATAGTATCTCCTTGCAAGCGTAACAAAAACAAGCTGAAAAGCTTCTTTAGGTTAATGTGTTACCAGTTGGTGTTATTGTGGGCATTTGTGGCATATGATGGAGAAGCCACTAGCTCACTAGATGAACTTTTATCAGGTGTGGTGTTCTTTCCATAAAGACTGCTCAATACTCATAGCATGTATAGACACAGACATCTCAAGTGATTTTTTGTGTCTCGCTGCATCTCTGCAGTGGTTTGATAATAGCAGGGAAAATTAATGCCATGTAACGATGCCTGACAGCTAGCAAATCTAATCTAGGCCAAATTCTATTGGATTTATGTATTAGTATTCATGGTCTTGCATATTGTGTATCATCAATCTCTGTAGTGTTGTAATTCAACCATATTAATGAAATATATTGACACCTCGTCACTGTTCAAGTGGGCACGTGATCAGCTGGATTAATGGTGGATATTTTACATGGTGACAGATTCTACTACAGTTCACTCTCATCACAGAGATAGAAAAAATTTAAAATAAGAAAATGTGAAGGTTGAATATTTTTAGACATAAGAATCTCTTTTGTACTGTTCAGTTGAGAGAATCTGTGTGGAAGAGTACTTGATGCTCTCAGAAGCCAGTAATAGTAGATTCATTGAGGTCTAAAAAATATATCAGTGTAAATAAACTTCTTTTCAAGTACAGCTCTTAGTTGCTATACTCAGAGCATTTGGTATAGAAAGCTGAGAAGCATGTTCCTTATTTCTGAATTGGTTACAGCTCTCATCTTAGTTTGACTGTCCATTTCCCCTGCTGCTCTCTTCACATCCCATGCGTTTTCTCTTGTCTTTTGTTTTTCTCTGCAGTTTGCTTGTCTGATTTTTAGTTACCTGTTCTAACCAAGTATCTCTTAAGTGCAGGCACCAGTTTTCAGAAAGAGAATGGTAATCAGTCCTTACTACAAAAGCCAATACACGTTACTTATCTGCTTTTTCTTAAACCCAGATAGCTTTCTTGTAACATGCTGAGTGTTTTTTAAAGCAGTTTAAAGGGCAGTGTTCTGTGCTTACAGTGCATTGAAGTTGTTTTTCAGGATTTAATTCAACATATATTAGACCTGTAGTTCATTTCTGTAGAAATGTCCTCACAAAGAAAGTGATTACCAGTTCTTCTCCAGCCTTCTAATAGTCTACACCTTATTTATTAGGTTGATGTGTGTGGTTGATATACAGGTTTGTATGCATTCAGGCCACTGTGAGGCTGAATAAGTAAGCTGATAAGGAAAGATTGAGGTTTCCTTCAGAACCCAAACTGGTTCTTCTGGGAGCAGGCTGTGTAGACAGTCTGCAAAAATGCTTTTGACTGTGACAAAGAGCAGAATTGTGGCCAAGAAAGCAGTGTTTTAAGTACAGTTACTGGACTACTTCTAGCACAGAGAGGGACAGGATAATTGAATCAAAACTGGCCTTGCTATGGATATTCCACTTTAGGAGAAGAATTCCAGAACTATTTAATGGGGAATTTGAATAAAAACTGGGAGGGTTTTGTTGTGTTTTAGTCATTGTCTTGTGGGTGTTTTTTTCCCACCAAGGGCCCACAGATCTTATCCCTGACTAACTTCAGTCTGTGACTGATTTTCTTAAAGTTGAGACCATATTCTTGGTCTGCTTATTTCATTAAACAGTTTACTCTTGTCAGTTTTCTTATTTTTATATTTTTTTAATTTGTTCAGACTTTCATTTTTTGGAATAATTTTTCACGGCAGTGTTTTCAGAAGGCTTTATTTAGTTCACAGTGAAGTTGCAGTATCTTTAACTTTTGATACTGGCAGGCTGTAGTGAATCATAAGTTATTTTTCCCAAAAGTATCTGTAAGATTCTGCACTTCTCTCCCTGTGTGTTTTCAAGGGTTTCAGAAAAAAATGTACTGTCAGCGTTGAGCTCATCTCTTTTTGAGTAAAAAATCCTACAAATGTGTATGTCATCACATTTCATGATACTGTACCATATATAGACTGGATTTGAAGAAAGAATGAGTGACACATTGCCTTTGATTTGGAGATACCAACTAATCTGGAATTTCTGGTCGTTGTCAGTTCTGTGTTGTACCATATTTCACAGATCAAGGGCAGTGACTTCCCTCTGTGTGACATTGCTGGGCCCACACCAAACTCCTGTGCCCTGTTTTGGGGCTTCACAGTCTGAGGGATGCCACAGAACTGGAGGGGTCCCTGCACAGGACAAGATAATCAGGACTCTGCAGGACATGATGGGAGAAAAGAGGTTGCAGAAGGTTTGTTTAGTCTGGTAAAGAGGAGGCTGAGGGGGTGGTACAATGTGGTCTTCAACTGCTTGAACAACTACAAAAAATGCCAGAGCCCAGCCATCCGTGAATGGAAGCTACTGGAACACAGGGAAATGGCCAGGAGTTGTTGCTTTGGAAGGCTCAGGTTCAGGTTGGACATGGTTTTCAAGAGTTTGCTCAAGGAAATCAGAGCAATCCAGACCCAGAGTGTGCAGTAATCTCATGTTGAGTCAGGGCTGGACCCAGTGTCCATCATTTCCACCAGCTTTTCTGTGAGTAATGAAAACAGGAGGAAGACACCATTATAGGTTTCATTTCATTGAAGGTAGAAAATATGAGGATATTTCAGAGAGTGAAAAGCTCTGTTCCAGCTTGACTTTGCTTTTGAATTACCATTTTAACCCTATGAGAGGCCATAATCCAGGTATTTAGTGATTGTGGTGTTGGAGGTACAACTATTACACTGGAGTTTTCTTGAAGATTCGTCTAGTATGTGTGTCTCAGTAGTGAAGAGTTTGAGGCATCTTTTTATAGACCACAAAAATCGCATGGTATTAGTGACACCTCTGTTCTTAAGAAAATGCACAAATGTGGAATTTTGAAAAGAAACTCTCTGAAATCTTGGTGGCTGACTGTCATGGAGTTTATGTTGCTGGTACCTTAAATACTGCTACAGTCTGTGTGTGCTGTACAGACAATAAAGCAAGTTGGGGTAAAGAGGAAGAAAGAATTTCAATTAACCATGTACCTGTGGTAATATAAAATCAAATTTAAACCAAATGCTTTTTAGGATTTTTTTTTTTTTTTAAAGAATGTCTGGGTGATGATGGAAGGGACCTGTAGTAGATTGTGCCTCTCAGGAGGGCTTGAAGATTGATGCTTGAAGTCACTTTTGATGTTTGTAATTTCAAGGGTCTGCCTTTCTGGGGAATGCATTGTTCCTATCTCAGTTCTCCTTTCACAAAGGGGTAGAATTGGTCCTGTTTTGGTACAGGGAATGTTACCTGAGCCTTTCTGAGGGGTTTGCTTGTTTTATTTTAATGAAGGATTTGAGTTTTCTTTGTTTTTCTGGAGAAGCTGTCAACTGCCTCAGTTATAAACATAGTTCTCCTTCCTATGAGGAGTACAGATTTCATAAATGTCTGACGTTTATAGCTGTGCTGTAACTTTCATAAACAAAGTGTCATTAGCATTAAATATTTCTATGCAGAAATGTAACATAAGAGATGGAAGGAGGCTTTTCCCCCAGCAGACACTTCTGTAAGTGCAGCAGCATGTTAACAGAGCCAGTGCATCACAGGAATGCATGAACACATGCACTCTTTCTAAGGACTAATTTTTTCCTTGCTACTGGAAGTCGGTGTGGTTCTGACTGAGATGGTTCTTGGTTTTTTTTTCTGGTTGGAAATAGAGAATTCAGTCTTGGGGCCACATTTCGCTCCTTTTTTTTTTTTTTTTTTTTCTTTTTTTTTTCTTTTTTAGTGTAAAATACAGCATTTTATATTAGGGATCTTTTTTTATTTGAGGTTTTCCTGGCATTTGCCCAGATACAGGCTTCCAGGAATGGGATATTCAGCGTCACTGACCAAATTATCAATGTTTTGACCTCCTTTGGAGTCACACATACAAATTTGATTCATCCCAGGAAGCAAATATGATGTTCTGTAGAAAAATACAGCCTATTATCCAGATCATAAGCAAAGAGTTATAGAGATCAACTACATGGTATTACTTCAAGAACATAAAATTTCTGGAAATATTGATGCAAGCATATTAACAGCAGTGTTCATTAAACATTTTTCTTTTCCACCTTCAGCAGGGAAGGCATAGCTTGGGAATTTATTACACCCACTTTAAAGCATAAAAGGATATTTACCGAAGTTTTTTATGCACTGTTGCTTAATAGAAGGAAAATCATTAAGTTTTTATGTGTTGCAAGCAATTGGTTCTTTATTTCTTCTAATCAGTCTCCAAACCAAGGGCAGTTTTGTTTGCTGTTTGACTTCAGTCCCTTGCCTTGTGTCTGGTTTTGCTGGGTTTAGCCCATCACTGAGCAGACAATGGCTCTGCAGGAGTGCACCTCTGCCTCCCTCTCTTTTAATCTTTACTACTTGGCTACGTGCTGCCTCTGACAGCTTTGTTCTTCTGCTCTTGGTTTCACTGTGGTGCCAACATTGTGAAAAATGACTGTTGTGTCCAGTGGCTGAAACCACTGTGGGTTTGTTGCCAGATCTCTACATAACATTATCATGAAGCTGCTTTTGAGAAAGGTGTCATGCAGCTGAGCAGCAAGAGCAGGCAGCATTTCCCAGCTTTGTAAAGAAAAATAAATGGTACACTTTACAGGTTTCTAAATGCAATTACATCAAGTGTATTTAACTGCTATTTTAATAAATATTCATTCTAAGAATAACACGTTGGAGTGCTAATTAAAAAATTGCTGTATCTTGGAATTCGTAGAACACATATAATAATGGAAATGATTATGTAATTAGCACTAACAGAATTTATGCAGCAGATAATAGATAATTTAACTATTATTTTTGTTACATAACTGAGTATTCAGTTAGCCTAGTTTGGGGTTTTCTAACTAATCATAATTGATTAAAAAGTGCTCCCATAGTAACATTTCTGCATTCTTTTTTCTCATTTTATGTGAGAGGCACTAGAACAGGTTACTCAGGGAAAGTTTGGATGCCTCATCCCTAGAAATGTTTAAGGCCAGGTTGGATGGGGTTTCTAGCAACCTGGTCTAGTGGGAGATGTCCCTGCCCATGGCAGGAGGTTTGGAACTACGTGGTTTTTAAGGTCCTTTCCAACCCAAACTATCCTGTGAGTCTATATCACACTTCCATATATGTGAAATAAGAAAATATATTCACATTTGTGAGCAAGAAAATAAGACCAATGCCAATAAATATTATTATGAAAACTTCCTTTAAACTTCATGTAATTTAACTCAGTTTGTCACTTAAAAGTTAATTCCTCTTTGTACGTATAATACAGGGCTTAGGGACCATTTGATTAAAATCTTTACTGAAATAACTCATGAATGTATTTGAGTAGTGTATAATAGTGAGCCATTTTCTCAGAAAATAAGCATAATTTATGCACATTTTCGTCATTTCAAGTGTTACAGGATATTTGCTAATTCAGGAATACTTCAGTGAAGACTCATGTTCATACATCAGCTCATCTGGACAAAAAGTTGGTGGTCCTTGAAATCTCTTGGTAGAATCCCATCTGTTCTCAGGAGCTCACAACCATTTAGAATGCAAGTTTCACTGAAAATTAAACTTTAAAATACTTTAAATTCTTATTAGATTTGGCAGAAACACTTTGAGATAGAGCTTGTGATCCAGCATAAATCACAGAAGTGAAAAGGTATGCTGCATTTAATACTTCTTATTCCAAACAGAATGATGCCTGTGGATGTACTGAATAGCTTACAAAAGTCTTGGAGATAACTGCCAGGTTTGTTTGGGGGGGTTTTGCCAGTGATAAGCCTGTCATTGAAATGTTCATCCCAGTCAGCTACAGGTGCACCCTCAGTCAGTCACTCTGAATGGGATTCTGCTTTGCAAATCATATCTCCCAAACCACAGTGTGAAAGATTGTAGTTGAGCAGGATTCTAAAGAGCCTAATCCTTGCTCTACCCAGAAATAAATATTACAGGCACACTTCACTATTGTTGAAAAAAATCCTTTAAAATCTCACACTATTTCAGCTTTGTCTGTTCCTTTACTGAATATTTAGTTGGATGCATAGGGCAGTTTAAGAGTATGATGACTTACGTATTAGCATTTGGTATTTAAATATGTAAAGCATATGGTAAAAGAGATGTCTGAGAACTCTGTGTTGTCAGTCCAAAACAGGCCTGAAGCAGCTGAGCATAATGAGTTTCTGAAGTGTATTTACACAGACGTGCACCCAGAAGTGCTGACAGAGCTCAGAGATATCACTGAGAGGACATTCAGGATAATCTCTGAATGAGCTGGAATGGCTGGAGGTGATGCCTAAGGACTGGAGGAGAGAAAATATGCTGGTTCTGGTGGGCAACAAGGTGAACATAAACCAGACAGGAGCCCTTGTGGTAAGGAGGAGCCACTGGCATCGTGGGCTGCCTTAGACAAAATATTGGCAGCAGGTGGAAGGAGGTGGTCCTGCCCCTGTTCTCTGCACTCCTGAGGCCACACCTGGACTGCTGGTTCTGGGATCCCTAGTCCAGGAAGAGCATGGAGATACCAGAGAGCCCAACAAAGGGCTGGCACTAAGATGAGGGGACTGGAACATCTCTTCTGTGTGGAAAAAATCTGGAAGAGAAAATGTTCAGGAGGGGTTTGTTGATGTGTACAAATTCATGAAGGGGAAGGTATGAAGAGGAGAGAACCAGATGGTGCCCAGTGACAGGACCAGAGGCAGTGGCACAAACTGAAACACAGGAGGAAAACACAGTGTGTTTCCTGGTGCTGTTCTGCCTCAGCATCAGGAAACACGTTTTTAACTGTGAAAGTGACCCAGGCATTGGCACAGGTTGTCCAGACGGGTTGTGGATTGTTAGAGATATTTAAAAGCTGCTTGGGCACAGTCCTGGGCAATCAATGGGGTCTTGGTGGCCTGCTTGAGCAGAGGGGTTGGACCAGATCACCTCCACTGTTCCCTTTAGCCATTCTGTGATTCCACACAGGCAGTGTCATACATTTCTGATGGGTTGATGGCTCTCCTGTGAGGACCTGGCAGCAACTGAGCAGAGTAGTATTTGGGCTCTCCCCTGCCCTGCGTGCCATTGTTTCTCTCTGCTCCTTTGGGGGTGTGCAGATCAGGTTTTATCACATAATCTAATGTTTTTCTTTTCTAAAACCCTGGTTTAGTTATAGCATCCTTCTTGCTTAGCGAAGCAAAGTGTTTGAGACAGAATTTGAGTAAAGCAGATTTGTTTGAAAAAGAGATTTGTTTAGCTTGGAGGGGTAAGGAAGGATATTCCTTCTCCAGCTGTCCTAGGGAAGTAGACGATGCTTGGAGCTTTTACCAGTACAATAAGCCAAATGACAAAGGTGTGCTTCTTCACCCTCTCTGCAAAGCAAAGTCATTATTAAATTTTTAAAAATCTGGCAGTACACTTTTAAAAGGATTTATTTTATAAACCCTCTCAAGTCTTCATTTTTACACATTGTTGTCTTTAATTTCTGCCGAATTCATGAGGTATGTCCAGCTCCTGTTCTGAAAAATTAAAATGCTTTCCAAAACACTTCTGTCTCTGTACACACTCTGTACTTGTCTAATGAATCCTGATTCTTGCCAATGGTCCAGAAATAGGCTCTAGCTGTGCTTGCTGGAATTCAGGCTGGTTACAAACACAGGGAAGATAATAAGCATCAGCTGTATTTTCAAATATTTTCTGTTTGGATGCTAGCATGTATTCTGTTCTGGTTTGTGCAATCAACAAAATTCAAAATTAATTGCAGCTGAGCTGCAGTTTCTGTTAACTCATTGATCCAAAGAGAACATTTTTTGACTCTTAAATGATGAGATTTGTTGTTTAGTGAATCTAAGAATATATGTCACTGTGGTATGATAAATAATGATCCTTGTGCAATAGCACTTTTAGAATAACAAACCTGTATCCTGCCTTTGCAGCAGGACATGGGTAAAACCCCTGTCTTTTGGTTGCGTGGGTTTTGGTTGGGACAGTTTGAGTCTTTCGCAAATCTTGCCTAAAGTATTTATTTTATAAAAGCGAGATTCATGGTTTCTGATCCACAGATTCCTGTTCTTTTGCAGTGTCCAGAGTTTCCTGCTAAGTTTGGTGGGTACATCACAATTTGGGGCAATTTTCCCATCAGTCAACTACAGACATTCTTCTTGGAGCTTTTCTGCACATACTGATGTTTTAATGGGGTGGCAGAGGATCATGGTTTTGAGCTATAGGCAATGAAAATTTGCAAAAGTCAAGGTGTGTTAGCCAACCTTAATGGATTCCCTAAATACTTGGTTGGGAGTGAGAATCACAGAGCTTAAAATGGGGGCCACATTTTTTATCAGTTGTGTATATAGGTCTGTATATTCATAATAAAATGAACACATGTAGCATAATCCTCCTATGATCTAACAGGTCTTCCAGCTGAAAAATTGAGCATGGAAAAAACTGGTGAAGCTGAAGACCACTGACAAACTGCCCCGATCTGTACTGCAGTTGTAGAAACTGCACAGTGATCTCCATGCAAATTTTCAGTCTAACATCTGCATCAGCAAATACTTATGAGTAATACATGAAATATGTAGAAGCTGAGAGATCTCCATAGTATGTCATTATGTGGGAGAGTTTTTAGTCCAGGGGTACACAGTGCCAAGCAATGGCTGTTTCCCAGGGTAAGCGTTGCTTCAGAAGAGAAAATAATAGATTTGTAATCTTTTTGAGAAAAGACAAATATTAAGAGGAACAATTAGGTCTGCTTGATGTGAAGACAGATGGAAATACTTGTGTTTGGAAGCTATCTTGTAAAAATATATCTTGGCTAACATACACAGTAGAATACTGAAGATTTTTAGCTGCTCAGTTGAAAGAAGCATGAAAATTTAAATAAATGTAAGATCTGAAAGTCCTGAGGAGATCAATGAACTTCAAGACTTTCTGCATTTTGTCTGCTGTTGCAGTTCTACCATCTCTACCATCAGTTTTCTACCAGTATATTACTTGTTTTAGTGGAGTTAAAGAAGTTAGGTACAAGCAATAAATTATTGTGTGTACAGTTACATTTTAGGTAAAAAATCCACTTAATAAAACCTTGAGTGAGCATATTTTATATTAATTACATTTTATCTTTAATACTGCACTGAGGTTTTTTTTCTAGTTCTGTGTTTTAAAACTATTACATGCATAAGCAGTAACTTTAGGAGTGAGACCTGTGCTAACCAGCTCTCTGTGTTACTGAGCACTTTCTGGCATTTTCCAGCTACAGGCCATTTATTTTAATGATGACATTTGTCAGGGACAGTCTAGTCACACTGAATATATTGTATGTATTCGATTTCCTAATATGAATCCAACCAACAAATATACACACAGTGACAGTGAGTAAATTGGCAATGTAAGTAAAATCACTGTGATCTATGGCTGGTTTACTTAAAATCTGACACAGATTTTTGTGAGAGGTTTTTTAAGATCACTTCATATGATGAAGATTTATGGTGTGTTTCTTGGTTGGGCAAAGGGGTTTGTTCTGTGTATTTCTTTTGCCTAAAATATTCAGTGGTCAAAGTTTTTTTCTGTTTTTTTGAAGCTACTGTAGAAGGAAAAGCTCAATTGTAAAAGAGATTGGTGCTAAAAAATAATTTTTTGTTGTTTCAGAGTGTCTTGGCATTTGCTAAGGCAGTTAAATGAGAACTTCATTTTAATACTTTAAATAACTAAAAATTACTTTATGGATCTATTCCAAGTTCCACTGAAAGCTCCTAGCAGAGTGAGGAGTATAAACGCAAACTTCTTGATTTCCTTTAGAAGACTAAATAAATTTAGATTTTAAAAATACAGTGTTATCTACTCTGACAGAACCAGTTACTATAGATTTCTTAAGATCTGTCACTTTTAATGTTGCCTGTGATATAGTGACAATTTACAGTTGCAGGTCTTACTGAAAATACTGCCTTAGTTTATAGCATTTTGAGTAGTGAAAATGACTTATGAAATACTACTTTGCCAGAGCAAAGTAGATTTTTTTTTTCCTCTGCCAAATCAAAGTAAGATTTGAATCCAAGTTGCTGCCACAAAACTATTTATTGCAACATGTGTATGTTACACATGTGTTTTCAGGTCTGTGCAGGTTATCATTGCTGTGTCCTCTTGTGCTCTCATCGTTCTCTTTGAGAAGCTGCACCAAACTGGAGCCTGTGTTTCCAGCACAGGGCTGGACAAGTGGGGCTGACAGGTTTGCAAAGAAGCTTTTCATCTCTCATGTTGTAGTTCTGCAAGAACCAATCTTGTGCTGCAGGCTGATAGGGCACCCATCTCCACCTCTTGATAGATTATCTGATTGAGGGGAAAACCAGGAAGGGAACCAGGATTCCCTGGAAATGTGGGATGGTAACGTCTTAGATGCCACTTACCATCTGTGCAGTGTGTGGGTGAGTATCACTGCTTTGCAGCTCCTGGCTGCTGAAGGGGCAGGGAAAGCCTTATTTCTTCATTCCAGCTTTCTTACTCTGCACTCCTATGGCTTCGTTTCCATTTGCTTTGGTGCTTTTTTTACCTTTGGGCTGATTTATTTTAATTCAAGTTGGGGGAAAAAGTGAATAGAAGACTTGCACCCCAAGTCTCCAGTCTTTACTGTCGTGTTGATTGACTTGCTTCCTTTTTTAAATGCACCTTATTTAGAAACCTGTTAGGGTTGAAGAGGATTTATCCTGTTAAGGGGGAAAGCACAAGCAAACATAGTTTGAGTTTATTCAGTTGAGAATTTTGATATTCCCTTTAAAGGAAGATAATTTTGTGTGATGTATGTTATTCTGGAATCTGAGATAAACTGTTGTAAGATGGTTGGAAAACGAGATTTTCACTTCTTCTAAGGGAAACCAGTGACTCTGTTTAAGGCAGAAATGCAGTCTGGGGTTGGAGTAGGAACTACAGGAGCATGCATTGGGAATAGCCATGGTTGATACATCAGTTCTTTTCTAAATAGCTCATAGGTGTTGTTCCGGGGTTCTTTTTGCCTTAAACTACAAAGACCCTAGCTGGAGAAAGTGCTTGTACAAGGTAACACAATGGAGTGAGAGGAGAAAGCCTCAAATCTTATCAAAGCTGCAATAGCAGCTTATCTGTGTTCTGTGTACTTGGTAGGACTGGTCAGCAAATAAATACCAATTAAAGATTTGAAAATATGCACTTCATTCTAGAAATGGTCTGGGCTACCAGGCTTTTTGCCACCAATTTCCTTGTTCTTCTAGTCATGTCCTGTTTGGTTGGTGTGATTCTCTTACTCTGGATTACTGAAGGTACTTACTCAGCTCCTTTTGTGTCATCATCCTCTCTTTCCTCTGTCACATACCCAAATGAAGAGTTTACTAATTTGGGGAGAATTCCAGTCAATTTAATTGCCGGTTAACAGACTTTTAATTACTCATCCTGGTATTGAAACAAAGGCATTCAAGCTTAGGCAAAACATCCCTTTGCCTCCCCCTCCCTGGTCTCCATCCCAGTGGCCACACGTTGGCTTTTTCACCTGGTCATTTGCTGATGCAGGGCACTGTCTTGTTCATTGCTTATCCCTCTGTGTTTTGTAACACAAGAGAATCTTCTGCCTTGGTTCTGTTGTATTTAGTAACTACTGAGGAATTATGGGCTGTACAATAACAGTCAAAGCTATTCACAGCTTCAGGACATGTTAATCTGTGTTGCAAATGCTGATCTGAGGACTGAGGGCACTTACATGTGCCAGGATCTTTGGAGGAAAATAATATTCTATTATCTGTTCTGGAGGGTTTTTTCCTTTTTATAAATACAATTTACATTTTGAAGGGTTTTTTTCTGTCTTCCATGTAGCAATAACTACTGCAAGAAAAATTGGTTTCTTCAATGTTGTAAACCTAGAGAGAGAGATAAGATATTTTTATAAAATTGTGCCACTTCTAGGTTAGTATTTAGAAATGTTATGTTGTAGAACAGAGTTTTAGAGCTTGTCATGCTGTGGTGACAGTTTGTTTGCTGATAGGAAGGCAGGTTCATGTCCTGAATCAAATCTCTATCTTCATGTGGTATTGCAGTAACGATTCCCCCTTGCTTTCAGCACTACACTCTCATCTTTGCCTCTTGCAAACTGATTGCTGGATTTGCACAGAAGTGGCTGCTCTGGAGGATGTTGTGTCAGGTGAAGAGGAGTCTGCAGTCCTTTGTTTTGCTGAATTTGTGATTACTCTTCTGAAAAACAAGCCTTGGACCTTCTGCTTTGTTGCCTCAGTTCGAATCTGTGTTAGTGCTTGTCCTGGTTTGTCTGCTGGCCCAAACCAGAAATCAATTACAATTGGTCTGGTTCTGAGGTTACTTTTAACGAGGAACTGATAAATGTGGGTGCACTGGCTTTGCTGAGATAAGGCACATTTCAGGATTTATTTCATATGTCTTTGAAGATTCTGCCCTCCTGTATCAATTGATACAAAACTTCTAAGTTTTGCACCACCCCACCCTTGCTCCACTTAGGTTTTGTAGGTACTGGATGCATCGTTGGGCACTTGTACATAGTTTTGTTTTGCCCTTGTAATTAACAAGGAAAAGTAAGAATTCCTTACATAGCTAAGTGAACCAGATTCTGGCTTTGTATCCCTACAGATTGAACTTTCCACTGCAGTTGTCTGAGGCTGTGGGAGCTTCAGGAATCTTGTTCCTTTCATGGTTGGATGGAGCCTGTCTGGCAGCAGACAGTCTTGCTGTGTTGGTAGTAAGTTAATTGATGTCACTTTGACATTTGCATGTAGGAAAAGTTGAACTGACTGAAGAAGGGCCTGATTCCTAGTGGGATTTAGAGATTTTAAGGACTACAGTGATGTAAACACTAATTTTCTTTGCAGTGTGGAACTTGTTGTTACTTGCGTGTGTAAATGAACATCTTGGTAGCTGTTGGTTCTCTGAAGCGCTCTGGGAGGGACAAAGGAGCAGTTCCTAGATTACCCAGGTGTAAATTGTCATTTTCATCTGGTCTGGAGGCTTTTGCACAAAGGCTGACCCAGAAAAGTTTTCTGAGATCTGGTAACTGGCTTTGGTGGCATTCTCTCCACCTGATCTGTTTCCAAAAAGGACAGTGTGTTTCAGGGATCAGGACTCAGGAAAGCTTGTTTAAACAAGCCAGCTCTGTTCTAGACCTTGCCTGAGCCTCCTGTCTGGGCAGGGCTCTGGTGGATCCTGTTGCAACTCCATGGCTCCTTAGATCTTGAAAGATGATAGAAAGTTTTTACCCTTTAATCTGATGTTATCCTGATGCATTATTTCAATGTCCAAGTCCATTCTCCAGCAGATTTTACCCCTTCAAAGAGTGATCCAATTTCTACTCAAAGATCAGTTATTGCTGAAGGTTTTGTAACTTGTAATATCAGGTGAATATGGTGAACATGTTATAGTAGTGAGGAGTGTCTGTATACTAGAAAAAGAAGAAAATTATGTAAGTTTGAAATCTAAAAAAAAATTTGAGCTTTTGTAAATTTTCTTACAAGGTTGGAATTTTTTTGTACTTGCTGATTATAGTATGTGTAAATAATAGATTTGTATCTCAAAATCCTTTTCCAAACTGGAGGTGATGAATAAGATTTCATGAGTACCAGCAGGCTACTGCTTTTGTGTCATTTTTATTATGTGAACCTTATCAGTATTTTAAACATAAACTTGCAGTTATAAAACAACAAAATAAAGAAAATACTCTGCAGAAGAAATGGTTGCTACATTTGTGCAGTATTTATGTATATACTTCCCTACAATTTTCATTAACATCCATTGTAGCTGTCCTCAAAGTTTTATCTGGTACATGTGTTTTTGCAAAAACTCTTAAAAATGGATTATGACAGATGTGTTGTTTGCTTTGATTCCAGTATTCATTGCTGACAGCACACAGCACTTTTGTGTCTATGATTGTTCTTAAGCTGGCACAAGTATCACTTGAATGCTATTGCTTGTGGTAACAAAAGGCTTAAATGGATTCCAGTTTCATGATTTTCTGTGGCATTTGGAAAACAAAAGAGGAAAGCCAGTTTAATTTAATAAATTTTCAAGAATGCAGAAAAGTTCAAAGTTTTAGGCTCAGGTTCAGTGCTAAAGGTTCAAAGCTGTGAAAAATGTGTTGAGCTTCAATTATTCTTTTTTCAGCTTAAGGATGTTATGATGCAGTTTAGTCTGTTTTTAAATCCTACTTACCTAGGAATTATGAATAACCTATCCAAACTGACTGTAATATGTAGTGTGTATATATATATATATATATATAAAATTGTATTAATGTCTCTGTGCTCTGAGGCCATTTTGTTTCCTTAATTAGTTGTTCATGACTGAAGATTTATGCAGTAGGATGATTTAAGCAGCCAAGTCTTGATTCTCCATGGTGAATGGAGACTGAGGTGTACTGTAGCTAATTAAAAAAAAAAAAAAAAAAAAAAGGTGCCATAATACAGGTATATTTAGAAAGCATTTGGATGTGCAAAACATGTACAACGTGCATTTATTTTCTGTCAAGGTTTGTGAGCTCTATCCTAGCACCAGTCCAGAGCTGACCCTTTGGAGAGTTGCCAGCCCCATTTTCCTGGCACTGCATTCCAGGGGCTGTTCATTGGCATTTCCACAGCTTGTGTTTAACTAAGCTAATAAATCCTCGAGAATCAGGGTCCCTGTGACTTTGAGGTGACCTTAAGTGGTGCTAACTCGAGTCCATCATGGTTTATTAATCCAGTATTGACTGGCAAAGACTCTTCTGTATCATCGTGCCCTGAAGCAGCAGAACTGCTACGCATATGCTGCATTTAATCTCATAAATTCTGCTAGGACCTGAGCTGACTTTTAATTCTGTTGCAGATGCATATACAACCTGCATAAACAGCTCATGGGTTTGCAAATTTGAGTTTTTATGTCAAAGTCGCAGGTGCATAATTCATCTCCTTTCTGGAGTGGAGTGTTGCACCCCTCCCTGCCTTGGTTTCTCATCTCCATGCTGCAGCATTCTGGAAAAGTAAGAACAGGTTGTGCAGCCTGAAACACACTGGACAGGTTGCTTCACCAAAAGAAGTTTGTGAGGGGAGAGAGATTGGGCTCAGAAATGCTTCTTCCTTCAAGAAAGGGTGGGGAGATCACCTTGTGCAACTCTGTGCTTCAGATTATTTTCAGAATCTGGACAAGGCTGCTTTCAGCCTGAGTCATGTGTTGTCATGTTAAGAGATAGTTTTAATTTTTGTTGTGCAGACAAGAAAGGTGTTCTAAGAAATCTGAGGAAAGGATCAGGGCCCTCTTTAACTCAGATGACTGATGTGTCATGTTTTACATTTCCATGTATCCTATCCTGCACTGATAGTCTTGATCCTTAACAGGCATTTAACTTGTGAGGAAAGGAAATGTGGGTTTCTTTTCACAGAAGAACTCTGCTAACAGTTTCTTACAGTGCTCTTGTGAGGCTTTTTTTGCAGAGAAGATGCAGATTATTAAAAGTTACTTTACTTCTGTGGACTTCTTAAATATAGTTGTGGATATTTGTTTCGATAATTTTAAATGTATGCAAGCTTATTCTTGCTCTTGCGCTTTAGAGCAAGAAAAATGGCAGAATTTATAAAGGTTTGTTCTTAGTCTAGTGGATCATCATTTCAGATTTGGACACCTGTGAAAGAAATTTGTACAAATTTGAGTCAAACCTTTTAGCACCTGAGAAAGGCGCATTCAATGTGAAAGAGCTAACGTACTATATGCAAGTGCTTAAACAATCTTTGCTGTGTCTAGCAGGAGGAGCAATCCATTGTTCCCAGCTGGCTGCTACAAGACTTTATACATCCGTGTCAGTCCCTCCAAATACCCTGTGACAATGAAGGAAATGGTTGTGTATTATAATGTGATTCTTGCTGTTGGCATCACATGAAAGTTCAGAGGCAGTGGGAAACTCTCTCAAAAGTAAGATAAAAAGCTGTGCAGGTTACTGTTAGCAAGTCTAGTCTCCTATTTTGATACAATTTCCAAGTTCACAGATTTTTTAGCTGATTGAACTGTTTCTAACTCAAACTTTCCCTAAGTATGAATTTAAGGGGGTTTTTTTGCTTGTCACCCGATAATAAGGAAGGGAAATGAAATATTAATTTGCTTAATGCTTGGGTGAGATTAAAGAAGAAAACTCTTCCTGTCTGTATTGGTGAAGAGAAATTGTCCTTTAAATAACATGAGAAGTGTGTGAACATTATGAAAGAAAATATTTCTCTGATGACCTGTAATTGTGCCAGGACTCAATTAATAGGCAAAATTGTCACTGGATTGGTTCTTTATGGGGATATGTTACCTCTGTCAGCTTAATCTGTTTCACAGAGGAAAGCATAAGTGACAGTTTGTGGTATTTTTGGTATTTGTGGTATTTTCAGCCTATTGTAAAATCAGAGACAAGTCAGGCAAGTTAAAACCTTATTATTCCTTGTGCTGTGACCTCAGTGTTGCTAGAAGCAGATTTGAGCTCAGTTGCAATGCTTACACCATTAACATCTGATTTCTGTGGAATGAAAGGAGGGGGGGAGTGTTTTAAGAGCCTTGGTTTTAGAGGCTTGGAGGAATATTGCAACTGCACAAGCAGAAAAGGGACAACGTGCTTCTGAAAAGCATCGCAGACTTGGCATGGAGAAGTATTTTATGGGTATTTGATAAGTAGCAGCAAGTCTAGGTAAAACTTTGTTGGCTTGTTGGTATGGAATCTTGAAAGTGCTGCTTAAAAGTTCATTCTGTAGTGAATTTTTTTAATGACTGAACTAAGACACACACGCCAGTTTTACAAAACTTGCTTTATAACGTGTCAGTTAACAAAAAAAAAATATTCTATGACTTTTGGTAATGACTGTGAAGAGAAGCATGTGCAGAAGTGGAACAAACCAAAATGAAATTTTCTTACGTCCTGGATTATTACTGCTTGAGAAGAATGTTCTGGTTCCTGACATTGTTCTGTCACTGCACCAGAAAACAAGTTTTGCAGAGGTAGTTGTTCTCCAGTGTTCAGACATCAATCCACTACACGATTTCCAAGTAGAACAGAATTGGCATCATTCGTACATTTGCTGGGTATTTGTCTATTACCCAGGGTGCACTGTAGGTGCTGTTTGTGCTGAGTTTCATGTGCTGTGCAGGGACTTGGAGAATTCAGCTGTCCCTTACAGCAGCATTTACTGCAGCTTGTACTATTCTACCTGAGAAAAACTAAATTGACCTGAGCTGTTTGCCAACTAAAACACAGTCAGTCACTGAGCTCTGTGGAGTTGGAGTCATTTCTAGGTGCTGGGGTTGCTTGGTGTTGTCTAGACTTGGGCAAAGTAGATGATTTTCTTTCTAGCATTAGTGTGCAATTAACTGGTTTTGTATTGGCTGTGTGGAGCCCAGCAGTTCAAGACCAAAGAAACTTTGATCAAAGCAAACAAGTCCATTTTGTCTGTATGAGAAGCATCTTAGGCAGTCAGTTCCCTATTTAAGTGCCTTTGGGCTGTTCCTCAGTGTTAGTTTTCAGCAGCAGAAGCAGTGTAGAAATGGATTATTTAACCCTTCCTCGAGTAGGAGTTACAGACAGCTTGTCTAGACTAGCTGAATATGTTAGGAAGAGATTTCCTTTGTGTCTTTAAAATACCAGAGTTTTTCCTGTAAAACTAAGATTCTTTTTTGATATCAAAAAGTAAATTTGCCTGTCATTACATTTAGGTAAAGGCTAAGTCAGAGAAGAAAGGACACTTCAGACAAAGACAGCCCCAAAACCTTCTAATGTAAGAATGATCAGCAAGCGAAATCACTTAATTTTTCAGGATCAGCTAACATCCTCTTCTTGATAATGTTCCATTGCCTCCAAGGGCACTTACTTGATTTTATGTCATTATATTTTAGTACATGAGTACTAAAAACTCACTTAAAGGACTTCAATGTCTATAACCTTTAGTTAACCTCATCAGCCTAAGTGAATTCTGGCCAAAAGATGTCGATGTTTGGTGTAAAAATGTTGTGCCAATCTAAGCATAACATTGGTAATAATGCTTTTAGCACATTCTGAGATAATACATTTCCTGCGTTGCCATGGCCAAAGGCTGGAGAGAAACCCTGAGCACACACATACATAGACACACACCTGCAGCAAAAAGAACCCTCCAGAAACGAGCAAAGGTACAAAAAAATGAAACAAAGAGCTTCACTCTGGGTGATGAACCTTTTAAAAAGGAGAAAATCCAGTGATTTGAACTGAACTACTTGCAGATTTTAGCTTTCTAAAGCTTTTTGCTGGACCTTATAGCAATAAACAGAGACTGTGTTATAGTTTGTGGATTAAATGAAGAACTTCTGGTTTATGAGAGCTAATTAAATGTGTCCTAATTGTGTTAAGCAACTCTCAATGTGTGTCTCTCCATATAATAGGATACTGGTGTGTGGCCATCAGCCCCGGAGGGCTCTGGTTAGAAGTAGAGCAGAGACTGGTCTTGCACAGAACCTGGATAAAAAGGTGCTTAGCATTGGATATACTCTAATTATTTTAGAGTGGCATCTTTTCTTTGTTCTTACTGTGCTCGGTGTTAGTCAGGGGGTATAGAACTGTAGAAGTGGCCAAACCAAAGCCCTCTGCAGCTGAGCCGGTGCAGGCTCCGTTTGTGTTCAGCTGCTGACTCCACACACATCAAAGCCAGAGCTGCGTTGCCACCTAGTGAGAAATCTGCAGGGACATGTGTCCACGTGGAGCTGCACAAACAGGACTCTACAGAGGGAGAAAAGAAACATCACCTGACTTACAGGTTCACGTCTCACTTTTAATCTGAGGCGCAGTTAGAACATATAACTAAGGCAAGTTAGCATTTTGTGATAATTTTGTGAAATCTGGTTTTCTGGCTTCTTTACCCTTTAGGAGAAGGACAGCAATTGAGATTTGACATATTGTCAAATGTTTTCTGCTTGCTGTAATCTGGCCATTTGTTTCTATTGCCAGGCTATCAGTGCTCGGAGGTGTTTGTGCAGGTTCCCAGGGCTCACCAGAACCAGTCTGGTGGAACAGCAGCTCCATCAGGGAACTCCAAGGGGAGAAGGAAAAGGATTGTTTGCAATTGAGGTGGATCAATTCCTTGATCATGTTAATTGGTGCAGTTGCACTGGCATTGCACCAGCATGAAGGGAAAGATGGTAGAGGAGAGGAGAAGGAGCTGACAAGGGGGAACATTAAATTGCTGCATTTAATGTGGCTGCTACTTTAAAGTGTTAGTTTTCATTACAAGAAAGCATGGTCAGTGTAATTTAATGAAATCACAGCCTTCCAGATTATTTCAGTAAAGTCCACTGTGACCATACAGCTGAGAATTTTGCCAGTTCAGTGCTCCAGCCAGCGTGTAGAATTCTTTTATCAAATACACACCTTATGGCCAATTGTTTCTCTGTTTTATTTTTGTTTGTTTTCAGAAGAAATTTCATGGCATACTCTTGACAGATCTGCAGCTGCACTTCCTTCTTTTAAGGAACTCGTATCACAGAGTGTTTAAAATTGTGGTTTGCAGTGTAAAAACCTGTGGTCTATGGTACTTGGGAGGGTGTTGGGTTTCAGGTTGTTACACAGTGCTGGGAAACAGGTGGGGACGTGGGGTTTAATAAATGTGGTTGTAAGTAGTGAACCCACTTTCATAACTTGATTGATCACAACTTGAGAGTCAATGACTATTTTCAATTTCCTTTCATTAATTATTGAAAATAGTGAAACATTGGAAGTGTTTCAGATTTTACAGCACAGGTTGCAAAACGTCTTCAGCAACAATTCCATTTCTATTTGGAAGGCCAACCTTATGACAGAGAGAACTCTCCTTACTTCTTTTTAAATTAATTTATGAAGTTTGTAATCCTGCTTCTGATTATAATATTCTTTCTTAAATTTGTGAAGCGCTTCAAAAACTGCTACTTTGCTGCAGCAAAAAGACAGATTATGCATATAATTAATTAAAAACAATAATAATCCAGAAAGTATGGCTTTCATGTTCTTATGGTTCCTCTTTCCCTTTTCCCCTACCTCTGAACCTGCTTGAGTATTAACCAAGAGGACACAGAATGTAGGAAGTCTTAGATGAGAGATCTAATCTTTGTTCTTCCTTGAAAAATACTAAGGGTTTTTTTTCAGCGTGGTGGGTGCTTTGTAAAAAGTTGCTAAGAATAAACCATTTAATTAAATCAAGTGGGTTTAGATTATCTGCAGTAGGCAGCTGTTAAATACTCTTCTGGGCATTCTTAAACATTTTGTTAGTTCAAGTTGATTCATTTCCTAAAATACATCATCTTATTTATGAAGCATTGCTTATTTGCATGTCAGTAAAAATGAGAAAGAGAATAAAAGGAGAGAAAGTTGTTTTCATGGACACAATCATGCAAAAGAACTTACACTGTCTGTGAAATACTTGACTCTGGACAAGTCTGCTGGATGTATCAGAAGTTGAGAGAAAAGTGGAATTTTTTTACACCCAGTTTCATGTTCATCATAGCTGACAGTGTATAAATTGAGGAAGGAAAATTGCCTTTTAAGTCTCCCAAGACACACAGCTCCAGCTAAAATGCCATTAACGTGTTTGTATTTATGTCCAAACAGAGAAAGAATAGAGTAGCAAGTGAAAGTTACTCAGAATTTAGCGGACATCTACAAAGTCTAATTCCACAAAATGAAGATTTCCACAGTTTTTTTCATGGCATTTTTATCAAGAGCCACTTACAGCTACATGGATTTGTTTCTTTTTGGTGTATGTTCTGGACGTGTTTGCTAAGGTACAGATGGGTTGTGCAGTAAAGATTGGTGACAGTGGGGACACTTTCAGGGAAAGTGTCTTTCACTTGTGTTTTGCAGCATCCTAAGCAGCTTTAAAGGCTGCTTTTCCCAGCTTTGCTTTCTTTCTCCTTCCGTATTCCTTTTCTTTCTTTTAAGTCAAGTTCTGTAACTGAGGTTGCTCATGAGCCATTTCCAGGGCTGAAACTGTAAAACAGCGAGCCACTGGAGACAAAAATAAATCTTTATTTTTCTTAACCGAGTTAGCGCTGAAATGGTTTTGGTGTGTGGTGTGACAAGCTGCAGGCTGCTGGAACAGAGGGCAGGAATGTGTGTGGGATGAAGGGGGAAACAGCCAGCAGTTAAATCAGCTTGGCTACCCTGGAGCCTCAGCCACCCCAAAGTGTGTGGGAGGAGAGGCAGGAAAAGCTTTCAGTGCCTGTTGAGGCAACGAGTCATTAACTGGTGGGATGTATCTGTGTGATGAGGAGTCGCTCACATAGCCCAGGAAGATAGGAAGTGCTGCTTTAATTAAGGGAAATGGGAATACTCTCTCGTGGAAGAGAAAAAAAAATATTTAAAAAGAACAAATCTTTGGGGCAGAAGCATTGCTGTGGTTCTGTAGTTACAGGAGTTTTACTGCCAGTGTCAATACAGGATGTTCCCACCTCCAGCTGCTCATTCCTGTTGCAGTGTGTTGGCTGCACTGAGAGCTTTTATGACTTCCCTGATGTATTATTAGAGTAATCAAGCCTAGAAGTAATTTGCACAGAGCGCCAAGAATGGGCTAAGAGAGGAGATAGGGAAATTTTTTTTGTCAGTCTTTCCCTGGAAGTTCACCTGGTTCTGGAATTGTGACCTCAGGTACGGTGTGATTGGTTAAACTGGAATTTGGTGTTGTGCAGGATGCTCCATGGGGCTGTTACAGGATAATTTGAGGCAGAGGTGTGTAGTGTCTACAGCAGAAAGGGAATTAGATCTGGATTAAGTCTAAGTGATGAAATGTTTTTGATAATGGGAGGGTGCAGAGAGACAGCTTTTGTGGAAGATGCTCAAGGCTGTGGGTTCCCAGACAGCCTTGTGCATGGTGCTTCTGTGAGGATACATTTCAGGAGGGGTAGGAAACCCTGGAGCAAAGTGTAGGGAGTAAAAAGAGGGAACAGCAAGGTCAGGAAAGGAGGGATTCACCATGGCAGAGCAGATGGAGGACCCTGCAGTGTGCTGAGCATGGCCCCCACGCCTGCACCCCTCACAGCTGGGGGCTGCAGTGGAGCTAAGCCCAGGAAAGGAGGGAGGAAATCTCTTGGTTTCATGTTTATCTTGATTGCTTCTACCCTAATCAGTAAGTACTTGTTTTAATTGGCAAAAATAAGTTAATTTCGTCAAGGCAGTTTGGCTGAAAACAGTAGCTGATAAACAATCTCCTTGTCTTTATCTCAACCCGTGAGGTTTTTTTGTTCTTGTTACTTGTATTTTCTACCCTTGCCTGGCTGAGAAGGAGCCTGAGTGGGAGTTTAACATCTGGCAAAGGCTAATAGTCCACAGGACAAAACCCAGTGTGTGTGTGTGTGTGTAGGGTGAAACAGCTGGGATCTCAGTGTGGTTGGGATCTCAGTGTCTCCCTTGTCCATGCCTCAGGTGGTGCATCAGGCACATTCCCAAGGCACACAATCCAGTTTAGCTATTTCTTGAAAAATTTTCATTTGGGTGGTCAGGAGTTTCTCCACGATGTTCACCAAAGGATGGTTGGTGAGAATGACATAACCAAGTGAACAAAGCATCTTGATTTCCCTTTAAAACTTAGTACTGCCACATCTGTTAAAATTATACTTAGTCATGTCTTGCTGTACAAAATGTATAGAAATATAAAATATAGCATTTAAGCAAGAAGCTTACCAGTGCAGAGACTTCCTTTCAAAATACTGTCATACCCAAACTGTGGCTGGAAAACTAATCCTTTAGGGGACTGAACCTAGAAAATCAGAATGGTGTATGTGTAAAAATGACATGTACCTTCCTTCTTGCTAAGAAACTTGGAGCTGTCTGTCCCAAAAGATGGGGCTGCTACAGTCTGTGCATGTCACTTTTAAAATAATGAAATGGGAAATGGTGCTGTTATGTAGGCTGCTAGAGATAATCTAATTCTTCCATGAACATACTTTGAAAGTATGTTCAGTATATTTGAGATGTTTTAAAACCTTGGGTATCAGATCTTGAAAGGAAATTAGGTGTTTGCCAGAACTGTCAGAGATGTGTAGGATATTAGGTTGTTAATTCCCGTGGGAATTTTAAGTGATGCTCATGTTTTATGTTTTCCATCAAAGACTGATTTAGCTTTCTGTGCAGTTATGTAGAAGAGTTATCTTTTTTAGTGCTTCCAGCAATTTACTTTCAGTGTCACTATCCACACATGAGGCTGCTTTTTCTCTGTGTGGTGATTATGGTTGGAAATTCCCTTTTCCATCTTTGGACTTTTCTACTTCGCTACGGAAGTCTGAACTTTCCTGACATTTGAACAACTTCAGTGCCTCTCTAAATAACTTAGCTAGGTCTAAAATGGAAACTTCAACATGTCTCCAGTTACTAAAAAAAACCTCAAAGTTTTGTAAACAGGCTGAAATTCTGAAACATTTATTGGTAACAGTTGTGTAAAAGGATAGCTTGAAAGTGCTTTTTAAATGATGATGTAAAGTATGAGCCTGAACAAGATGAATGGAACACCAGGTCTTTTTCCCTATTCCTGGTTGTGTGGCAATACCTTTCATGCAGCTGGCAGAGAAATTTCTAAAGCTTGTGCTTTTAAAACTTGCAGTCCTATTTATTATCGCTCTTGTCAATTATGTTTAATTTTGAAAAAAATGCTGACAGGGAAGGCCTAAAGAATGAACCAGAAAGTAATTTCTTCAGCCATATCAAGAAGAGAAAAATGAATAGATGAAGGGTTCAGAAATAATTCAAATGAAGTTAAATAGTCTAGCCAGTAAAAGATGACAGTTTGGTTTAGATTCCAAGACCTTGTCTTGCCTGAGGGTGTGTTCTTTCAGCTAAATTTTGTTTACTAGTGAAGGAGACTGCTGGAAATACGGGACACATGACCATTATTAAATGACACATCACCTCTTGCTGCTAAAAGCCAGCTTACTCCATTGGCAGATTCTAGAGTTGTCCTGAATCTTTTGTAGGTGTCTGGAATATGAAAGGCTAATACGAATATGGGATGTGTGTCTGGGACTTTTATTACTACACATCATGGCTCAAATACTCAGCAGAGGTTTGGGAAACTTGACAGGAGGTAGCAAATAGTTCATGCAATGTTGTATTCAGAATGATGCCACAGATAATATTGTGGCTCACAAGATAATAATGGGATTTTTCTTAGGAAATCCTCAACCATCTGGTGCAACCAAACATCTGCTTGGGTTTGTGTTGCATTCAGAACTGGAACCGTGTCTGTGGGTACTTGTGATTCTACTTACCTCTTGAACCTGCTGAGGTAAAATTTAATTCAGTCTGGGAAAAGCATCTGATAAAGGATTGAGTAGATGCTGATGTCATTTTTGAAGTGAAAACAGTGAAACGTATGTGTCATCTCTGCCTTTTCTCCTCCTCCCCTTTCCTTTTTACTGGTCTTAAACATGACTTATTTTGACCTTTGGGTCACGGTCCAAATGTACTTCAGAATCCATCATCTCTTTCCTGCCCTGTGGCTTTGTTGAATCAGTGTGGTATGTACTTGTCTGTCTCTTTATACCTCGTTTTCTTTTTCTTAATAGGCCTACTGTAGAACAAGTCCCTGCTGTGTTTAAAATAGGACTTTGTTCTGCTCTTAGCCCCAAGATCCCTTAGTCATAAAAAGCCTTGTTCTGTAACTTCTGTTCATTTGTTTTCCTGTTTGGAGATTTTATTTTCCACTTTGTTTCTCCTTCCTCTTGTGCTGGTGCTCAGTCTGTGAGCAATTGTTGCACTCATTTAATGTTACACAAAGGAACGAGGGAAATGGCAGCATATACTTTCTTCCTTTCAGTTCTAATTTCTTCAAAATAAAGGGAAATAATACAAAATATTAATAAAAGGAGCAGCCAAAATAAACTATTTTGAACAAAGTTTTTGTCTGTAAATAAAGGAAACTTTCCAGTAATTTCCTATAGGATATTTTCACTTGGCTTTCCATCTGAACTAGGTATGGGATACCACCGTGAAGTGTGGAGGTGTTAAAGTTGTTGTAAAGCAAGAGACAAAGTAAAAGCAGCCTGTTTTCTGAAGATCATAGTCATTCACAGAATCACAGTTTTTCGTTCTCTTACACTGCTCCTCAGTGCTCATCTCTGATCCTGTTTAGGAAGGACTGGATGTGTTCTTGAGTGAACCTCTCTGCCTAGAAAAGGGGTGAGAACCATTTAGTGTCAAATCATTGCCTGTTATGATGGAAGGGAAAGTTACAGTGTGGCTTTGGTAGTTATTCTGCATTTTGGTGGTGTAAGAACTGATAATGTGAGTATTTTCCATAGTTAAAGACATACTGCTGTCTTCTTAGGTTGTAGGATGTCATCTACATAAATAGATGGACAAATAAAGGCCGAATTTTGCATAATTTCTTTATCAAAATTTCATCTGTATCACTGCATGATACTTCTGTTTGCTGTTCTGCTTGCACTTCCTAAGATGCCATTACATGATGGTTTCTAAGGGATTGCCCTGTCATTTCGCTTTTAGATTGTATTTGCAAGGTTGGGAGGGAGGGGACACGTAATGCAGGTGTAGTATGAAAGTTCTGGTAACAGAAATTTGCACTTCATGAATCTGAACATTTTTCTTGGATTGAAATTCAGTCATTTCCAGACTCTCAGCTTTTCATTTGAATTTATAGGTGGCTGAAAGATCCAGAGTCTAGCATAAATCTGAGTTAAATGCTTCACATAAAAGAATGTTCATCTTCCTGCTTGCATTTTTCAGTATAATTGATTCACATTAAGAATGTAAGAGGGCACATGTGAAAATAGTGCATTTTAAATTTCTTTCTCTTGTAGACAATGATATGGTGAATATTCTCAAACCAAGAAATCATATTTTTATTTCTCCATAAATGCATATGTGAGTCCTTCTTGGTCAATGACCAATTGTATGGAAAGAGAATAGAAAACTAATATGTCTGCTTCAGAATTCAGGCTGATATTTTCCTCACTTATCAAATTATCATCAAAGCTATTCATTCAAGATTCTGCTATTCTTTCTAGAATACAAGTAGATAAGTTAAAAAGAAAAAAGCTTAAGGATGATTAAGTAACAAAAATACCAAGTAGTTTCAATAAAGAAGAAAGAAAATCAATTCAGTGTGGTTTGGTTTTTTGCATTTCTTTATCTGCAGAAGGATTGATTTGTAATCAGAAAGAGAGTTGTTTAAAACAAAATCTCTCAAGCTTCGAGAGATTTCAGAGTTGTTTCTTCTGCTCTTCTTTTAGTTGTAACTTTTCCTGCTTTATTCACTCTTCTCTAGAGCAGAGATGCAAACTAATTTATGCTATTTCAAATTTATGCCAGTGTCATTTCATATAACGTGATTTTAAAAGAAATACTGTTAAAGAAGTAAACTGCAAAAGAATTTAAACATAAGTAAAATATTTCTTTACTTACAAGGATAGTCAGGTACTGGGGTAGGTTTTCTGGGCGGTTGTGGAGTTTTTACACCCAGACATGTTCAGAGCTCAGCTGGGCATGGGCCAGCACAATCTGCTCCAGTTCACCTTGCTTTGAGCAGAGGATTTAGAATAGAGACCTCCAGTTATTAATAGTTCTGTGGTGTGGTGAAAGAATGTCTTCTGCGTTTGGAGGTAACTCTGCAGTGTTGTGAAATATTCAGGGTGAAAATCTCACAGTAATCTGCAACTGTACATTAAGGGAATTTACATCTCTAGAGTTCTTCAGACTATGACCAAGGAGATCTTCTATTAATATGTGAATTCAAGAATCTGTTAAGTTTTGAGATATATGTATTTGAATTAAGCATACTTAAATATCATCTTGTCAGTGTTCTTTATAAAGATTAATGAATTTATTAGAAATTTCAAATGTGTACATCTTTCCAAACATTGTGTTCTAAACAGCTTGAATATGTAGCTAATCTGCAACCACCTTCTTGTCTTCCACAGATCTGAAGAGAGAAGCCAGTATTTGTCACATGCTGAAGCATCCTCACATTGTTGAACTGTTGGAGACATACAGCTCAGATGGAATGCTTTATATGGTCTTTGAGTTGTAAGTTTCTCTCCTTGACTCTACCTTTCTGTGTTGTTATTTGCTAAATAAAATCCCAAAAGTATGTCTGCTCTTGCCTGTAGGTTTTTGTAGCTCAAAGCTCTTGAAAGCTTTGAAAATACTTATTTCTGGCAAGTCTAGGTTGTCCCAAATAAAAAATAAAAGTTGTCCCTCTGTCTAAGTGCTGAGCACCAGGGCTTTCTAAAGACAGGCATCATTTTTTTGATGGCTGCAGGGTAAGAGGACAAGTTGAAAATCTGCTGGGAAACATCACCTTTGGGTAGCTGAGGGTGTTTTGTTCCAGTTGTTTATTATTTTCCACACTGTTGCTTCTTTAGCACTACTTTTCTATTACAGATAAGAAAGTAAAGTTATTGGTGTATTTAAGTGTTCTTGTAAATCAATGTACTTGTTCACAATATATGAAAAGAGGCTTTTGTCTAAAAGATTTGTTTTGGAAGTTTGAATGTAAGAGGGAACAAAATAAGACTTTTCAGCAATGGACAGGTATTTTTATTTAACATCAAGAAACAAAGAAGAGAGGCAGCCCCAAAATTACCACATCATTTCTTTGAGAGAAAATTACTAGTTCTTCCTAAGTTAGGTTTTAGCTGAATGGGAAGGATACAACCAGACATGTGAAATGGTCTTTTGTGCATGTTCTGTATTTGATCTCCTTTCTCTCTGCCTACCAGCTCTTCTTTTTATGCTCCCTATATATATTCATTTGTAGTCAGTCTGGGCATATGTGTTTGTACCTCTTAAATATCTCTGATCTTCCTCCATTATATTTTCTGATGGATTGGAGCTCCTGATGTTGGAGTAACATCATACCAGTTTCTTAGGTAAAACTGGCTTGCCCACGGCAGCCAAGAATTTGATTTGGGATGTCCACATGAAAAATACCACGTTTTCACATGTTTTACCATTGAGGTAGTAGAAAAGCCAGAACAAAAACATTAGATAAAACAGAAAATGGTTGTTTGCAAGTCTTGTGCATTTTTTTAGATGAGTTTATAAACTTAAGTTTTGTGAAATAATTGTTCTGTGCTTTCCTCTCTGTACATTTTGATTCAATACTGGCTTTGCTTTTTATTTTGAAAATCCCAAAGCGTAGACCAAGGGGCTTTAATTACCCTATTATGAAATAATTATGTACACCTTAGGTAGTCATACTCAGATAATTAACAAGATTTTGAAATGGAAAAAAAAAGGGGTCGCTTCTATTTTTACCATGCTGATAGCTCAGAAATAGGAGACAAAAGCAGTAATTATTTTTTAATGACAACCCTGTTATAATTTATGTTTGTACACATAAAAAGCAAGTCTGAACAATTAGAATTACTACACAAATACTGCACCTGACTTCAGGCCACATGAAAGAAGGAAGTACAAAGCCAAATTATTTGAGGGATGATGGTTGTTTATCATATGTATGTCCTTGTCTACTTTGTACACAAAAATCATCAGTCTTTTATAGCAGAGACAGAAAATGAGGCAGTAGGAGCACCTGTGCTGGAAATGTGGGAGGGAATGGAAGAGCTGTGGCAGGATGTGTTGTTGTGATGGAGAGGATTTGGTAAAGTGATTCAGCAGCAGACTGTGTTTGTGTGGAGTGAGACTGCATTGTCTGGGTCTGAGCAGTTAGGGGTGCACTCTATAACTGTGGCCACAAAAACAAACTTGGAGTTAGCAGAAAAGCATCTCTGTACATGAAGGTAATTAATTTTCCCCCATACTGCTTTCTGTTCATTATGATGTTATTGTAACCAACTCAACTGATTCACAGCAGATTTCTGTCTGCAGTAATAAAATACAATTCATTAGGGTCTAGTTACTCTAAAGTGACCAAAAAAGGGAAGACAACAACAGATCTGCAGAGGAGACATAAACCCAGCTGTGAATGAGTGATTTGTGGGCTGGCAGGTGCTTTCCATGAAAACCAAGGCAGGTCCAACACATGAAATTCGTGGAATAACCAAACCTAAAGCTTTGTGCCATCACTTGCACATAAATGATGGATTGTTTCATAGGCTGTGAGCTGCAATGGGGCAGCTGCTAGGAGGACCCAGAATACCTTGCCAAACCTACTGATACAGGAAAAGTACAAGTGAAGTAAGCAAATGTAGCATATAACTGGTAACAACTGATTGAACCACTCAGGAAAATGTACAATTGGTGCCCAATTTTGAAAGCTTATGTGAAAAGAAACATTTTAAAAATCAAACTGCGGTTCATAGAGGCACTGATGAACAGTAGCAATGAGGTTTAACACCAAAAAATGAGCTCTGTTTTGAACCCCTTACTCATACACAAACTCAAGCACTCTCTAGAATGGCCTGTATCTCAGATTCCAGTTAGGCTGCGTGGTGCTGCTGTAATAAATTGCACTCAAGCAGGTGGTCATAATAGATGATGTACATGTATAGAGTAAGAAGCAGACCCTATTCCAGAAGGTCCTATTGCTAAGGTGAAAATATTACTTTAGAAGTATTTAGATGCTACAACATTACAAATGAGAGAGGATCTACCTGTGTAAAATGATTTCCCTCACACACATCCCAGCTGCCTCCCCACAGGGACTCTCCTCTGAAGGAGTGATCACCTTGGAGGCTCTGGAGACACCTTACATCTGAAAAAGGCCAGTTTTACTCTGTGTAATAGAGTTGCAATTTTCTTTCCCATTCTTGGTGGTATTTGCTGGCAGCTGTACAGAGTCATGGGGTCATTTAGGTTGGAAAAGGCCTCTTAAGATCATCAAGTCCAGCCATTAACCCAGCAGTGCCAAGTCCACCACTAAACGTGTCTCTAAACTCCACATCTACACATCTTTTAAATAACCCCAGGGATGGTGACTACACGATTAACCTGGGCATCCTGTTCTTATGCTTCACAACCCTCTCAGGGAAGAAATTTTTACTGCTATCCAATGTAAACTCCCCTAGCCCAAATTGATGCCATTTCACTTTTCTGATTGCTTTTGTTACCTGAGAGAACAAACTGACCCTGACCTGGCTACAACCTCTTTCAGGCATTTGTAGAGATTGATGAGGTCTCCCATAAGCCTCCTGGTTTTATTTAGAATACTGTTTTCTCTGTGGTATACAAGTGTCACTTAATATTCTATTGCTTATTACAATTTTTCCTAATGATCATTGATTTTTATTAGTGAGAATATTTTGAGAAGGCTCAGAGCTGTTCACAGTATTTCTAAAAGAAAGCAAATACTCATTTTTAAGGGTCTGAAAACTAGATTTTAGACATATGAGTACATTATTTGCAGTTTATCCTCAGTATATGTGGACTGGGAGGACTTCCGTGCTGAAGAGCTCAGATACAGGAGCAGTGAGTGCATTCCAAATACCTTGGTATCTGATCATATGCAGGCTATTGTCTCACCACTGCACATAGGTGGGTTTGTTTTTCTTGGTGCATTCTAAGAGAGATTTATATCTTGGGACATTAGAATAACTGATCTGTTAGGATTTAGCTGTTAGGATGTATATATAAATATAGTTGTATTCATATAGCTTTGCCATTTAATATAGCTAGCATGTAAAAATGCTTCAGGTTAAAAATCTTAAATTCATAAAAGCAGTACTTAACACGGTTCCAATTGACTTATTTGAGGTAAGTGAAGATGGCAAAAATATAAAAACTGTCTGGGTGAAGGGGAAAATGCCATCGTGCACAAGCCTTGAACATGCGTGGTACAAAACTCAGTAAACTCAGTTATGAGCAGTATGTCAGCTCTGAATTTTTGATCTAATTTTTATTAAGTAATAATTCAGTTCCCTAAATGAAGCAGTGTTTCTAAAGCTTTCTCATTCTTCATCAATAAATTAAATTGCAGGCCACATCCTGTTAAGTTTGCAAATTCAAAGCTATCATACTCCAATATGAGAACACAGATCTCTAATGCAGTGTGCTCTGTTCTTCAGTCAGTGCTGGTGTCAGAGCTGATTTCTGTAAGACATATATATATATATATATATATATATATTTATATACACAATTATTTGTATACACGTCTATTGTGTATATATAAATACTTATATTTAAAATACATCAGTCCTGGTCGGTTCATGTCCCTTCCATGAGCTCCCTCTGCTGGTGTCGGGGAATTCTCTCAGGTTACGACTGTGTTTTGATTTTTCCCAAAATTTTCTCATCATCCACTTATGTCTTCAGCATGAATATATTTGTATGTTTACTTCAGTGGATTTTAGCTTATCTTTTTTTTCTTTTTTTTGTGGCTTTCACATGCTTATGCTGGTAGTTGCAAACCCTTGAAACTTCCCAAACTTTAATTCCATCATTATTCCAAAACTTTATTGCTTTTATATCATACAAGGCTTTCGGTTTCTGCAAAGTCATCTTGTAAGTGGTCGAGCTATTGCTGAGTTTTTAATCTGCTGGTTCACTGAATTTCCTGAGATTTCTTGTAACTGAGGTTGACTCTTTTTCAGCCTCAGCTAGAGAAAAGTCTCATGATTTTCAGGTAAAATTCAATATCACACATTGAATATATTGTATTACATGGAGATATACAAGCCCTCTTTACAGATGAATCAAAATCTAGTCTTTAAAAAAAGATTTTGTCTTGAAAAAATAGTCAATTAAAGTCAGAGATTAAAGTATACCTGACTCATACTATTGCTTGGCAGGCCAACAGAGTTCATCTTAATAGAGTAAAACTTCCAAACATATTTGCTGAGAAGAAATTCAAACTGGCAGTAGCTGGTGCAAAATTTCAATGAAAAATACTGTTATATATAAGTGGGAGGTAAAAATACATATTAAAGACTGTCCTGGTTATAAACACTTTGTATAAAAGGTGTTAAAAAATTAATGTAAAAACATCAATTTAAAAACAGTACACTCGTCCCTCCATGTCTCAGAAACTGTTGATGCTGCTAAAAAGCTTGAGTGCCTCTGGGTCTTTACTTCACTGATTTGTTATAAAGTACAGAAAATAAGTCTTCTAAAGGGTTCTGCTGCTTCATGAGAATGACATTTTATTTTGTGTATCCTACATTTGAGAAAGGGTTGAGAGGTTGACATGAGGGATTTTTTTCCAATGAGACAGTGAATTCCAGGTTTATAGTGCTCTCAGTGAAGCTGCCCATGGCTGCTGTACAGAGTCTGTGATATGCTCTAAGTGATATTTAGCCCTGTGTGCAGACCTGGTGATGGGAGTTATGTGAGACAGAAAAACTGATGGGGGAAAAAACCTACAGAGGAATATATATTGATGCAGTGTAGAACAGATGTGGTTTGGCAATGTGGGGTCCTTTTCACTCTTCAGTGTGCTTTTCTTTTGGTCACCAGTCCCTCTTATAGTTGCCAGTGCTCTACCCAGATCATAGGGTGTTTTGCATGAGGGAAACCTTTGAGATTTATTTGGCAATTAAAGCTTCTGCACATGGCTTGTGACTCCCTAAGCAGAAGTTTGGCATTGCAGGTATGTAACAAAGCAGGAGTGGTGCTGATAATTCTGAACAGTTGACTGAAACAGCCCTGGGAATGTTGGCTGTGCAGATGCCCTGGAAATTCTGCCTTTTGGGTTTTTGGTTCTTTGTGGAGGGTAAAAAGAAAAGGTGTGAAGGCTGAAAATGTCATGTTACCTTCAATATGTTTGCAAGTGCCTTATTAAACATGAGTTACGTGATTTTTATTGTTTCTGTTAACTGTTTTTACTCTCTTCTTGCCTCATCAGGCTGTGAACATTTCTAGATGCCAATCTGCCTTAGGTCCCTTTCAGGAGAGGGAAAAGGAGGGCAGCACCATTTTAGAGAAATGGCAGCCTGATTTCAGACTAAGATCTATGAATATATCTGCATCTGAAGTGTAATGCTGCTCATTATGGGAAGTTAGATGATCAGAAAGATGAGGGAGAAGAGGAGAAAGGTATCAAGTTTCAGAGTTGGTGATACAGTATGTGGGCTGTCAGTGTTTTCAGGTGTCTATGAGCTGTAAAATCTCCTCTTGGCTGCTTAATTATCCAGAGGAGAATGCCAACTGGCAAGATTTTACTGTATTTCTAGAGTATTTTTCCAGGTCTTCATTTAAAATTCAAATTGAGTAACATTTTTTTATATACTACAATTGTTAGTATAGAGTTGCATTTGTAATGCTTGTAAGAACCCACTTTAGCTAATATCAGGAGCCAATTGCTAAATTGGAGTATCCTCTTTGCAGGGCATTGACTTTTCTTGCACACCTTGGTCAAATGAGCAGTTTAAGCAATAAAGTAAATGTTTGGTATTGGTAATGCTTCAAGAGAACTGTTACATGACTTGAGGGACTTAAATGGCTTGCCACAGGTTAACCATTTTTCTGTTAGATTACTCATTAAATGCTGTTTTAAGTGAGTAATGCACTGTGCTTGTATCTAGAGTACTTTATGTAAAAATTTATATAAGGGAAGTAAATAGATTTTTTAAGCATTTTTATGTAATTGATTGTAGCTACCAGTTTTAAGCATTTTTGCCTCTTTTTACCTGCAGTATGGATGGAGCAGACCTGTGTTTTGAAATTGTGAAGAGAGCAGATGCTGGATTTGTCTACAGCGAAGCTGTAGCCAGGTATTTATTATAATTTTAATTAATCCCTCAGGATAAATAGAAAAGAATGGAATATACTGTTGTGCAATCTGTTAGCTAAAAGTTGAAAGTTGGAGTACTATAAATAATGCTGTTTCCACACTCTAGATGTTTATTGCAATAATTAGCATAATCAAAGTAGAATTTTGGAGCATTTTTCCATTTACTAGTTACAGATTTGGACAGGATTACAGAGTAAAATTGTATTTCACATCCAATACCTAATTGGCTCTGCTTGCCTTTATGGATCTCTCATATGATGGCATTGAGTGAGTTGCCTGGCAGGATGAGAGTTTTACTGGTCTTGCTAGATGGAGTTGGTTTGTTTTTTCTTTCTTATGTTTCACTGTATTTATGGTCACTTCACCTTTTCACTTATGAGATAAACTAAGGTGAAAGAGTCTATAAAATTGCTGAAGGGTAATGAAACCCACTGTCCTAGTGGCTTTATAGTTGAGCTCAGAGCCCACAGGATTCTTTGTTTGCTTTTCTCAACATCGCAGATTTTTTAGCACCATAGAAACCAGGTTGGAGGAGACATCAATGTCTGTATTTCAACCTCCTGCTCAGGGCAGGGCCAGCACAGCATTTGTGTCATGTTGCTCAAGGCTTTGTCCAGTGGGGTCTAGAATACCTCCAAAGAGGGAGATTCCACAGCCTCCCTGAGCAGCTTGATCCAGTGCATTGTTATGTTCCTATGGAAAATAACATTGCCTTTAACAGCTGGGGCCTCCAGAGGACAAGGATTGCCTCCCTTAGCCCACAGGAATGCTCTGGTGCAGCACAGGATGCTGCAGGATGTGTTGGCTCTGCTGTGCTCAGTGATCTCTTAGGGCATCCTTTGGGCACAGTGGAGGAAGAGGTTGCCCTCCAGTCTGCATCAAGCAAATCAAGACCTTGGTGCAGTCCTTTTCGAGATAAATCAGGCACTGATACTTTTTTATTTCTTTTTTTTTCCTTTGTGTTTTGTTGCCAGAAAAAAAAAAAAAAAAGAGAGTTCCTGACTTCTTTATCATATCAAGCAGAATTACTGAACATTTGAAACTTTTACAAAAACCCGGAAAACACGGATTTTTCTTTTCTAATTTCCCTTGGCTTCAATCAGAATAATTCTCAAGCTTTAGATTGTATTATTCACTATTACAAACATAAACTCCATTCTACGTAACTCTGTATATTTGAGGTTAAATTGGTTGATTAGTTTTATACTGTTAGACTCTTAACAGTTAGATTAAATGTGTATAGTAATTTCCCTGCAGGTTTGTCATTCATAATGTGTTTGTTTTTTCAGTCATTACATGAGACAGATACTGGAAGCTCTACGTTACTGTCATGATAATAATATAATTCACAGAGATGTGAAGGTAAGGGGGATTAATTACTTTTTTTTTCCTTCATCACAATAATGCAAACAACTGAATTTCAATTTCTATAATTTAGGGAAGGGAGGAGCTGTAGGAAAGGAATCTCTATTTGCTGACTGTGTCTTTATTCTTATTGTGTCATGTAAGATTAAAGCCCACCCTAATTCCATTAATATAGAACATTTAGGAGGTCTGTATTCACAAATTACACATGCATTTGATTACAACTTGCTTTGAAAGTCAGTTTTTGAATATTCATACGGAATCTGCTTGCATTTTTTTCTTGTTAGGAAAATGTGTGTATACATTAATTGCATAAATTAAACTGGAATTGGTAGTTTATTGGCATCAATTTGACAGCATAATGACAGCCCTCATTCACACTAAGATTTCATAGAGATGCCCACGCTTAAGTGCTACAATATTATCTACTTCTTGGAGACAGTCCAATGAACATTTATTATTATGAAAACCTTCTTTAATATAAATAAATTTGGGAGGAAAAATGCAGTGTCTAAGACCAGTGTATGTACATATTGTCTTCGATCTGGTAAACTTTGGACTGTTTCTATGGATATTTATGGAAGTAGTTTATCCCAAAGTATTTTAATGTAAGTAGCTGGGAGTTTTAACCAAAGTGGGCTTGACTCTCTTCGATTTGAATATGCATATTCTTTGTTAATGTCATTGCCTAAAGTAGCTATTCCCACTTCTCCAAGAGTTTGGTTTCATCCAAAGAGAGTAAAGCAGTGTAGGAATTAAGGAAAATTCTAGCAAGCTGTCATGATGCAGTTTGAGAAGTGATTCTTGGAGTTTAGTGAATAGAGAAGATTGAGAGAGGGTGAACTGTGAGGGGAGAGAGTACAGACACTTGAACTGGTGATTTTTATAAGGAGTCATTTGGTTTTCTGTACCCAGATGTTGCCGACCATTTCCAACCTCTTACTCCTTTCCTTTTTAAAATCAAGAAGATTATTATATAACAGGCTTTCTTTCTAAGTTTGATGTTTCAATAGTAATTTTTTAAAACAGATACAAAAAATGGATTCTTAATTGCTAGTAGAATGTCTCATCTTGTTCTGTGTTAAAGATTCTAGGTACTTTTGATTGTTGGGTTTTGGTACCATGTGAATTTCAGACTTAACATAATCTTTATGTTGCTGTGTCTTCCGGAAAGCTCCACTTGTTTTTCTTGGACCATATTCTTGAAAAAAAAAATGTTTTAGCTTCAAGGGCCTCTGAGGGAGGCCCCTTTCACTGAGGGCAGAGTGGGAACTTATTTTAGTGCTTATCCTGTTTCTTAGAACCTCAGAATTGCAGGGATTCTTCATAAATATCATCCTTAGAAATGAACCAGTTCAGATTACATGGGTTAGGAAAAAATGTCCAAGATATCAATCTAAAGCAGTGTAAACCAACAGTGTTTTGTTTTGGCAAAAGCAGTGCAGAGCTGTAGGGTTTGGGAGTAGAATACATTAAACTAACTGCAGTATCCAGGCTCTAGATGTCACTGTAGACATTGTTTTGAAAGGAAGTAGACTAAATGACCACAGAAATTACCTGAATGGGTGAAAGCACTTTAATAAAATCTATAAGGTTGAGACAGACAGGATACATTTTCCTCCCTTTTAGACTGTCTGTGAATGTTATTTTGAGATGTAAAATGCTTGGTCATTTTCTGCTGCACAGGAAAATTGGCCCCCTATAGCCCATGTAAGGTTTTAGGTGTCTTTCAGCTCTTTTGTGCTCCCTTAGCTCCTGGCTGGTTAGGAAGTTAGACAGTTTAGAGCAGACAAAATTAAAGTTTGCTGGTGCCAGAAACTTCACCTGGCTTTTCCAAGTGCCCCACATTCACCATAAAATGACAGAATCAAAACATGAAAGCTTTCACAAGATGGCCTGCAGTTGTCCTAATTGCTGTCACTGCTTTGTGAGACCAGATGTTTCTTGAGCCTGTGTACATCATTTGACCCCCTTCAGCATCGCTTAAAGGCTTTATAATCAGTGGCAATTACACATTTCCTTCACCCTCAGTTAAGGTGATCCTGCAGTTCTTGGAAGTTGGATCATATGGTAAGGAAAAGAGAAGATGCAGGAAGGTAGAAAACGAATGACACCTGTGCATAGGAAATGTGAATGTCAAGAACTTTATCCCTTACAAAAAGATTTGTTCCTCTTCTGATAGAGGACTCAGCCATTCCATTTGTTCTGTCATTACCTTGCTGTGTCAGGAATACCCAGAAGGTGGCTATTGAAAGTAGCAGCATTGAAAGGGAGTCTTTTCCATTACCAAATGTCATTACGGAGCAGTTTGTGTATAGAGAAATCTTCATGTAAGAGAACAACAAAAAGGAAAGGGGAGGGATGTGGGTTTTAAATAAGATTCTTGTCTTTCCCTGTAAAACTCTCACTGCAATTTGAGTATCATTTGTCACTGGCTTATTTTTGTAATAACTTTAACAGAATGGTTTTTATCAGTAAAATGTCAAGTGGTTTTGAAATCTTTTGTGAGCCTCTATTGTTATGTAGAATTTTACATAGTTTTGGAAGAATCTTGTCGTAAAAATACCTTTTAATATAAGTGATGTAAGAGTAATTTAATCACATCAAGAGCTTTAGTTTCCGGGGTTTTATCCTTGACTCGTTCCAAGTACTCCAACTTTGTTTTATGATTTCCAAGTAGTTTGAGTATCTGTATGTGTTACTGATTAGCAAATTGGTGTACAGTTGGGTCAGGGTGAGCATGTCAGCAAAATGCAGACATCCAAAGTTGTCATTGTGGGTGTATCTTGGTAGGTATGGATGCTTGTTTCCTATATGTGATCATCTAAATCGATAAACCTGCTAAAGCAAACATACACATATTCTGCTTTCTCTGTCATTAAGATTCAGTTCAATATTTCTGTGACTGGTATCAAAACCAAGGAGTTTCTCCAGGGAATAGGACCAAGCATTATGCACTCTGCACTGTGTGACATATGCACATCTGAGTTGTTCCAGGTGACCTGAGACTTGATCTGTGGATAGATTTGCATGGTGCTTTTTGCACTATACAGAACTTTACCCGTTATATGAATTCTGAGAGTGCACTCAGTTACCACTTCTGTCTTTCATTGCCTGAACTGTTTGTAGCTCAGCATTTCAGATTTTGCTGGTAGAATTCATCACTCTTACACTTCTGCTTTTAGGCATATCTAAAAAATGAGTAAAAGTAGTATGTATGTGTTTGTGTGTATGCAACTGTATATTTGACTATTTAAAAAATAACCAGAGTAGAATCTGTTCTTTAAGGCCGTCTTCCCTTTTCCCTCTTTGAATACTCAAAACAAGAAATCTGTTGCATATTATTTTCCTTCTACTCTTTTCATTTTGAAACTTCTTTTATGCTTTCTGGGGGGTATTCAGTAAAAATTGGTGGGGTTTTTTCTGTATTTTCTAGAACTTACTAGATCCTTGAGATCCAGTAGCAACTTCTTGGTGAGGAATTTGTTACATGTTAATTGTTTTAAAGGGATTAAGGCTGCAAAACCACTATCCAAGGTGCAGTTGAAGTGTCCTACCTGGCCACCTATTTTTTCGGAGGAACACTTCCTCATTCAGTGTACAAGTTAAGAGACTCCAAAACCAAAATTTTCAGTATTTTTTCTCAGTGTTTCTTCAGGCAATGCTCTTTTCCCTGTGCTTATATTCTCTCCTGTGCCTCTGCTTCCTGTCTCAAAGTCCCCAGGCTTGTTTTGTCCAGCCCTTTTCCTATTGACCTGTTAGTGTGTTCAGAAGCAGTTTTGCTGAGAGGTGTATTTATTCTGCTTGGCCTACCTGGAGTTGAACATTCACAAGCTTTCTGGTCACTAAGTTTATATGATTCAGTCATTTGCTCACACAGTCAAAAAATTCATGTCTTCTAATAAATGAGCTGACTTCCCATGCAGCACATTTGAATGGTTTAACCAAACATTTGACAGACACTTTGGGAACTCTAAACTACTTTGCAAACCGGATTCTCTGCCTGTTTCCCTTAGGATTTTGTGTTCACTGCGATAGAAATTAATTGATTTTTTTTTTTAATTAAATAATTCACATGTCACCTGCTAGCTTCTGATTTTGGCACCAACATGTCTAAACAATGCAAGAAGTTTGCCACATGAGCTGTGTTTTGCTGTAGTGTTCTTCTAACTCTCTCTCATACCTTTGAGTTTTGGGGAATTTTTCCTCCATAAACACTTCTGTCGAGTGCTAGACCAATGCAGGACTCAATTTGTAGTTTCTCAAATTGCCTGTATTGCACAAAAGCTTTTCCACTCTTTGAAACAAGAAAAACTTTGATGCAGTTAAGAACTTTAAAGGACATCATCTTGGGCAGATTATATAGCAAAAAAGTCAGGCATATGTCATTTTTTGGTGCTATGTAGAAGTGTTGGAGTGGGATCTTGCTAAGAGTCTGTCAAAAAGTTATATTTGGTTAGTAGTTCCCGAAGTTTCATTCATTTTTTTGCCTTTTTGATAAGCACTGAGGAACTTGTGGTTGTGACTAGGAAAGTGTAGGAGGAATGTCTTCAGCCTGTGCTGCGCTCAAAAACTGTGTTAAGAGGAACAACCTCAGGCAGGCTTCGTGCTGAGATAACTGCAGCTAAATTCACTGCAAAATGTATTTCAGGAAGGACAGAAGTGGTGGGGTTTGGGGTTGTGTCTGTGCAAATTAGAAAAGCACTTTGGTAGTGAACAGTTCTGCTCACCCAGACATGCAGCTGATGATCTAAAACCAGTCCTGTCAGGAGCACTTTGCCATCTGGAAAACTTTGACTGCTCAGTTCTATCTTGCTGTAGTTACCTGGCCATTGGAAGTGTAGCACAGTTGTGTTCAGCCATCCCAAGGAAAATGTCTGTGCTTTGTTCAACCTTCTTGTAAAGGAAACCTGTGTCCAGAACACCTACTGATAAAAAGAGAGAGCTGGGTCCTCAATTTCAACCTAGTTTTTGCCTTCTTCCTTGACTTTTTAGGTAAAAGAAACTGTCCACAGATCAAATATAAAATGTCTTTTGTATTATGTGGATGAATAGGTTTTACATTGTTCACTGTACAAACTCCTTGGATTCATTTGGATATACACATCGGATTTATTATGGCTAATGTTGGTGTAACAAACAAGATGGCTTGAAAAGAAAATAGAAGATGTTACCATTTTATTTAAATATTTATGATTTTAGATCAAAGCCTGCCTAAAGGTAGTTAAAATTAGTTTATTATTATTTATAGTCTATGAAAATCTTTCCATATTCCTTCGCATTTCAGCGATAATATCGTTGTTGTGTTTTTGATGTTCTGGTGTGGATTTTGTAAACAGGCCATAAAGACTTTTCTTAAAGGTTTTATCTAAAAGAATGGTTATAACTGGATCTAAACTGCTTTTAGCAGCAGCAAGACAAGTAAGGAAATTTTTAATTTCCACTAGATAGTTTAACCTTGGACAGTCATTATCTGTACCCAGTACATAGAAAATTGGCCTAAAAATATGGTATGGAAGAAAGCAGACAGTTAATATTATCTGGATGACAAGGACGTTTCTTTTCACTCTTCTGTAAATTAGATGTTTTTCTCCAATACAAGTGTTTTCTTGTATTCTGCTCAGATGCCTGGTAAGAGAATAGTATGACCACAAAACGGTCATAAAGAACAGGAAAAAGCACACAGTGGCAAGGGAAGTTGCTATCATTTCGGGACGATCACCAACTTCTACCCTAATGTTGTAGCACGTGGGGAACTCTTCTGAAACCCTGTGCTGGACGTTGACCGTGATGGCTGTGGCTGTTATGCAGAGCACAATCATCCAGATAATGACACAAAAATACTTCGCAAACTTCGGCCGTCGGAACTTCTGCAGCAGGCGCCTCTGGAAGTTTCCTGGGAGATCTGGGGAGTGTTGTGTGCCAGTGCTCTTCTTCAGCGTGGCATACTGGCTGAGGGCAATGGAGCACAGGATGGTGATGGTCACGTACATGCTGACGTGCATCACCAGTGCCCCCAGGTGATGGGCGACCTTGCATGCCAGTGACCCGTAGGGCCAGCGGTGCCCGCCGGCAAAGTAGGCAGCCAGGAACGGCATGGTGCTGCAAACCAGCAGGTTGGCAGTCACCAGGTTGGCCAGGTAAATGTACTGTGTCTTTCGGCTGGGCACTTTCCGGGAAAATATCCAGGCGGCCAGGATGTTCCCAAAGATTCCAGCAGGAAGGAGGCAGGAGTAGATGACGGGGAGAGCTACGGTGGTAGCCGGCGATGGCTGAAGACATGATGAGCTGTTCATTTATGGCAGTGTTTCTTGAGTGTCAGAGCTGGAACACAGTTACAAAATTAATATTTCTATAATGTGCATCTGACATCTCTTCTTTGCTCTTATCTCAGCTGTTTCTTTGTCTCCCTGTTTCTTTGTCATTCTTTGATGCTGTTGCCTTAAGTTTGCATGAGGTTACAGTTTGGGCATTCTCTTCCACTGAACTTTTACGAAGAAAAGTTAAACCCCAAAGCTTTTATGTGCATATAATCTAATAAAATAAATTAGGAAGCTGAAGGTTCAAGCTAGGGTCTGGCAATAACTTCTGTAATCTTGGTTTATTTCTCACTCTTCTGGAACGTCTGTAACCTAATTTCGAAACCACTTACAGACCATTTAAAATTAAATAAGCTAATTAAGTGCAAAGACTTACTTTATTTCCAGAAATGCTGAAGAGTATCTGTATCTCCATTTAACTACAAATTAGTCTGTATGCTGCAAGAATCTCACTGTATATATTTATTCTGTGCACACGTCTGTATGTGGTGTTACTTTATCACAGCTCTGTCAGATGTACATTTAGCAACTCAGTCTGTATTTTTTAGCGTATACAACGATGGTTGAAAACTGCAGTATAATAATTTTTTCCAAGTTCGTTTTTCAGTCTTTTTCAGTTTCCAAACTGAAAATAAGAAGTGAAAGCTCTATGCAACGACTGTGTGTAAAAACTGACATTTCAGCTTACAACCCTGTAGTGGAGAGTTTTTACTGTTGTATGCATACATATCCATACATGTTGTAGTGTTGTGTATCCTAGTTAGCTTTTTTTTTTTAATATCGAATGATATGGGAAAAAAAAAACAGATTTCAAACTTGGGGACTTTGTTTTTAAACAGCTGTAAGCAAATGAACTCTGATGCTAAAGAGGATTCAGTGTAACAATGATAAAAAGCCCAGACACCAAGCATAAAAAGTGTGTTGTAGGCGGTGTTTGACAAATTTCCAAATTAAACTAACTTTCATAGCTCTTGCATTTTAGTGTACTCTAAGTTCCATATGTATTGTTCAACCAAAATGTATTAAATTCTTGTATTATAATGAGTTAATTTCACAAAATATTTGTTGAATTTACTCATTTTAGAAGTCTAATGAAAATCTTTATGTCATTGACCAAATTTTGTCAGGTAAAACAAAGAAGTGGTAATTTTAAGCTTACCTATAAAAGCTGCAGCCACCTTCCCTTGCTGAGAGGAAATATTTCTGTCTGGTGTCAGTTTTATCTCCACTGCTGCAGTGAAAATTGATGGCACTGGAACCTGGCGAGTTCGGTTAAAAATTTCTCTCTAACATAAGCAGATTTTCAGAGCGTACACTTTCCTTTTACAAGATCAGGAGGCAGGTAGGCATTTAAAGTTCAGAAAAGATGATGTCTGTACAAAAAAAAGGCTTTGAAATTAAGTCAGGATCAGCTCCATTGGGGGAAAAAATGGCAATAGAATGGAACAGCTGTAACAATCCTTTAGGGTACGGTGCAGAAACACCTTGCAATCCTTTATATAGTGCTTTCCCCTTGGAGGGTGGAGGAGTTCTCTTTGGGGACTGCCCACTTCATGCTGCTAGTTTTGCGAGAAAACTTCTATTTTCAGTGATATTTAGCAGTTCTTCAACTCCACAAGCTGTCACCAAGCTGTCTGTTCCCAAAGCCCACGTGCAGTTGTGCTGTGTCCATGTCTGTCCTCATGTGAGTGACCTGATGGGCAAGTCTCTTCAGTCTGCTCAGGTGATGGTTTGTGTGGAAGCAATTTACAGCTGATGCATCCAAGGGTTCTGGCAGAGAAAATGGACTCACTGTCCAAGAAATGCAGTGTTTTACACAAATCCAGAGGTGTACACAGGATAGTTTCCTTCCTCCACAGCATAGGTGTGATCACAGATCAAACTCTGTTTATTTCTGCAGAAGTGGAGATGTTTGGGTTTTCTGCTTTCCGATGCATAAGTGGTTTTAAAATGAGGATTTTCCAGCACCTATAAATAAGTTCCCTTATGAGAACAGAAGTTTGGCAATGTTCTTTTGCTAGTTTGGCTTTATGTTTAAACATGGACTATGAGAATTCATCTCATGATCTGTTATCGTTGTTCAGTCTCATTGTTACTATTTTTTTACTAAAATAATGGACATGTAATCTTGCTTCCTATTCTAATTTCATAGCTGAAGTAATTTACAATTACATTTATTTGCTGTGAAGTATTAGTAATTAGGTTGTAAAGCTGTAATTAGTTTGCATGTGCTTTAATTCTTGTTCTTTTTAGATTTAATTATACCTTGCTTTCCACTTTTGAATGTATAGTTATATTAAAAATCATGCTAACAGAGAGAGTCTTCTATTTATTACATGTTTATTCATTTCTTAAGTAGTGTTAGAAGTCCTTGTTACTCTGGTGTTCCACTGAGGCTTAGATACAAGAATGCATATCCTGAAAAGTTGAGAGTGGTGTGAACAATTCCGGTTAGCAGGTTTTTTAAATTGCTATTAGTATTTGGTTGGTTATTGACTGTTGCCTGTAGTATTTATAATTTAATGATAAAAACTCATGCTGTAAGAAGATGTAGTTGTAAAATGTAGCTGTAACTGCTGCCCTTTTTCCTGAATTATTGTATGATAATAGATTGTTGTAATGAATTAGAGCCTATCAGGCTTTATTTTGGAGTGGATTGCTGAGAGCAGTAGCAAAGTAATGAGGTATTAGAAGTTTTTTTAAAAGGCCACCTGTCCCAGGAATACAGTCACAATTGGTTCTAAGCTGTAGCGAACACCTTTCTTATTCTTTAAGTGCACCATTTCCATTCACTTAAATTAAAAATTGTGTTTTACCTAAAATGTATTTGAAGATACTCAAATGGAACACATGCTTTTTTTTTATGCCATGAACCCGTAAGTTCTTCATAATCTTTTTTATGTGCATCATTCACCTCAATGATTTCTATTTTCTCTATTCTCAAACCATGATCACTCTTAATTTATACATGTACTAGATTTTATATTGCCAATAGGCAGCATGTGCTGTATTTCATCATTATATGCAGACAGCTTGTTTTCTGGCCCTAAAAACACAAAACCCAGCAAATTCCCAGTGGTGAAATTCCTCAACTTCAGCCTGACTTGACACTGTCTCTCACAGCCTTATATGTGCTGTCAGAGCATCAAATTAAAGCTTCCATATGTGAACTTCCCAGTTCTGGGAATAACGTGGTTCTTGCTTGTTTTTCAGTGATATAAGTTGCACTCCTCTTTTATGGTTTCATTGGCCAGTGTTGTAAGGGAAGTGATTCCATTAAATATTTCCATGTTGTGTTATCAAAATAATTGCAAATAATTTCAGTGCAAAAGTGAAAGTTGATGGTGGTTTAACACTGGTAGGTAGGTGGGCCTTTACATCCGCTCACTGACTCACAGTCAGTGGGATGGGGGCGAGAATCAGAAGGGTAAAAGTGAGAAAACTCGTTTGTGATTTTTTTGCCTCTTCCCCTTTTTGTTCTTCTGGCTGCTGTTGTGCAGAACAGACCTCCCCTTCTGGTGCTGCCTCCTACTTTGTCTGACACCCTCTGATCAAATCAATCCAAAGTAGGTGGTTGTGGTTTTATCCCAGAAAGCACCTAAATCCCATACATTCTCTTACTTCCTCTCCAGTGGGCAGGGGGAGAGAATTGGTAGAGTAAAAGTGGAAATCCATGGTTTGTGATAAAGAGTTTAATAAGGTTGAAGCAAAAGAAACAAGCAGAAACTAAAAGATGAAGTGGTAGGAAGCAGCTCCATCTGACCAGTGCCCCAGTGCCCTGACCAGTGCCAGTGAGTTCCTGACAAATGGCAACACAGCCAAACCTCATTCTTGGCTTCTGTTTATAGCACCATGTGCTCTGGGATGTCCCTGGGGTCATCTGTCCCTGCTGTGTCCCCTCCCATGTCCTTGTGCACCCCCAGGCTCTTGCTTGTTGGAGGAGTCACAGCCAAAACCAGCACAAGACATTTTGGGACACCCGTTGAAATGCAAGTATGTGTTACAGATTTGAGTAAAGAGGAAAATTAGGTTCTTGCAGATACATGGAGATATGTGTTGAGTTAGCCTTTAAATACAGAAAGCAAAATAAATAGAATTACCTTCGTGTGTAAATTAATCTGAAGACTCAGGTAACTAGGAAGCACTGGGAAGAGGAGAAGTAAGACACACTATTTGAGTGACTGATTCTGTGGTCATTTGACACGTCACAGGTCAAATGACTTTCAGCAGGTCTCTCAAGTTGTTCCAGGACTGTTTGTTCTTCAGTAATACTTTTTTGTAAGGCCTAATGTTTTACCCTCAAATTTGGGAAAACTGATGGTCAAAAAAAATATGTAAGGATTTTAAATATATTTTAAAAACATTAAAGATACCTGCTTCTGTTTCTTGGTCAGTAGTAATTGCTTCCTACGAGACAGTGCTGTCTAGTTTCAAATCCCTTTCTGAGCCAGTTGATACATCTGGCCTTTGAAACCTTGAAGCACAGATTTATATAGTTGTAGAAATCCAAAAGTATTTTCTGATGGCTTTCTGTGGTTGTCTCTTTGTTCTGATGGCTCCTCCCTTAATGCTGCACTTTGTCAAGATCATGTGGTTATTCCTGTTCTCTTCTGTGCCATGCCTGCTCTTGGAGATTTTCTTATAGACCTTTCAGATTTTCATTTCTCAGCTGGAGACTTGATGAATTCAATGAAGTTTGGATTTTCAGTATCAAAACTCTGTACTGCTACTTGATCTTCTGAAGAGATCTGAGTCTGTTTTGGCAACACTGCTGCATCCATGAATTACAAGCCTTGTAAATGAAAATTTAATGCTTCATTCAAAAGAATTTTAGAATTCAAATTTTGTTCAAGCTGCTGTTGTTCATGTCTGTCTTTTCCTGAGTTCCCCAGTCCACACCCCCACCCCAACCTGCTGTTCAGTATCATCAACCAGCTGCTCACAGAGTAACCATAGAAAAGAAGGAATGATGAGATAACATATATATATTGTGAAATTATGATTTATAAACTCTATTAGATGTACCAGAATTGATGTATGTAGAACTACAGGATTGCATAATAAAATTGCACTGTACAAATACAAAACCAAGAGAAGCATTAATATAAATAGGATGAAAAAATCATAAAAGATCATGAAATGCAATTACTTTGAGAGTCAGAAATTTCTGTACAAAGACCTCTGTGGTATGCTGAAATGTTTAATTAAAAAGGCAGTTACTCTCATATCTTTATGAAATTACATGTTTGTGAGAATCTTTCTTTTGAAGATTAAGAAACTACCTAATTTTTTATTTTAAAAGAAAGAAAGAAAGAAAACAAAATAGACTGCTAGTCATTGTAATTTGTTTAACATGTTTATATCCAGTTCTATCAAATCTGAATGATGTAACATCACATAAAAATCAAACCAAGTTTATATCTAGCATAGATGAAGCCTTATATTTACTTTGTTCAGTCAGAGTATTAGGAGTATCTTCTGTAAAATCAGAATATTGTGTGGAATGAGTAAAAATCTGCAGAGATTTGGCATTAAAAATCACATGAGCCATTAGAGAAGTTACTGGTAGTCATATTAAAACCAACTTCTTTACACCTCCTTACTTGAGCAGTATTGTTTGTATGTGTCAAGATAATAAATCCCTATTTTACCAAGCTTGATGTCTGGCCTCTATTTCTTTCACCTTTGTCATCTGTTGTTCCAGACATTTGAGTTGTTCATGGTTCTGCTGCTTTAGTCATCTTTTTGCCAGACAGCCCCCACCTTCAGCTCTCTGGTTTTTGAGAAATGTTACAGTTTGAAATTCATTTGTGCCTAAACACATAAAGCTGTTTAGTTTTAATCTAAGAATATAGCTGTAGCTGTGAAACGTTGCTGTTACGTTGCTATTCACATGGCATCAGCAGTTACCAAGATTATTTCAATCACATGGAAAGAAAAGTCTCCTGCCAGGGAGGGAGCATGCAGCTGGAATGTGTGGCTTTGGAAATCTAGGAGAAGATAGGTGGCTGAGCCTGGCTGATCCTTTTGTTTTGTTCTGTGATTTTATGTTCCTTGCTGAACTATGCATAGCTGCAGTCATCAAATTTGTCACATTGAAGGAAATCTTAGGAAATACCCACGTGTCATCTCTCCTTCATTTATTTTGATTTTTCTGAAAGCGTTGCTTGCTTTTCCTCAGGTGTTTGACCTTGACACTCATTAAAATGTTGGAAATGCAAGGGTCTTAGAAGGGTCGAATATTTTAATTTTGCTGCTTAATAAGACCAAGAGTGTCTTCTGAACATAAAACTGAATTGAAAGCTGTTATATTCTTCCCCTCATTTTTAAGACACATGTTGCTAAATTTTCAAATATTTTCTTTAAAAATATATTTATACATGTTGTTAAAATATTGATATCTTGGAAAACTTTTAAAACAGAGAAAACCATAAAATACATAAAGCCTGTAATGGTATCTAGGTCTTTCAAATAGGACAGAATTTACTTTTTGCAAAATTCAACTATTATTTACATACACAAGCTACTAATATTAATATCTGTATAAAAGTTTACTTTTACAGGTTCAAACCCCTTTGTGGAAATCTCCCTAAATGCAGTTAGTGTTCTAGTTTAGTCCAACACAAAATGTCTGAGAACTTCCTAATTTGTTTTCTTAACAAACAAGAGCGAAAGAATGCTTCTGAAAAGAAACTTCTCATTTTCACAAACAGAAGTAAGACTTCTCATTTTTCTCAACAGGAGGAAAGAGGCAGAATGAGTAGCTGTAGAGTAGAGGATTTTGTGATCTGAAATTGGTGACCTGAAGTGGAAGAGATTCATTTGAACATTCAGATTATAGACTTCTTCCTTGAGTAGGTGGAGTGGGGAGGAGTGGTGGTGGATAATCGCTCTTGAGCGTATTGGCCGAGTTTTATGTCTGAAGTGCTCTCCAAGTTTAGGCTTGACTCTCCATGAAGTTTTCTGCAGATCAGTTGGAATACAGTCTTACGGACACTTCTGGACATTAGGAAATACATAACTGGGTCTAGGCAGCTGTTAAATGATGAAAATATGAGCATCACCTCGTTGGACGTGTGAATGATCTCTCTCCAATAGCAGGATGGGGTTCGTAGCTGTGATGTGATGTAGGCAAACCTGAACATGTGATAAGGCACAAAACAGACAGTGAAAATTATGAGAACAATGAACGAATTTCTTGCTGTCTGGGTGTATTTTCCTGCATTGGGAAAATTTGCCCTTCTCCTCGAAATTTTCAGAAGGTTCTTGGCAATTTTAACATACGAAAGGATCAAAAGGAAAAAAACTATCCAAAAAATCAGTACAGTGATGAAGTTTAAAATTGCTTCTATCTTCTCTCCATTCTGTTTGCTTCGGTAATGAAAGCACTTGGTGGAATTGCTGACCTCAGTCATAAGGAAAGATGGTGCAACTACCACTATAAATCCTGTCAGTGCAATCGCCCACACCGTGCAACAAATCTGCACACTCCGGGTAGTGGTTAACATCTTCGAACGCTTCACAGACTTATTTATTTTTATATAGCGATCCAGACTAATTAATCCCAACAGTACTATGCTAATGTACATATTCATGTAAAACTGAGTTCCCACAATCTTGCAAAAAATCCTCCCAAACATCCAGCGGTTGGTGGCATGATAGAGTATCCGGAAGGGAAGACAGAAGATCAGCAGAAGGTCTGCAATAGCTACATTTAGCAAGTAGACTTGGATAGAATTCCTTTTCTGATGAATGCACAGGAAAGCAAACAGGGCTATAATATTTCCAACCAATCCAACGACAAAAATTATGGAATAAAAAACTATCAAAGTGAGTGACAGTGAGTTGTTGTCATCCAAGGAACAGCTGGCATCATTGTGACTTTCTGAGGCATTTATGGTCAGGTTGCTTTGGTTACTCCAGAATTCCTCCTTGTGTGGACCAATGGTTGGTAAATCAGCTGGAGTTGCAGCCATCATTTACAAAGGGTTTTTAGCTGTTCTGCAAAGAAACAAAGAGAGATTTTAAGAATCTCCGTACATTCGTCAGTTTCCTTTATTGTCTACAGTGTAATGTGAAATAAACATGAAATACTGGAGCTAAAAGGAATAAATGCACTGAAATATTAATAAAAGTATTAGTAAAATCTGAATATCTGGTCTGAATAGCTGAATAGAAGGAGTTTCAGCCAGATATCATAAAATAATGTAAGTCTAGGTAATCTGCAGGCACGAAAGAACAGATAGTGTAGAGTACTCACACAGATAACTATTTCTGTAATTACAGCCTTATTGCTGTCTTGTGTTGTTTTAAAAGACAACTGTTACACTTTCCTGCAAACTTAAGTGGGTTTTTTAATCTGTAAGAACAAAGAATTTTTTAAGTTCACTTCTTAGAACCAGCATTTCTGGAACAGAAAATTTTTTAACTAAGGTTAAACAGGGACAGGTAAGTGTAACTAAGTATTTTCAGTGCTGATACAAAGTACATAGAAGTATATCAGAACAAGTCTTAACTCACCTGTGTTGATTTTAAATAATTCAGATCTCTCGCATGCAACTCACTGGTTCGCAATTAAAAAAGCATTCGTGAATTAATATTTATTTGGCTGTGTACTGTGTTGTGAGTAACCCTGTGAGGCAGTATTACTGCAGCAGCTTTTCTTTAGTAATCTGTACCTTCACATAAATTTAAGTGGCTTTTTTCCTTCTCTTGACTATTCACAAATCAGTATTACACAAATAAACTACTGTTAGCTGGAAATCACATTAATGCAGTAACAGGTTGTTTTCAGACCTTCCTCATTTTCATGGTTTTCTTTGTTGATTGGATAGTTTTTAATTTCACTGAGCTTATTGCTGACCAGGAAGGTACAATGTGAAAGACAGAAGTCAGCCTTTACCAAGGAAGGAAAACCAAAAAAGTAATGTGGTTTGGAGAGCATTCACATGAAGGCGTTTAGAGATATGGTTATCACTGATAAGTAATGAGGAAACTTTAGTCTTCAGCTTGTTTATCATAGCAACAAGAAATGCCATTAAAAAGTTTATTTAGGATGTTTTTGTTTTACAGAGGAAAGAGGCTTTTTCCCATAGTCTCACAAAATTTTCAGAAGTGGTTTTGGCACTCTGAATTTAGCTATCTGGCAACTGTTACGGAAAAAAAAAACCCAACAAAAAATACTGCTGTATATGTAATCTTAAAATGGTTTTTATGCTAGGTCTGTGTCTAGGCCGTGCAATTTGCATGCTAGATCTAAAAAAATGCAAATTTACATTTAATTCTGTGGTGCAGCCACAGCAGTGAAAATGACACTACTTTAGGTAAAATTCTTTAGAAGACTTAACGGACTTGCAGAATCTGAATTCTTGAGAGTAGAGTCTAAAATATTTTAATACCCAATGTTATCTGACTCTACAATTGAACTGAACTGGTAGGGTATGTTAGCAGTTTCAAAAACAGCTGTTCCCATACTCGCTACATGATATTGTCAGGGCAAGTAATTCCAGGAGGTTGAGTTCAGACTGCAGTGCTTTCAAATACATCTTGAAACCCATCTCCTGCTATGACTTCTTGTTTAAATTGCTTTTCTGTGAAAATATTTGATCTGGGGACTTGTATAAGCAGTGACAAGTTTAGATCCATGAGAAAGAAACTTGGGTTACACTGCGAATGGGTTGGAAACAAAACTTTTCGCTGTCGTAAGTTGTGTCACCTCTAAGAAAGCAGATGTGCTTAAATCTAGATATACTTAGAAAAGGATTTGGAGGTCAGTAACACTCTGCAGTTAAGAGACATGTTAGTAGAGATTTATTTTACTACAGCTTAAGTATAAAAGAAGCCACTTACCATTTATGTGTTCAGAAGTTCTGCTGGTTCTCAAAACCGCTGGTGAGGATGGAGGAGAAACGTGCAGCTCCTCTTATTAGAAAGCTACAGCAGCAGCTTCTCTCTGAAAGTGGTGAGCTCCAGCTGACTCGTGCAATGGGCAACAAGGGGAAGTTTTGACTGGTGTTGCAACTCATTTGTTTGGTTTTTTTAAAGGCATTTTTAACTGTCAATACCCAGTTTACTTGGGCTCTGCTGAGAGAGGTTCTGTAATAAATTTTTCTCATTTTTACTCTGAATTGGAGATTCAGGGTTTTTTCTCTCAGAGATTTTGTTTCTGGTGAGCAGTGCAAGTGGCTTTTTGGGTGATGATTATGTTGGTATAGTCTGTCATCTCTTTCATGGAAATAGTGTCAGTTTTTCCAGTGTAAGGTAATGATAAATCAGCACCACAGTGGAATGGTACATTTTATTAATGTTTATATCATTCTCCCGTGTACCTTTCTCCTTGCCTGGGATTAGAATTGTTGTTTTTTCTCACTCAAAATGACAATGATGAGAGGATGTGAAAGTGCCCGAAGTGTGCAGCTTAACCATGTCACTAAGGCAGAAGTGAAATACGATGTGCAGCAGTAGTACCACCTGGTAATACTCTTTCAAGTGAGGCATAAGGAATTGAAAATTACATTTGTAAATTGGAAATTTAAGAGTAGGTTCTAGAGGCCTGATGTGACATGGCCTAAATTTAATGAAGATCTCAAGAACATTGTCTTGAAGGTCTTTATTATATAATTTAAACTTTTACAAAAAGACATGGGTGGTTAGAGATGATAACTTTACAGGTAGTCAGACTGAACTTCTGGTAGCTCCTGGGCACTCTTTCGAGTTCTTAGTTTTGCAATTTAAGCAGTAATGTATTCTTGGGAAGTAGTATACAAATTTGAGGTTCTTCATTTTGAATTATGTGGTATTGGTAAGAGAGGCTTTGAGTAAATGCAGGACGTTCTAAATTAAATTAATTGTTTGGGTATGTGTATTTAATACTAAACTGTGTTCTGATAGATTTTATCTATATGTTGCTTCCTCCTGCAACAGTCAGTTCCCATCTGAATTGTTCTATAATATTATTTCATTTTTATACCTTAAACCTCACTTTTATTGTGGAAAATCAAAGGTATAGATGGCTGTGGCTGGAATCCAGTTCAGACACCTAAAGAATATTTCTCACTGGAATATCCCAGGGCTGTTCCTTTTCTTTCCTGCACTTGAGAAGTGCTGAGTGAGTTCTGTGATTAAGGCTCAAAACAGTGTTTTATGTTTTCTGTGGGAAGGATAAGACCCCACAAAATGTATCATAGGCAGGATATTTCAGCTGGACAGTTGAAACAGTGTAAGGGTTAACAGGATGAAAGAAAAAAGAAGTTATAGCAGGTAAGAAAGTATAGATGTGAATTTTTTATCTCTATTTTATCATGATTTCACTTTGTGTTCTGTGCTAGTTCTGATAAGTTCTGAAAGATTTTGCTATGCCTGGGGCAATAGAAAGGAAGCAGTGTAGAAAGAGGAGTCCATGCCAGGAAAGAAGATAACTGAAATTAAGAAATCATTAAAAAAAAAAACAAAAAACAAAATCTAACTTCTGCTCAGAGATTTATGAAAGCAGTTCTAAAATACAGATTGCATTTCTCAAACAATGTAATAATTTGTCTGGATTTTTGTCTTTTCAGCCTCACTGTGTACTGCTTGCCTCAAAAGAGAATTCAGCCCCAGTAAAGCTTGGTGGCTTTGGGGTAGCAATTCAGCTAGGAGAGTCTGGGCTAGTTGCTGGAGGTAAGAAATTTTCCTTCCAAGTTATTTAGTACTGTGGAGATTGTACTGCAGAGTTCTGTTCTCCTGACACTGCCTGAGCTGCAAAACAAGAGCTCAAAAACAATCTTTCACTAAAGACTTTGTTAACATGGTAAATGCCACAGCCAAGCTAAATTGGCAGTGGAATGGAACGTGAATTCACACATTGAGTATTAAATCCCTGTAAATGTTACTCAACAGGAGGTCATGCTGGTTTGATCAAAACAAAACTGAAAAAACCCAGAGACTTTTTCCCACTTTATTCCAAGCTTTGGCTTAATTTTCCATGCTTGGTAAACCAAAGGAAATAAAAATGAGGTCACTGAAGGACTTGAGTAAGGGCTTGATGCAGCATTGTCAGTGCTCCCCTTATTGATAGGCAATTCCTGTCAGAATGCTGTGCTGCTTAACAGCAAAATTTTACTCGTTTTCACATGTGATTCTTTTCTGTGTTTTAAAATTTCATTGTAATTATTGCCTAAAACATCAATATCTTGATACGTATGTATATTTTTTGACTGTGTTTTGTTTTCTGTGGATTTTATTTCCTCTAGCTGCCTTCCATATTGTTCCAGACAATAGGGTTATGCTTTAATCAGCCTGCACAGATGAAGACCCAATCAATTTTCCGATGCTTTCATTGCCAGAGTAGGAGACCACAACAAAGCATTTTGTTAGTTTTAATATTTTTTCTTCAAAGTTAGTAAGGTCCTTCAGTACCCTGCTTCTTCAAAAGCTCAGGTTTCCTGATTTAATCACTTAATGTTCTGTGTCAATTTGGCTTTTGTACATTTTTAAAAATAAAAAGCAAATCAAATATACACACATACCAGCTTCTTCCATTCCCTTCCAGATATTACTGATACCCTGGAAATATCCAAGCGTCTTATTAACTAGAGACATCTTTTCCAAGAAAATACCCATTCAGTTAAGCTGTAATAAAAAGGTCATTCCTTTCTTTACTTTTCTTGTGTTACTCAGATTATCTGTACCTCAGCCACTGCTTTTTTTAGTGGTAGTTTCTACTCTTTTGTTTATAATTATCCCATTTTTCTTCTTTATGTTCTGCTGAGCAACTTTACCCACTTCTTCTGTTTCAGCCACTCTTCTGGAGGCAGTCAGATGCAGTGCACTTTCAGACTACCAGTTGTCTAGCAAGAAACGTTCAAGTTCAACTTTGAAAAAAAAAATTTACTGCATTTTTCCCAAAGTTTGCCTTTTGTGTTCCTGTTCCCAGTCCTGTGATTCCAGTCACTGTTCCTGTGCCCAACCTCCATGCAGTGATCAGTGCTGGGGGTTCTGTTTGCAGCTCTTACAAATCTCAAACTTCATCACTGTGATATTTATCAGTATCTTTTGCTTCTTCCACATTAACTTCTGCCATGTTGGTCTGCCTTCACACCTCTTTTTTTTTTTTTTTTTTTTTTTTTTTTTTTTTTTTTTTTTTTTTTTTTTCCTCAACTAGCATTTCCAATTTGCAGCCTTTTCATTGGCACTTGTTCTTTCAGCTTCAAATTCCACTCATTTTCAGGAATACCCAGAGTAACTCCACTTCATTTATATACTGTGGAAATTCTCCTTAACAGACTCCTCTCTTTCTTCTCATCTTTGCATTCCAGTTTCCAAAGCACTGTTATCTGGCAGTTCTTTCCCTGCTGGAATCCTACCCAAAGACAGATTACCAGACAATTCCCTACACAGAACTGGCAAGGTCTTATTAATTCAGATTTACAATGTAACCCAAATGTGTTATATGAAAGCTGTCAATACTGGCAGTTCAAACTGGGCTACAAATTTCTTATAAATCAGTGTTTATCCACACATTTGTTTAAGGGTGTTGTTCATGTGCCCTATGGATAAGTTTTGTCTTAATAGAAACAATAATTTATAGGCACTTCTTATTTCTCAGTTGTCTCGTAAATAAAGTAGAAATTCTCCAAATAGAGAAGTCTGAGCAGTATCATAATCAACAGGTTCACTTTCACATTGCTTTTCTAATTTTTAGTGAAAAACATTGATTCTTCTTGACATATTCGATTATTTCCCTATTAGCATGACATTATTTCCCTTTTAGCATGGCAGTGCCTACATTTGGTGGTTAATACATCAGAAAAGAAATTTGCTAGTGGATAAAATCTCTCACGGCATTAAGAAAATTTTACTGGCCTGAAATCCCCTGTGCTTTGTTCGTGCTGGTTTTCCTACTTTTGTGCACCTGGCAATCCCAAATTCTGTGTAGCCCCAGGAGAACTAACTAAAGGGAATTTTCTCCCTCAGTGTGTTTGAAGCCAGCCTTCAAGCTTACAGCTTTTGCTTTGTTTGGGACTGTAACATTTTTTGACTTAACAAAGACATCTTTATCAGAGTGTGCATAAATTGCTGGGGAAGGATTTTTGTAGTAAGTTAAATTAAACCCCAGGTATTAAAATCTTTTGATACAAGTCCAAAGACAGACTTGAGAAGTTCAGAAGGATTGTAATTACAGAGTTCTTTCAAGTAGGTAGATGTTCTAGTAGGCAGTTTAACAGAAGTGTAAGAGAGCTCATGACAACAAGCCATGACATCATACTAGATGTCACTGATGAAAATTCATATGGAAAATATTTTAGGAGTGACTGAATTTTTATCAGCTAACAACTCAGTTGAGATTTTTTTAAGAAAAGTTAATTGTTACCTACTTTATGTAAGTACAATAAAGTACCAGAAAAAAAGGATGTAGCCATAACTCATGTCTTCATAAGACCAGAGGGGAAAATGTAAGGAAATACTCTTTGTTCCACTCCATTTGCCCATAAGCTGCAATAAATGGCTAAGAATTGTGTGTTGTCATCTGAGCTACAGGGAATAGGTTTTGTGAGCTACCAATTTCTGAAGATCTCTTCTTGCTTCACATCTTATGATCAGAAGTGGAAAATTGTGCTAAGGGCTTCACTTGAAGCCTTGAAATAAGAACTTTTTAAAGGAACTCTGGCAGTATATATAGGAGTTAGAGATCTTCATAATTTATAATTGAATTCCTTTATGGAACAGCATGTAGACAGTAAACATTCTGTGTTGCATTGTTAGGATGCAGCTGCAGTAGTGGAAACTCTGGGAAGTCAGTGATTTAATAGACTAATCTCACCTTATGATCTCTGTCTCCTTCCTCAGAGAGTTTTTCTTGCGCAGCATAGTATGAATTGTCACAATATTTTCTTAAATGTGACATCAGATTTATCTGATATCAAATATCTCTGACACTAAATCTTCGGGGTTTTAGCTAGTATATGGTATAAAAGTCTAAAAGAACAAAAAGCTTTGAGTTCACAATGGTATTTCCTTCACTTACTCAATTTCTCCTGGTTTCAACTAGTGCAAAAAAAAGATAACTATATAGACCTGAGTAGGATATGAAGTTCTTTATCTGTGGATAGTTAACTTTCACATTTTACCTTCAGCAGCAAAATGTCACAGATACCATAATGTTAATCCAGTCCAGTAGTAATTTTCATGTATAATTAGCCAGATGCCCTAGGCTGCCTCAAAATCCTGTAGCATCTTAATGTAAATTATCATCTTATTGGAAAACATCTTATGTGTTCTTAGTAGAAGTACAGCATATAAATACCAAGTGCTCTTGGTTCCTTGTGAGCTGCATTTTTAGACTTACTACAAAAATGGCAAAGGGAGGTATTTCCATAAATTTCCCTCTAAATAAGGCTATGGAATGGGGAGGAAGGGGGCAGAATTTTTCAAGTTCCTTATTTTTTGTTTTGTTCTCATCAGTGTAAAAATGATCACAGAATGGTTTGGGTTGAAAAGGGACCTTTAATGGTCATCCAGTCCAACCCCATGCCATGAGCAGAACACCTTCCACTATATCAGATTGCTTAGAGCAACCTGACCTTGAATGTTTCCAGGGATGGAGCATCTGCCACCTCTCTGGGCAACATCTTCAGTGCTTCACCAAACTGCATCTTGGTGGTTTTATAAACCTCAGGTTAGAAAACTCTTTTCTTTGTTGTTTTTAATATTGGAGGATTTTTGTGCTGCATATACTCTTCTTCCTTTTCACTATCTGATTGGTGTTTCAAATCTTTCATTTGTTTTCCAAGGAGAAGTAAAATTTTGTAAGCTGAGGTCCTACACTAGTATTCTTCTTTCTCTTACCGGGTAGTCTTTTCACTTTTTTTTTCCTGAAAAATAAAAAAAATGTGAGTCCCTTCACAGCTTTGCCTTTAAGAGACTTTGTTTTATTTAAAAGATACAACTGTGGTTTTACTGTCTCACAGAAATTGCACTTCACTTCTGGGCTGATTTGAGAGTGCTTACAGGAGGCTAATGTGTTGGGAAATCATTTAGGTTTACTTCCTCCATCATAGTTTTATAGCAGAAAAGGCCATTGAAGCAATTACAATTTGTCTCGTTAACATGTGAGCTTTGCTTTGTTTGTTTTCTGGACACTCAAATCCAGTTGTCCAGTTGTCTGCTGATGCATCTTTTAAACACATTTTCTTCAGACAGTCTTCTGTGCTGAAGGTGAATTACCCTTCCCAGCCCCTACTTTTTTTCCTTTTTTTTAATCTACTCATCTTCTCTGTACACATGCTTTAAACATCTCTATTGTCTGGAGTAATGTGGAAAGGAATTAAGAGTAGTAAAGTACTGCCCTCTCTGATCCGTTGTATGTCATTCTTGGATTCCTTCCACATTATTCTGGACATCCCAGTCTTTTAGAAACACCTTAATTTGTGAGCATATTTCTTATTACACTATTGTGAGAGGTCAGATGGTGATGTTTATTAGTACCTCACTTTTTTTTTCCTAAAAATTATTTGTTCCAGTTGTTTCCTTATACATCGTACAGATACTACTGCTGTTGAAAGACTCTCCTTCTGATATCTTGATCATCAGTCCCCTGCCTTAGGGATGACAAAATCTGATTTGGTCTCTGTATATACTCTTCTTCTATGTGGAAAGCATAGCCCTATTGTCTGGAATAATATGGAAAGAGTCATAGAAACTAAATTATCAAAGGTAAGTCAAAATTTATCCTTAGTGCTTGTAAATGATGTCAGATTGACAGCACCTGAAGACTGAAGGTCTCTGTTTATCCACGGGAAAAATCAGCAAAATTAGAAGCTTTATAAATTTACAGGCTGCCAACAAGTCTTAAAAACTGGCTGGTAAGAAAGTTTACCTCTAGAAATAAGGTATCCTTACCAATGTAACCTGGATGTATCTGTCCAGACACTGAGTGCTTCCTAACTCAGCAAACACTTTGATGTGGGCATTTACAGTGAAACGGATGGAGGCAGGTATCACATTGGCTACATGCAACTGTTGACTCTTTCTGTAGTGATGATTTTCAGTTAATTCCCCTCTAGAACAGAGAAGAACAACCTAAAAGCACACAGACAGAAAATTGATTCCAGTGTTCCATATGATTTCTTCTCATATATGGGTACATCTAAAAATCCTCTCTGTGTGCATGCATTCTGTCTATATTCAATTAAAATGTCGTTTATTCATGCACAGTCATTTGAATATATCCATGAGTGTGCTTATATACTGAAGAATGAAAAGCCTGTGGAAGGTAGAAGTTACCTGTTTCAGGGAAAAATGCCTTTGCTTACTGTTCTTTCTCACACTGCCTCCAAAAAGATGCAGACTTTGTCCCAAAATATCAAAGAAAATTAAAAAGTTTCTAAAATATTTTCAAACTGAACTGTAGAGAATTACAAAATTTTACACTGGATATATTTAGAAGGCAGAATTTCTACTAAGTAATTTGCAGCAGAAGTGATTTCTTTGATCCAAAGGGCAGTGAATATCCATGGGTTTAGACAACATCGCTGTCTATTGACTGTATTTATGCTGTTACTGAGAATTTTTACAGTTCTTGTCGTTGTAACATAGGAAAACTCCCCATCTGTGTGCACTTTGTTCATTTTGCTGAGCTAAGTGCAGTTCAAAGGTGCAGCTCAATAGTCCTTGCTCAGGTCAGTTTTTAGAATAACTTAAAAATCATCATTTGCCTCTTTGATGAACCCAGTGGAGTGGTCACAAGGATAGCAGCTGGCCCAGAAATTACTTCTAAGGTGGATATGTATACATATATATGCATTTTTAAATATGGTTTGACTGGACAGTTCAGTCTCAACCAGTTATGTTTCTCCTTCTTCAGGGTTTGCTTTTTCATGGACATAAAATTGTAATTTCCACCACCAAAAGTATCTACCTCATCCCTCCCATCCAAATTATCAGGATCTTGTAATCAGCACAAACAAGGTTACAAAACCAAATCTGTCTCTAACTGTTTCCACTAATTATAATCTAGCAGTGGTAAATGGCAGGATTTCATTAACCTAGCTTAGTCATCTTTTTCATTTCATTTGTAGTTATGAAGTTCTCATTTCAATTTTAAAAGTAAGTTTTAGTGTTTAGTAGCACTAATTTTTCAGTCTGCTTTTAAGTAACATCCATTTTTCATCTGGTTTATGGCAGCAGCCTGGTGGGGACTGAAACAGCTGTGTGGTGTTTCCTTTCACTAAAGCTCTCTATTCCTTCTGCTCCATGACAAGCAGCTCATCAGAGTGGATCTTTATTGTGTCCTGGGTTTGGACCAGGCCAACAAAGATTGAGTACTTCTACCTGTGATGGAAGAAACACCTTCTAACTTCCAGGGGAGCAGAAAGAAGATGTGTGATGATCAGAGAGGGACTGGTTTTAACCATCACTTGTCTGTTTGTAAGAGCCCTTGAGCACTAACTGAAGGTGCAGCCTCACATTCTGATGTGAGTTCACCAGATGAAGCAAAATAGGAACTTTGAAGTATCGAATATATTTGGATTGTGAGAATCATAGACAAAAATTAAACCATGTCCTCTCCTCACCTTCCATGTTCAGCTTCACTCCCTCACTCCTGACTCACCATCCCACCCCAAGTGGTTCAGGGAGGATGGGGAAGGGCAGTTCCTAAGCTCCTCACTTGCTGGGCAGGTTTTTTCCCTTTCTTTACACCCACTTTCCCTGCAGCACCACTGTCCTGACTGCTGGGCTGAGCTGTGCCCTGCAGTGATGCCATTGGAACTATCTGTGTCTGGCATGGGTCACTGAGACCACCCCTGCAGCCTCAGTGCCAGCACCTTGACACCTAAATTCCTACACTCCATCTTGCTATTGGATTGCTTTTATAGCATCTGTTGCTGCAAGATATGCTATTTACACTAGGAGGAAATGCAATGTTTGCAAGGATGCAAGATGTTCTGTAGGTTACCCTTCGCTGTAGTGAAATGCAGCAAACCAGTGCATCGACAAAAACAACCCAAAGCCAAAACCCAAACCTTTAAGCATTGTCAACCTTTAAGCACGTAGTCATTTTTGTACCATGTTCACCTTTGCAGTTTCTTATTGAAACCACAAAAAGTTCCTGAGCTTAGGGGGCTGGCACGTAATTGTTGAAAATACACATTAAATCAACTTAGATATCATTTGATATGTAAGGTTCATGATTTCATTAGCGACTTTATCCAGACAACTGTACCTTAATGCCTCTTTAAGTAGCTTGTTACCCCATGTGGTATTTTGTCTTCTTCTGATTTCTCCTGTTTGTCTTTGGGGTAATCTCTCTTCTCCACACTTGTCAGATTTTATAACAATAATTATAACGCATGATGGGAAGACAGAATTTTCAGAGAATATATGATTTTCCATTTGTATTGATTAAAAAGATTTAAGTGAGCTTTAGTACCACAAAAGTGGGGGGTTTTCCAACATGTAAGAAAGGTTACACCTGCTCCAAAATTGCAAAAGGGTTCCTCTGCACCCAAGTCTCAGTTAAAGTTCCCACTGAAGCAAACAAGACTTGGGTAAGCCAAGGCTGCTCTGTGGTCTCTCTTGCTCTCCTGAGTTAAAGGTTTCCAGTCAGTGGTAGAAACACCAAGGACATCACGTGAGCAGTCTAAAGGATAGAAAAATGCTCTTTGAACAGGCAAGTGTTGCTGCTTATGCACAGGCATAGCCTGATACAGAGCTAGAAATGCTGATCCTTTTCCTGTCACCAGTGATGGCATCCAAAAGGGAAAAAAGTGGTAAAACCTCATAGATACAAATTTTTAGGCACATAAAAAAGGGGAAAAAAAAATCATAGCAGCTTATGCATACTGAATGTGTATATGATTTCTGTTTTCCTTGTCCTCCTTGCCACCAGGCATCTAAAAGAGAGAGTCATCTAAGGAGATAATTCTTTACCTCATATATGGGATCTTGAAGATTTGGCTTTGAGGTTTCTCATTCAGGGTGAAATTACCGTATACCTACGGAGTGTGTGCAGCCCACAGGAAGAATGAGTCATCTTTCCCCATGAGCATCTCTTTCTCTGTCCAGACTAAAGATCCTTCCTCCTCTCTCTGTCATGCGAGGGATGAGCTGCACTTGGCATCATCGTGGTGGTTTATTCTTTTTTACCTCAGGAAGGGACTGTCCCTTTGCTGTCAGGTCAGCCTGAACTGCAGGGACTTTCTAAGATGCCATCTTAGCCTAATGGTGAGGTAACATCCCTTTGTCACAGACAGATCCCCAACATTTGTTTGGCAGAGGAATTCCCTGATAAACTGGGAATGAAAAGGTTTAACAGAAATCTACATGAAGAAGTTTGAATGGTGGTGTTTTTTTCTTTAGAATATTGTTAAAAAGCTGCTATATTTCTGACAATATTTTAATCCTTGAGATGCCGAAGGGACTAATGAGAAGAATATGGTCAGATCATGTTCCTGTGTTAGGTGGGATAAACAGAGGATGGTCTTGACTGAGGAAGCTACTTCCAATAGGTGTTTGTTCCCAGCGCTGTGGCTTAGCTGACTCCCATGCAGAGGGTGAGCAGGGCAGGTTAATCAAGCAAGAGTCTCTGTACAAATACAAGACTGAGTTAAATATGTGCCCTGCAAACACCTCTGATTCTCTGGGCTGCATTTTATGCTCTCCTAATCAGCAGGTGCTGCAAGCCTGAAATGGAGCCTCTGAAATCCACTGTAATAAGTAACAGTAATTTATGAAGGGAGTACTAGTGGTGACAGTTTGCTACATCAGTGTTCTTTTGTTCAGTTGGTACTTGGTGGAACCAGAGTAGTTCAAAGATTTCAGCGTTTGTGTCAGTGATAATCTGATCATTCAAAGTTTGATTTTTGCAGTGGAAACAAAACTCTTTACAATGGGAAACATTTTAAGGACAGGTAAAATGTTCATTGCTTTTCTTTGGCTTAATATGTTACATAGAAATTCAGTTAAGTAATTCTAATCAGTTTATCTGCTCAAAAGATCAGTTGGTATTAAATACATTTTGTTTTCCTAGGGAAACATTAATTACACTCATTGAAAGCACTCTGTGAAACAAATGAGCATTACCTTTTCATCTGCAGCAAGATATTGCCCTCTTCAAACAAATTAATAACACATTTGCTGGCATTTTGTGGTTTTGTTGCCAGTTTCAGTAGCCAAGGTATGGGCAGAGCATCAGACCAGACTCTGCTCTTGCCAATTAGATGCAGCTTTTTCAAGTTATCAGTGTGGACTAGAACTGTAGAGTATCTTTGTATTTGCTCTTTGAATAATTCCTGTTTTGAAGATTGTCCAAATTGATGGATTTACTTTTATATGGGAAGTTTCACTGAAGAGTCTTAATGCTCTTACAAGTATTGTTTCACAGTCTGCCAGCTAGGGTAGAATATTCCTCAATTTATAAAAGTAAAAATGAAGCAAAAGGGAAAATGCTGATTTATCTCACTGCATTTATATAAAAGTATAAACTTGAGGTGAAAAGAATTGTGTTAAAAGCTTTAAACCATGAACAAAATTTATTAAAACCGTTTCTGTTTAATGCCCTGATATTCTTCATTTCTGTGTTGGACGCACATCACTTTGACTCAATTTTCTTTTTATTTCCATTTAGGACGTGTAGGAACACCTCACTTTATGGCTCCAGAAGTGGTAAAAAGAGAACCATATGGGAAGCCTGTAGATGTTTGGGGTTGTGGTGTGATCCTGTTCATCCTGCTAAGCGGTTGTTTGCCTTTTTATGGAACCAAGGAAAGATTATTTGAAGGCATTATTAAAGGCAAATACAAGGTAAATGACAGAATACATGAATCCTTTTCCAGTGAGATGAGCTCTGTTGGTAAAATTTCTGGAAGTTGATTTTTGTATTTAGCCTGATTTAAACTTAGACCTTATGGAAATCTGTCACACAGGAAGAGACGATTTTCCCTCCCCAGTCTGACTTGCACCTGATGTGTTTTATATCATTGCTAGGAATTAGAATATGGAAATATTTGCTTAGATGAAATAATAAATGGATGTTACAACTCGCCCCTAGTTGTACATTGAACCCAGCAGAAAGACAAGATGTTTAGCTGTGAAGTAGAACATACTTTAACCTCAGATTTATACACCGTTTGAATTTTTTGATCAACTAACAGAGCTGTCATAAACATTCATCATTATATTGCCTTGATTTAAAACAAAATGCATGATATTTTACAAATGCAGGCAGGCTTTTTTCTCCTTAGTACAGTGTGCAGTATAGTGCAGCTGATGATTCAAAAGGAGCCACTTGCAACCAAGGCCGTGTCTGTGCACATGGGAGAAGCTCTCACAGCATCAGCCCCCAAACCATTGTGGAGGCAAATTTAAAGCTTCAACTTCACTGTTTCTGTGGGTCTGTCTTAATATCAGCTTTGCTGTACTTTGGAACCAAGGCTATACACAAGCTGTGCATTAGCAAATTACGAGTGGAAACTCCCAAAGCTGTCTGATAGTCTGATTTATTGTGTCACCTTAACAGCCTGCTAAAATGGGAGTGACAGCAGTGTTACTGTACTTGGTCAGGAGCACATACTTCATTTTTTAAATTTTGTGATCCTAAAAACAGTAGCATTTCTTCATGGCACTAGTTTTGGGGTTGCACAGACTGACAGATGTTCCACTTCATGGAAGATTTCTTTATGGAATCTCTTAAGCAGCTACAGCCTTCTGGAAGGATACAAGTTAACTTCTCTTTTTTAAAAAAAAAAAAAAAGTTATAGCCAGCACATTGTGTCCTCATAGTTCCTTTTCTGTTCCTGTTTCCACAATAATTTGTCTATTCAGTGAAAATCCTGTGAAATTTACAATTACCTTCGTTTCGTTAGAAATGAAAAGGAAATTATGAATCACAGCTCTAAATGTGCATTTCATAGCCAGATAATGTTGCTGAGTGCCCCAATTCAAAGTAATCATTTTTTGTGAAGACCAATTTTAAATAAAATGGACCTCTTTAAATGACCAGATTTTAACGTTGAAAAGAGTCTGGTTATAATTTTGAATTTGCCTTTAATACTTTGTAAAGTTAGATCTCTAACGTGCATTTAAATAAAACTTGGCTTCTTCATAAATTAAAGAAATACTAGAAATACCTTAAGGATATAATCATTTATCTCACATAAAGAATATTCTTACTTTGATATGGTTCTATCAGGTGTCCATAATTTGGATTGGTTCAGGACAAACCTGTATATATGCACAAAATGAAAATATATTCTAAATCATCCTTCACATTGTATCTCATAAAGATAAAGTTCTGCTCTGAAAGCGTTGCAATTGCTGGTATTGTCTTGTCTTTTTATGCTTTTCTAGTGGAAAAACTTCACCTGTTGTGAGGAATTTATTGAGAGTAGCCATTGTCCATAGCCCCTTCGGGACAGGACCAGAGTAGTTCACAACAAGCATTCTCTTATTCCCTTCTTATCCAGAATCACTGACATGAGATTGTGGGTTGAAACAGATAAATTCTCACGCCACATATTGATTTCAGGAGTAGATTTAATTTCTGCATTACTCATATGCATAGTTAACAGTTAAACAGAGCTAAATTGTTTTTTTTTTGCTTTATCTAGTGAATGGTCACTTTTATCTGAGCAGAATGTAGAGCAGGTAGAGATTGTACTGTGATTATAACAGTACTAGGGACATGTCAGAGTTTATGTTTTCAATTTTTGTGCCATTTCATTAGCAACTAGCATTCAGTTTTTACAAGCTATTTAAAAACTCAGAAATTTTCTTTTACATTCATTTACATGCAAATGTTCGCAAGCACCAACCACTGTTAAATCTCTGCAATTATTCTACATAAACACTGAGTTCTTTTCTACATTCTTACTACTAATTTAATTTCTTTTTCTTGCTCATAATCAGATGAATCCTAGGCAATGGAGCCATATTTCTGAAAGTGCCAAAGATCTGGTGCGCCGCATGCTTATGCTGGATCCAGCAGAAAGGATAACAGTGTATGAAGCACTGAATCACCCCTGGTTAAAGGTAGCAAAAGCAGCTGTTTGCATGCTAGTTTCCTGTTTAAGGGAGCAAAACATACATTTCTTTGTTTTTCTGAGCTTTTCAAAGTAGACATGAACTGTACAAAATGTGGGATAATGGGCTTTAAATGCTTTGTATGATTAGAGCCTGAGATTTTGGTAATTGCCAGGCTTAACCTCTTGAATAAGAGCAAACTCAGTTGGACATCTTCAGCAGCACCAGAGTGCAGGGAGTAGGGCTGCATAGCATAAAGCTTAATGAAGGTGTTAATGTGTCTTTTTGTGGTTACTCCAGAGGAGTAATTTCTGATCTCCTTTTTGCCTTTTAGTCATATCTAAACCTCTTTCCTGTTACTCATGTAGCCACGCACTCTACTGCTGTTGCTACTGAACCGTTCTGCTTATATAATATTCTTGGAGATATCCCACCAAAAGGGAAGGAAGTAGTGGAGTGTTGCTCCAATGCCACTGTGGCTGCAGAAAATTCTATGACATCTGGTAATCAAACTATTTTTCAGTGATGGCAGATACTTTGTAACACACTTTAAGCCAGTGGAAGAGTAAGTGCTGCACACTGAAGGTTTACAACAGGAGCAGGAGAAGATACATCTGTAGCTTCTCAGCAGTCCATCACTAGTCTGTGCTAAACATTGGGGTAGGAGAATGATGGGTTGTGCTGCAGAACTAAAAAGTGGCAGCACTGGTTCAGAGCACTGTATTTTCTTTGGCAGAAGGTGATGAATTAACTATTTTTCTTAGTTATCTTTTGCTTCTTTTCTATAGTGGGTGTCTAAGCTAAAGAGAGTCACAGTATCATTAACCTAAACAGGGCACTTATTTTGGAAGGGGGCTAATCTGGTGTTTGCTGCTGGATTGTCTTTATGCTCTACAAGAGACAAAGAGAAACCCACTAAAAAAAACCTGGGAAGAACAACATATGCTCTTCTCCCTCCAAGTAAATGGTGTAACCACCGGTGAATGGAGTCATTCTTCCACTTCTCTGCTCTCTTTCTGCCTCTGCCTCTTGTATTCCAAGCTGCAGAGTGGTGCAGCTTGTAAGAGGAGGTCAGGAGTGTTCACCTCTCAGAAATGACAGTGGTTAGGATAGCTCCTCTGAGTGTTGGGAAACTGCAGGTTGAAGCCATTCCGCTCAAAAAGAGCCAAAGTTCATCTGTTCATACGGGATATACACAGTGTATCAAATATCACAGTGTATGGAAATGAACACCATTATTTTGGAACCCCAGAATATCATACAAATACAGGTGATCTGTTTTTACCTGCTTGTAACTGGACTTTATCCTGACTTTGAGAGCATACCTACACTGAGATGCCAAAGCCAGAGCTTGGTTGAGGGTCATTTTGGCAGAAAACCTGTAATTTTTGTTGTTTGAGCAACTGAGCTAATTAGGTTCGTTAAAAAGACAGTTTTAAAACTCTGTGCAGCTTTGCCCTTTTGGCATCTGTGGTCTCTTTCTGATCATGTTGTTATTTGTTGGAAGTCACATGGTTTTGTTTATGACAACTTTTTGTTTGCAAGCCCAGGCCAGGCATCCTACTAGTCAGTCCTCTCATTTTTGCCTACAATAAACTGCCTTCTCTGCTGACTCAGAACTTTCTAAACCATTTATAGATTGGAGCAAATACAGCATGAGACAGAGACATCTTTAGTGCCATAGAGAGACTGCTGTGGTTTCACTCTGATTCAGGGGAAGCATGTGATAAACACATTAAATTGATGATTTTCTCTAGCTTCAGGGAGAAAAGGTAGTTGGCTGCTGCAAGTTTTGTGCCTTCTGTCACTGCAGTTGTTCATTGACAAATTTTTCATCTGCACCTACAATGGAGAAGTCTTCCTGTACCATCCTCTGGCTGGCATTGGGTTGGCACTTCCTGTCCTGTTGGACATCTACCCCACCTCCCAAACTTACTGAAGTATCCAGCACCCTGTAAAAGAGTGCTTCATTGAGGTTTGTGAATTCCAAAAAGCAGAACTACTTTCTGCTTGTCAGCTTCAAAGTTCAGTGCTATTCACAGACTGACTGCACAAAAAAGACTGGGGTCTTACTTACTACTAGGTGGGAAACAATTACAAAAAGAAAATACCCTTGGCCCAAGTTAAGAATTCTGTCGGAGTACTTTAATCCCTCTTAATTTCTTGAAATTTACCTTAAGTTGCAACAAATCCTCATTGTCCTTAGGATATTTATAAGCCGGTACTTTTGTTGTCCAGTTTCTTAGTGTCACGAGGATATTAAAAGCATGTATTTAATGTTATTCTGGTTTGTTTTTTGTGGGTTTTTTCAAGGAGAGAGATCGCTATGCATACAAGATTCATCTTCCAGAAACAGTAGAACAATTGAGAAAATTCAATGCAAGACGAAAACTAAAGGTAAAGTGAATGTAGTGTTAAAACAATATAAATACACAGCTCAAATTTTGTGATACTTGATTAATATGAAAGGTGCTAAAAGAAATCCGTGCTTTGAAATCAGCAATAAAATAAAAAGCTGTTACAGGCCTTCACAGATGTTTATTGAAGTAATGTATTAGAAAGGCTGTTTGTCCTTTCTTTCTTTCTTAGTGCATAGTTTTCAAATTTCAGTGCAAATTTTTAGTATCAGCCAAGGTGGATATGATGCCTTCATCTTCAATCAATTCAGTAATTCTGAGTAATATGAATTTCTGGAGACAGTCATGCAATCACTTCTGTTACTGTTGTGTTACATTTGTACTAAAAAAGAACATAATTTTTAACATCTTAGTTGAAGAAAAGCAAATATGTATTCTTCAGTTTATTGTATGTTTAACTACATACTAGTTTATTTCTTAGCCATATTGAAAAGAATGTGAACATTTTAGCCCAAAACAACATGGTTTTCCTTCTGTTCCTGTCATGGAATGTTTAACAGAAACATTTCTGGATTCACTGAAAGGTTCAGAAAATTATAACAGAAACACGGAGCATTACAGTTCATGGGCTGTTTTGGAATTTGTAATAAAACTCAGAATCGGGTATTCACACTGAGCTGCTGCTTTGCAAAAGTTTCATGTACCAGATGATGAGGATGCTCATTGCCACAGTTCATGAGCAGCTCTTTCTCTTAGGTGGTTTGTATGCCCAGGTAATACTTCCAGTAAAATGCTATCTAGTACATTTTAGAATATGACCTGATTCCTCTTCTAGGTGTAATTTCAGATATTTCCCAGATTTCTTTCTGGGGATACCACTATATTTAGTTTCCTGAGCTTTTATGCCTTCCTTATTTTTTTATGCCACTTTATCCAAAGCACTGTTCTGCAGTATGGTTCATGAAATTTGTCCATATTTCCATAACTGTGAGGCATTAAAACCTGAGTGGTTAAAGTGTAATTTACTTGAACAAGTAAATATATGTCTGAGCAGGTAACCATTTTTCTGGGTTTGTAAATTCCCCTGTAACTCTCGTTCTGGGACTCTGTGATCTGTAACTGTGTTATTTTTATATTGATGCATTATGGGTGTCAAAGTATTCTAGTGCTGTCAGTGTCAAATTACGACAGTTTCTAAAATAAAAACATAGTGTTTTGCTTTAAAGAGTGAATTTTTATTCCTGCTAATCCACTCAGTCTAGGTAAGAGGAAAAGCTAAAGAGATCAGTTATTTTGTTTACATTGTACTACAATGTCAATTTATGCCTCACAGTTATTATTTCAAAACACATTCACCTAAAGAACTATTCTGGGGAATCCCCTTACAAAGAATATTTTTGCTGTTTATTGGTGTATGACCAGCTCTACTGTTAGATATGGTCACTGATAAAAGGGAGGCAGAGCTGAAGACTAGAAAATTTATTTGGTTTTCACTGAAAAGGTCAACCCACAAGAGACCTCAGGAGACTGAGTGATCCAAGGTGTCTGGAAATGTTTAGTTATCCTTCTTTGTGTAATTGAGACTGTGTGGGTATTTTTATTCAGGGGGCAGTACTAGCAGCTGTGTCAAGCCACAAATTCAACTCCTTCTATGGTGACCCCCCTGAAGAGCTGCCAGACTTCTCTGAAGACCCCACCTCCTCAGGTATTTTAACAGAAAGTGTATTTACTGCAGTCAGCATGTCTTAAGTCTATACTGACCAGAGCACCACTTATTTACTAGTTTCTTGAGATTCCATAAAATTGAATATTAAGTTAACATTTACATGTGAAAGAATAAATAATTTTCAGTCACAATGGCATTCACAGCTGGCAAAAAAAAAAAAAAAAGAGAAAATCTTGGCACAATTTTAAGCCTCTACAGAAATTCTGTCTGAGTTTTGGTTTTGGTTTTTTTTTTTTTCTTGTATGTACATTTAGCTACAAATAATGTTATAATCTCACATTTCTCTTTATATTACTTGAGTGTAAAAGCTTATTGAAATTCTGTCTTGAATTCTTAGGCAGGAGCAAACTCTAATACCTTACTAATAGTTAGTTATAAAAAAGAAGCCATTATGTACCAAAGTTTCCTGACCTCCTGTTTTAGAGAACAGTATGATTAAATTGTGTCCTGTTTAAAGTAAACAAAGAAATACTGGAGAGTTTTTCTGACCCCCAGATGTTCAGAGAGAGACAAAACATGTACTCAGGGACCTCCCAGCATACCTCAAAGGGGAAGATAATACTTGTTCTGTGGTCTAGGCCTTGGACAGGACACTGACCTTACCCAAACAATCCTTCTGTCCATAGCCCAGATTCAGAAATTTAAATAACCTGTCAGTCCCTAAACTAACACAGCCCTGTTTTAGTTATGTATCTTAATTTTGACATAACATTGCTCCAGATATTTGCAGTGCAAAAGTCGGGGTTGATGTATCTGATCTAGAATTAGGATTTGGGATCAATTTAAATGAACCTTTAAGAAAAACCTAAGACCAGAATGACTGTCTTTAATTTTTCTAAGCAGCTTAGGAGTAGTGGCAGAATATTTTAGCTATATACTGACTTTTCTAGAAGACATTTCAGGAACGTAATTGCGTGTGTTGATTTGCTGTGTGATAATTCTCTGTCCCAGTATTTTTATAGGTGGAAAATTATGTATTGACTGCATATACTAATTATTTATTTCCTTCCATTTCATATAAGCAAGTAATACTATAAATTATTTCATTGTCATTAATATAAGAATTATGTGCCCCATAAGAATGGGGGAAAACTTTTATTGGTTGAAATTCTTCAATTTCACTTCTTGGAATCCAAGTTCAAGCACTAAAATTAAAAGATGGCTTCATCCTTAGACGTGAGCACTGTTCATAATTCCCATAGAAATGAAGGAGAATCCCAGAGCATTTATTGCAAAAGGGTAATCAAAGCCTCATGGTTTAAGTTCAGCCAGACAGCTTTAGTGTGCTTGTAGTCACAGTTAAGGATGCACCTATTCTTGGAAGAAAGAATAAGTTAGTTTTACTTCACCTGGAACTACTTGCAGTGCCTTAATTTTTGTTTCCATCTACTTCCCCCATTTCAGTGGTGAATGTTCACCAACACGACTGGCAGTGGCAACTTTCCTGATCTGGAAACAGCAGTTCTGCTTTCCAGTTTCAGTCTCACGTCAACAGGACATGTGTCTTCCTCAGAGTGATGTAATTGCAGATATCCCTATAAAAGAAAGTTCCAAGTTCTATTTTTTTCTGCTCACAGAATACCTGAATCCAGTGCACACATAAATTGTACAGAATATCTGGGTTGGATCCATTGTTAGCTTGTGTTCATCTCTGAAATAACTGAAACAAAAGCTTGGAATTCTCAGGAAAACCGTTACCCCCTAACCTGACATTGATCAGACAGATGAGGGATTGCAGGGATGAGGAAACTATGCTAAGTGGGTAGTTTTCATTATGTTTCTCTGACCTGCTCCTTTACCTGATAAAATATTTAATACTGAATACTGAGCCTTGCAAGGAAAGACTTTACAACTCTTTCAAGCTTCTGAAATTCCTAGATACGGAAATCTATTTTGTTTCCTGTTCAGAAGTTCACTAATAATATTTTCAAATATTTTTTTAGCATGTAGGACGGGTCTTATGATGATTCTAAAAACCAAACTAGTTTGGAGAAATTAAACATGAAACTCAAGAATTTCAGTAAAAACCTGATTATCTTAAGGTTATTTAAGTTTCCATACTGATATCTCATAATGTTATTCCAGACCATAAACTCTTAATGAAGAGCATTTAATATTTTAGATGTGTTTGCCAGTTATTCCTCCCATAAAATTTCAGGAAGCTTATCGTTGTAATTAAATGGTTTGTCAGAAACAGGCAAATACAGAGCTACTACAGAAATAAATATACAGAAATACAGATGCTTATTAGATTATGCACATTACATTTCCTGTCTTCCAGAGTTTTCCAAACACAGAAGCAGAAAATTTCAGTTCTCTCTTTTTCCCCAATTAATCTAGAGGTTTTCTTCCTCAAAGTTCAGTTTGGAAACCTGGGATTACTGGAACCTTGAAGCACCTTTCTATGCTACCAGAGTATTATCCTGGGGTAGGAAGGCACTGCAGGCAGCAAGTCAGATGACTTTTGTGGTTGCAGAATCACAAAGGATGTTCTTGTTAGAGAGTTTTCCAGTGGTGGTCAGCAAATTGCATATCTAAATTAGATGGGAATGAGCAGTGATAATTTTCATTTAAGGTCAGCCAGGTTTTTTTCTGTACCCATCTTCCTTTCCTTTGCACAGTGTAACAGCTTTTGGTTCCAAGCACTTGCAGATCACTGGGTGGTCTGTTTCCTCTTTTGTCAGCAACCATCCTCCGAAGAACTTGAATTAATCCTGCTATCATACTGTTGGTAACCTGGCAGAAACCAGTGTTGCCGAATTTTGAGTGCGATAAAACCTTTTAAAATACTGTTAAACCACAATGCTGCCTTATTGCGGACAGTCTGTGTTCAGTAACTTCTCCAGTAAAGCCACCAAGCAGATCAGCTGACAAGCTTTCTGCATATGGTGTTTCCTAAAATGTAAAACATTTGACTTTCAGGTTGCGTGTCTTCAAGACGTTGTAAAATGTGTATTCCCCAAGGCAACACATGTTTTGGATACTTTTAATATGCTGAAACAAACACAAATCAGAAGTTAGCAATCAGCAGCCTTGAAGGCTAAATCTGTCACAGGAGGAAAACTGGCCCAGTAGGAAGTATTTGAAGTGGACCATGAAATACAAAAGATGCTAGAGAAGTTCAGTGTTGACTCTCTGCTGCCCTTCCCCATCTGACTCCCTCCCTTTTCCTGCCCAGTGCCTGGCCCTCCTCATACCTCCTGATTGCACATTAGCTCTAGACAGGTTTCCCTCTCCTTCTGTCATATGCTGGCCACTTGTCCCCCAGCAGAGGATACAGACATACAGTTTTCAAATGTTTTCATAACAGTGCCTCAGGCTGGGGAATGAACATCACCAATGTAAAGCTTTTAATTTTTCCTCCTTTTGCTTCTTGGGATTTGATTTGAGAAGCTGAATTGAGGACAACTGTTTCATATGGAGTGTTAAGTAGATTCATAATGTTTAGGTTTTCAGGCCAACAGTTAGAAAAACTGATAAACTGAAGAGGTTTTTTGTAACTTTATGTTTCCAAAAGCTTTTTGTAGCCACATTTTCAGAACAAAGTCAGTGCTGGAGTTAAGCCAGCGGATAGTCCCTAATCTTTGGAAAACTGCATTTCTAACTTTTAATTAAAGCAAACCTTACCTTTTGGTTAAAGGATGCTACTCTCTGCTGTCTGCTGGAATTGCTTGGTCTGTGGAACACATTTCTGAACCTCTGACTAAGAGGTTTCAGAACAGCTTTTTGCCACAGACAGTTCTGGATTCCTGTAAGGAGATCCTTGAACTTTTATGGGGTAACCTCAGAGCAAGAAAAGAGCCTGAGTAGCCAAATGTGCTGCACCTGTGCTAGGCATTGGCCCTGCTGCAGCATTTCCTGAGTGCTGAGCTTTGTGCTCACTCTGGAAGCACATCAGTGTAGCAGCAGAGTTTTGCACTGCACAAAAAGCAGCCACACTGAGGCTCCTTCAATGCTTCTGTCTCGTTTTCTCCAACTGCAGGGTGCAGATTCCACACAGCGTTTTCATAAATGCTTTTTGGTATTTTGTCTTGAGGTTGATCTGTGCAAATTGAAATTTGCACATCCTATTCTGTGAGACTTTGTGTTGTCATGTCAAACGAGAAGTTCTTAACAGCATGAGATCTTGATTTTCAACTTAGATAATAAAATTGGGAATAAAGCTAAATCTCTTAGTCTTTCAGAGTAAGATCAAACAGCATAGATGGGGACAAGTTGTAAGCTCGCTGTTTCCAACATACATGGACGTAGCTGAACTCACAAGTTAGAATAGTTAGTTGTTTTATGGAATTTAGAATTCATGAAGTACTGTCAATACAAGCCCATATCTTAAAACCCATCGGTTTTATCAACATAAGTAAGAAAAAACCTCACTTTTGTAATGCAAAAATTACCACTGATTCTGTAAATATTTTCAAAGGGTGTTGTATAACATTTTAAAATATAAGTGCATGGGGAAAAAACTACATTCACCTTAAAATTCTTATTAATTCCTTCTCTAGTATTACAAGAACAGTTATTAGTTTTGAGATTGTGAGTTTGTGTGTTTCCAGTATTCCATTAATAATTTTATGATTTTTCAGCTCTTAATTCTTTGCTCTGATATGCTTAAATAAAAAAGGCATTAAAACACTGTTAACTAGAAGCAATAATGAAGTGGTTGTATTTCTAAATGGTTCGCATAACATTACTCACTGAAACTTTTGATTTCAATATAACATTGCTAAATTTGGATTACTAAGTATATGCATCATTTATTACTTACTAAGTTATGCATAATTTGCAGTATGTTGAATTCTCACTTCTTACAATATTTTTATAAATAATAACTTCTTGTCCATGAGTTTTTTAAAATAGTTTAACCAATGTTGGGAAAAGTCTGGTATTAATAGATCTCTAACTCTGCATCCATGTGCTGCCTCCCCAGTGCCAAGTGTTTGTTTTCCCCCATCCCAGTCTGCCAGTGCCATTTGCTTCACACATAGAGAAACCATACTAAAAACTGGAGGGGGGATCCTTGTCACTTTGTTGAGACTATTTTGTGGCTAAATTAGTCTGCTAGGTTGCAGCTTTATAAATCGCTTGTTCTGAAATCTTCATACTGTTTGTTGTTTGTCCAAACGCTGCCTTCCTTCTAGGACTTCTAGCAGCAGAAAGTAGGTATCCCTTTGTTTTCCTTTAAGGCATATCAGTCAGCTTTGGTGTGTGTCTTTGCATGTTTAAAAAAAAAATCCGCTTTCTTTTGCTTCTCTTTGCTCTTTTCAGTTTTAATACTGCCTGTTCAAATAAAATTATATGGTATTGGGTAAATCCGTGCACAGTGTAATACATAATCAATTATAATAATTAAGCAGAAGGATGATTTCCAGGGAATTCTGAAGATTCTTATTTAGAGGCAGTATTAAAATTACCTGAGTTTTGGGGTTTTTTTTCCCAATATTTCATATTTGCAACACAACTGAACTAAAATTTAATTTTCCTTGAATTAATTAAGTATACAATACTGTGGTTTTGCATTTTCATTCTGAAATTGTTTTCATGGGCTAATGGTTTTTTTTTTTTCTTCCTACCACCAAACATATACTGTAATATTAGTCAAATATTATATTCCTGCTCTACGCTTGCATGAACTCTCTTGATCCTTCTGTGTTGATGTGATACCTGATCTATGCATATGCACTGTGGATATGCATACACCTGATTTCAGTAATAGCCCATATGTGTCTCCTCAAGGAAGGAATGTTGTTGGCATGTAGGGAGGAGGTTCTGCTGCAAGGTAGCTGCCTGCACACTGTGAGACAGAGAGGCTGGGAGCACAAGCACCTCTAAAACCTTCAGACTGTACTGGGCAGAGGAGGTGTGAAATTTGAGACCCTTTCACACAAACCGCGACAGTTTCAAAAACAACTAATTCAGCATCTCCAAAAACAAGCTGTAAAGACTGGGGGTTTCCTGCAGCGTTTTAAGACTTGCAGGTTAACAGCTCTACTTCTGTCTGAGGTCACGGCAGGTCAGCAGGAGATTTGTCCATGTCTCCATTTCTGATCAGTCATGGATTTTGTGGTTGTTGTTGTTTGGTTCATTCTTTTGATTTTACAGGTTGTGGGGGAATTTTTCCTTGTCCTCCTATTTTCCCCATCTCAGAATACCTATCCAGTAACATTAGAGTGAAAGTACAATGGATTTTTATATAAAAGTTTTGTGATAATATTATTTTTTAAACAGTTGTAGGGAAAAAAAAAAAAACCACCCTCACACAGAGCCTGTGCCGTGGTTTTTGGATTTTTGTTTGTGTATAGAGACTTTTCTTCTGCAAACTGACTGTAAGAGTGTGCTGCCATCATGCTGGTCAGCAGGGAGTTTTTAGACATTTTTGCAATGAGGAAGAAAGGATCTGAGGAAGGGATAGTGAAGAGCATTCATCTATTAAAATATCGATCTGTTTAGTTGCATGTGAGTGCATTTACAGGAAAGCTACAGGTCTGGTCTGAAAAACAACTCTTCTTAACCAGCACTCTAGACTGGCTTCTGTCGTATCTGTGGCTGAGTTTACAGTGAGGGGTAGCTGGGAAAAGGAGTTAACAAACTGTGTGCAGGTGCCAGGTATGGAGACAGGAGAAAGCTGGAGCTGTGCCTGCACTCAGTGCCTCCGTGTGTGCAGGCTAAAAGGAAGTCTCTCTTCAAATAAAGCATCAGTTTCTGGCTGCCCTCTTTGTCCTCTCCCTCATCACTTTCATTCCCCCTCCCATCCTTTTTCGTTTTACATACATAGTACTGTCCTCTACATTCCTTCTGCTGTTTGGGAACACTCAGAATCTTGTTTTCTTTTCCTTTTTTCTTTGTTTCTCTTTTTTCCTTTGTTTAGTCTCTTTCTCCCTGTTTTTCTCTCCTGCACCTATTTCCTTTAGATTCTTCTCTTTTACATCCCTTTCTCTCCTTTCTTGTATTCCTTAGATTTTTCTTACCTTCTTTAATGTAGTTGTAAATCCCAATACCCTTCCATTGCACCAGCTGTGTTCATTCTGAATTTTTATTGTCATCTCCGTAAACCTCCATCTTTCTAGTTCTTACTACACTCTTCCTGATTGTTTTATATTGATATAGTGTATATATATACATATATTTATATTATCACTGCCTTATTTGGTTCCCAATAGCATTCAGAGAATTGTGTGCATGTAGGAGCTGATTTGTAAATTTATAGGGTGTCTAAACTTCATTGTTTGATTTCAGTCCAAGAAGCAAGAAGTCATGAAATGCTATATAGCTCTAATTTCAGCAGGACAGAGCATTTACTTACTTTATATTTTAATTACACTGCTGTGTATATGTGAAACACGTATCTCCCACCTTATTTTAAACCATTATAGTCATATATATACACCTGCTTTGTCTGTCATCTGTTCCTGCAGAGTCAGTTGCTCTGGAATACAATGAACAATAAAGAGCAACAAATTACTGTGAGATCTGAGGCATCTCAACTCCAGTGATTTTTGCAGATGTTGTTTCAAGTGATGAAGAGCAGCTGGTGCTCAGCTGGCTTTCTCTGAATCTGAGAAGTTACATCAGTTAAAGTGGTGAAAAGACCTGCACTTTATAATAGTGCCCTTGCTTCGTTTTTCATGAGATTATATCCTGTGACTGTATTTTGTGATTCTAATATTTGATCTCTCTAAAATTTAACCATTTCTGATGATTTTTCATCTTTCATTGCTGGATGTACTGCCCTCAGACTTGTTCACAAAAAAAGGAAAATGTAAATCCTGCCTTCTGACATGCCTGTGCTTTAAGAGCCAGGATGGATTTTTAATTTCATTTCCAGCAGCTGCCCATGAGAAGGCAGCCAAGAGATGTGGCTGAGAGAAATCAGCTTCTGTTTATTGTAGATTGGCTGGCATAAGGACTGAACTGTGATATACAGAGAAATTGCAAATGACATCAAAGCCTTGCTTAGTCATTTAAATACCACTGTAAAATCTTCAAGACACAGTTACTTACCTATTCACACAACATAAAGAGTAGTTGAAAAGCTAATCAAATAAAGATAGTTTATAAGAATTAACAAGATTAAAATGAGTAGCTGGTGTAATGAACTTCACTTTATGTGGTTCTACAAATCTAAGAGATTTAGATTTTGTCAATGTCTCTTTAATAATAACATGCTATTATTATAATGGTTATTGTAAGTTCTTCTGCAGAGTTATTTCCTGGCATAGTAATAGCAGGAGACTGGCAAAAAGGTCACAGGTTTGTAGTTTTGTGTTTAAAAAATGTCAGCCTTCTTGAGTTCTGAGTTTTCATTACTCAGAAGCAGGTATTACTAACCCAAAACTTATATGAGCATTTGTAATCTTCAATGTTAAAAAATAAATCAAAGAATTCTTTTGCCCTCTGTCAGAATGTGTTTGCAGTCAGGATGTAGTCTGTGTTTTGTAGCACAAAATATATCTGTATTCTCTTTACCTAAACACTACTCAGCCATTGTAGATCACATGTCACATGAAAAGAGATTCCTAATTCTATTTACTGCCTGTTACATGACAGAAGGAACCAGTTATACCTGCTTGCTGTTCTGAGAAGCCTCAGAAAAGCAAACTTTTGGGATGGTTTTTAGTGGGGAGGCACGACTACTGCAGAATATGTAGGCAGTTCTTGGAATAGTATTTAAAATTCTCTTTTACTCTGTTCGAGGGAGAAGTAAGCAACTTCTCCCTACATTTAAAGTTCAGTTTCTCTGGTCAAAGCACCTGTTGCAGTCTAGAATAGCTGGATGTTGTAGTAACAACACTGTCTTACCAAAGCTTTGCCCACTGCCAACCTGATGAACCAGTGTCTGTAGCAACTTCAGGTGCACTGTATGAGATAGAATTCTAGAGATAGAATTCAGCTGTAAAAGAGAATTATTTCTGACTGGCCATGTCCAAAATTGAGGTAACAGAACCTGCACAGAATACCTGTGGCAAATTTTGACTACACACTGCGTAAAGAGAAAATCCCAAGATTCTGCCTCATAAAGCAAATATATGTCTCTGATAAATAACAGATCTGCCTCAGGAGGTAGGAAAGTGCTCAGTTCATCTCTGAAATTTTGTACCATCCTTGAGAAGCCATTCCACTAACTACAAAAGCATTTTATGTACTAGTACTGACTGCAGGAGACTGTCATAAGCATTCTAATGTGATTTTTCTTCTGTTTTATATATGACAGCTCATAGTTTTCAACTTTTCTGGGTTGGCAGTCCCCAGGAAACTCTGAATAGCTGCAGCCATCCTTTCTTAGGCATTCTTATGGGAATACAGGAAAGACAAGGTTGTGTGCATGGCCCAGAGTGTCGCTGCTCCTTTGGACACTGAGGTCATTTACTGTGCATTTACAGCAGGATCCACAGTCTTCTCACAGAGCCATGTTTGGTGTGGATTTTGTTACTGTTTCTGCAGAGAAGAGTCTTCTATTTATATCACTGGAATTACAGCCTTTCCTGTGCAATTGGATCTGTTTTTATAGTAACATAAGGTGCAGGGTGAGATTCATCTCACCCAAAAGTCAGGGCTACTTGAAAATTCTGGGGCCGTGAGCAGCATTTTCTAACAAAGTTTACTTTATGAAGTCTTAAAAGACAAATGAACACGACCAGTCAAGGTAGTCAACTTCCTGATTTTTCCTGTCTTACTGATATTTATGCAACGTTCTAATCTTCATGTTTTTAGATTCTGTCTGTAACAGCTACATGAGAAATCTGAGATTTTATCTTGTATGACTGTAATAATTCACTTAAGTCTTTCCCTTATCATCTGTGCTGAGGTTAAAATGGGTGCACTTGCAATGTTGAAAAGAGGTTAAATCCTATTTCAAGAGGATATAAGCTTTAATTATAGATATTAAGTGCCTTTACACTTTCCCTAAAGGTTAGACATTTAGCTTGAATATTAATCTTTTTAAAAACAGGTGTGCTGTAAAGGTTGGTTAATTTTATTTTATGTAGTATCTCTTCCCTGAATTTAAAACTCTTCTGAAAGGAACTTCTAGACTTTTTTAACACATGGCTGTAACAAAGAGAGTTTAGGCGTTAAAAAAAATGCCTGTAAAATTGTTTTGTCGTGGTTTTAAGCACTAACATGCTGTCAGTATATTGCTGCTATGCCATTTTCTCATGCAGGTGCACATTATTATTAAATAAGTGAGGGGCATGGCAGTAGATGAAGCATAAGATTATAGGTAAAAAAACCCCATAAGGTAAAACTGTCATTTGAGAAACAAAATCACTGTCAGAAAGTCCCATCAAATTTCTTAAAGACATTCTTGGAAATTTTATTTTACAGCCTTCTATTTAATGTGACCAATGGACAGGAGGAAAAAAAGACTGAATGATCAAACCCTAAGTTTTTTTAAAATTCTCAAATATTCAAGAGGTTATTGAGGTGGAAATATTGAAAAATCATAATTTTCATTTCCATTTCAAAGCCAGCAAAGTATTCCACAAAATAAAGTTTGCAAAGTAAATAATACTTTCAAATAAAAATGTGGTGGTCCAGAGCATTTGGTGTTTCACAATAACACAGCACTGCAGGCAACTTTGAACACACTTCTTACTGGTTCCAGATTTGGCTCAGGTTTTGGTGATTATGGGCAACACTGAGCAGTTATTAGAGACTGTTGACATCCCAGCTTCTCTTGAGTTTTCCTAAATACTCCAAATACACAGAAATGGCTTTGAACCCAGATAAAGAACTTTTGCTTGAAAATAAAATAATTCAAACTCTGAGTTTGAAAAGAGCAGAAATAAAAGAGAATTTTAACAAAATTTCTTCTGCCAACTGGATCTTGGAAAATCAAGCACTTCCCTTCAGGCTTGGAGATCTCTAAGTCCATCAACCTTTAACTGATGTGCTGAACTTGTAAAGGAAACAGTACAATCCTTTTCGGGCCCCTGGGTAGGTTTTTTTTTCCTTGCCTTTGGGGCTTAGCTGTGACCTCTCCATCCTCTGACCAGCAGATCCCCAGTCCTTATATTTTCTGAGGTTTTCTGCTGTGTCTCTGGCAGAGGGCTGTGGGTGGTTCCTTCCAGCTGAGCAGCCTTGTTCATTATCAAAGAGGAAGCAAATTTTCTGTTTTTCAGTGCACCCCACCTCATGCACAGCAACTCCTAAAAGTCAGACCATTTTTTTTATTTGCTGACAGCCACAGATTTTTAAAAGAACATAAATAAGTGCCTCAAATATATATAAGTAGTCAGACACACTTGATGGGAGAGAACTAAGAAGTTTTATTGCTCCTGAGACACGAGTTGTGAGCGAGGGGGGATGTTGTGGTTCTCAGACCTTGTTGTACAGAGAACTGTGAAGAGAATCCTAGGCTGAGGTTTGTACTAAATGTGATGCCAGAGTTTCTAGATCTGTAGTTTATTTCTCCTTCTAAGCCATGAGGTTGCAAGTCTTGTAGAGTAGTTTTTGTGCATTTTGTTATGTTTATTCCATTTTTCAAGATTTTCTGAGAAACAAGTTAACTCCTTGTGTGGTTAAGAGGCGGTTGGGTAAATTGTTTTTATTACATTCTGAAAATGCAGTACAAAAGGCTTTGTGTTATGGAGGGCTGGTGAGAATTTGTCATGCAATAGAAGATAGAATTTCAAGGAATGCAGCAATTTTTTTACATGTTATCTATCTTGTCAAAAGGACACAGGCAAACGTATAAGTAAACAGAATAAGTATATTGATGAGAAATAAGTAAAATAGAGAATGTGTAGAAGTTGGTATCCAGAATTAAGAATTTATTTATGAAAAAGCATTCATTAAGCAAGTTGTTTCACACAGAACCACTATAGGCTGGTTTACTGTGGATTTGTGTTGTGTTTCTTTGTCCTCTCCTGCTGAGAGTTCAGCTTTTCCTCATGGATTTCCACCTTAATACAATGCCTCCTGTCTCTCCTTTTTGTCTCCATAGCTCTCACTTCTCTCTCACCCCCATGCCATATAAAAATCATCCCCATGATCCTATGACCCAAAACAGTGCCCTGGTGAAAAAGCAGCAGGTATAATAGCTGGGTAGGAGATAACCAGGCAAGCAGAACAATCAGAACCAAACCACATTACAGCCTTTTTTTGTCCCCCTGAGAATTTGGCAGTCAGGTGTTTCTCCCTCTTCCCTCCTTTATCCCGATGCCGATTTAAAAAATATTTGTGAAAGCATTGGTTCTTTCTGATTTTACCAATATTTCAGATTTGATTTTGAAATAATTCTTACTGATGTTTCAAAATGTGTTTTACACTATGTGTTTGAAATTGTCCAGCATTTTAGAAGGAGAAGTGAAGGTTTGGGGCGGGAATGGTGAGGGCAGGCCAATATTCCAAGTCGCTCCATAAGACATCGTTGGAATCAAGGCTAAAATAGAACAAAGCTGAGCTTAATAAAATCCAGTTCTAGCCTCTCTCCCATTAAGCCATTTCTTATGTATAATTACATTATCTGTGAACACTTTTGATGTATATAAAATTTTTTCTGTGGGTTTTCTTGTTAAAAGTCCAGCTTTTTTAAGCTCCTGTTCCAGTCATACCAGATGCATTGAAAGTTTCCTTTTCCAAAGTTCAGTTTACCATGAGCCTTTGCTTTATTGATTTTTTTATTCTCTCTCTTTTTTCCCCTGTTGCCCAATAGGAGCAGTCTCACAGGTGCTGGACAGCCTGGAAGAAATTCATGCACTTACAGACTGCAGTGAAAAAGACTTAGATTTTCTTCACAGTGTTTTCCAGGATCAGCATCTTCACACGTTACTAGATGTAAGTTTTCTATGACAAAAATTTGAATGAGTTCCTGTATCTGTTGTTCATTGGATAAGTTTTTTTTATCCTGAGCATATTACCATTTTTTGTTTGATACCAAAATCAGTTTCTTTAGTTGTAGAATGTAAGAATCATCCAGCACTTTATGCAAAAATACATTTTTAGGATTGTAATGTAGAGTATTTTAGAATATGTAAGTGATTAAGAGTTTGAGTTAATAGGTTTGCTTTAAAATAATTCATCAGAATAGCTTTTTGTTCTTTTAATAAGAGTCAGATTTCTTTTTTATTTTAAACATGAATTACAGCTTTATAACTGTACATATTATATTATTAATATTAAATGTACTATCCTTAAGGCAGTTCTGGGGATATTCTTACAAGTGTGATTTTTTTTGTGTGTGAAGTGCCATGGAAGGCTCATTTCTCTTTTACACTTGGTATGTAATAGGCTCAGTCATCTAAAATCTGTGCTGTTCTGTGGTTCTGAAGAGCTGGTAGTCCATAAGGCAGCAGTGTCTTACTGGAGGGCCAAAACACTCGTTGAATGACAAATTCCACAGCACATCATGCTGTCAGTGACTTTGTATATGCACAGCACTGAGGTCTAAAATAAAACTCAAAAGAAGTAGCAGAAAAAAATACTTTCCCTGATGTTTTTCTCTGGGATGTGCGAATACCTAATGTTGAAGACAGAGGACTTGCTTTTCAGACAAAACTAGCTTTTTCTAAAGCAGTCTACACCTTGCACTGAGAAAAATCTCCAGATGGAGGCAAATGCAGAGAGGCACCTTGGCAAGTGCTGTGGCACAGCAGTGGCAGATCTGTAGCAAAAGCAGCTGGCACTGAGGGGCCAGTGCTGACAGTTCTGTGTGTTCTAAGGGCTTTTACTTCAGGCCAGTTGTGCTGCTGTCCTGTGCACTGAATAACCACTGGTAGGTGAACAGCATCTTTTATTTTAATGTTGTTTGAGAGTAAATACGCTCTGGTAACACTGGTATGGTGAAAATGTGGGCATAATGAGATGAATTTAAAAAATGCACTCCTGGGTCAAACCAAAATGCTTGTGTGATCACGTGGATGGTGACCTTTTTAGTACAATGTCTTAAACTGAACAGCTCAGTGAATATCACCTATTTAACAACATGTGTGTGGTTTTCACCCAGTGCAAGAGCCACAGGAGTAGGAGTCATCCAGCTGTCTGATCTGCAGGTGGATGATTATGTTTGTAGAGACTTGAGAGAGTTTTCTGCAAAACTGTTGAATGCTGTGGTTTCTCTGTGCAGCTTTGCACGAGCACGAGCTGAATGTAAACAGTGCCACAGGTCCTTTGGTGTCTAAACTCTTTAAAATGTAGTGAATGATTTGTACACTTGTTACAGTTTGATCAGTCACTCGAATTCTGTGCATTCTTGAAGCTTAAGGGATTCCAGTCCCCACATTTAATCTGGAAGTGGCCCCGGCTGCTGGGTTCTGAGCTGGCAGCACAAAGCTGCTGGCAGAGCACAGCTGCCCCTGGGACTGGAGGACCCAGAGATAGGGAGTTGGCTGCTAAGTGATGGTGGCACTGCTCTGGCACGACACTGCAGTTCTAATCTTTGTTCTCTGATAATTGTTTATGCCTTTTGCATCAACAGTCATTGGATTAAATTATATGAAGCACACAGGAGGAAGGGACTAGGAGCTCGTGACTTTCCTGAATTGCATCTCCAACAACTCATCTTTGCAATTTGCATTAAAATAGGACTTTTGTTCCCCCAATTTAAGTTAATCTACCTTGTGTCCCAGATGCTTGAATTACTTTTTATATGGCATGGTGCAGTATAGAAAGGTAATCAGTTAATATGAACATGAAATAAAAAATCTGGAGAGGAGTAGAATAACATGAGTGTAGTGAGAACCAAAACACTTGTGTCACTCATGCAGAAAGGTTTTGGATATTTATTAACCATTATAATGTTATCATATAACTTCTGGGGCTTTGGTAAACCACGTGGCCTTAGTTTCAGTATTTTCCTGGGTGGAAGGTCTGCCAGACATTAACTCATGCTTCTGCAATGCTTTTGCTTTTTTTCTGCTCTTGACAGTACCAGTCTGGTTCCTAGTACTTCATTCATGACCTCTTTTTGCTGTGATGGTCCTTGGTAGCTTTTCAAATAAGGAACACCAGCAGTGAATTTATAGTTTTCACATTCTTAATCGGTGATTCTCGTAAACAGAAAGGAATGTATTTAACTGCACCTTATAAAGATACCTGTGAGAACAAAATGCCATCAAAAAGCATTTTTGTTTTAATTTGCTGTGTGGAAGGGAGATGATAGAATCTTCCCAAAGATACTTTGTTTAGAAAAATAAAAAATAAAATTCTGAAAGAGTGCAGTGTCCTGAAAAACATATTTTAAAGCCTGAAGCAAGTTACAGCAAGTTAGATTATTTGAGAGAGTAGCTTTTTCATGTCAGTAACTTGAATGTGGGAGATTGGCTTCTGGTTTTGTATCAATATTATTCCAATTACTTACTCAGACTTCGGAAAAAATCCCCAGTTGTACTTGGATGAAGTTCTATCAGAGAAACTTTTCTTCTCAGAGTATTTGGGGTTACTGAAACCACCAGACCAAGTAACCTATAAACCATTTTATCCCACTAAGTAGGAATTTTCTGGTCTGTTGTGAAGTTGTGGATGTCACTTTGCATTAAACTACTGTTCCTCTTCTGTGGCCATTTTCCACAGTTAAATTTGTTCTCATGTTCCTGTTCTTTCTCAAGAGTTATCCTTATTTTTAGATTAAGCACATGATAGTAGATCATGCCTGCTGCTGGAATATCTTATTTTGCCTCTGACATAACTTTTTCTGAAGGCCAAAAAAGAAAGGACAGTCGTTTTATTAAGGGTGCTGGTTACCCATGTGTTGGGTTTTTTTCAGATCATAAAAATAGAATAGAAGTAATTCTTCAATTCTTCTTTCTCAGTAGTTCAGTAACGTGGATGTTATGAGGACAGGCACCTCTGAAGGCCCCAGAAGGCATCATTGCATCAATTGTTTTTAATTGATTAATTTGTTTAGATAACTGTCTTAAGATTCTCTTCCAATTTACATTTGATGGCCAAAGGTGTTCAAAACAAGGGGGGAAGAAAGTGCCAACTACTTAGAAAGTATTTTATATTCACTCTCAGCCAAATCCTGCAATACAGAAGCATATCCTGGTCTGGGTTTATTGAATAATTTCGTTGTGTGGGTTTTTTTCATCATTTTACGGAATCCTCTGGTTTGTGTTTAGTGGGGTTTTTCCTGCACTGCAGTTACACAATTTATTATTAAAAACTTAATTGTGTTTACTGCAGAGAGTAAAGAAAAGGCCCTTCTAGAAACAACCATATAGAAATATTCGCTGCCTAAAAGAATTATTGTTTAATGATTGATTGATTTTTTTTTAAAGTAAAAAAATAACTTTTGTTTGGATAGAATTTTTCTTTTTTCTTGCTTCCGTTAAATGTGTGATGATCAAAATATTGGTGAATGGTGTAGGACATTTCTCTGTGTCACTTAGAAATGTCTGGGTTTATGGCTATATAAAGCTTTATAGACTGTTTCATTCCAGTATCCAATTTAGATGATAAAGAATGCAGTACAGTATATAAATAACTTTATGGAAAAACAGAGTTAAATTGAAGTAGTGAAAGCAGTTTTTTATTACTATGGACAGATTTTTAGAAGCCTTATTAAATGCTTGAATTAAATTCTTTTTTATTGGCTTTCATGAAAGACATCCTGGGAGACACTACTGTCCTGTGTCAGCAGTGCTGATAAAGAAATGTGAAGAGGTTACTAATTTTGGAGGTCATGACAAAAGATTTTACATCAATGGTTATTTATTTTGCGAAGTGTAGTGGGCTTCAAGGTTGTGCTTGGTGGGGAAGAGTTTTACACATTATGTTTCATCCCTATCAGTGCATCAAAAGGAATTTTGCTCAAATATAAACCCAGGAGCTGCTGTTTGGTGCAGCTGCCTGCACTGAAGGAGATAAGAGAAATCATTCTCCTGTTGAGTGGAGTGCTTTGGTCACCTCTGCAGGGCCCTGGCTGGGGCGATTCTGAATGCAGATGTCACTCGATTTACAAGTGAGATTTTCACCCAGCAGGAGAACAATATCAGCTTTAGTGTGACCGGGGCCTCTCTGCTGGCTTTGTCTGCATCTGTCTGTCCCAAGGCGGAGATAGTTCTTCTCTAGGCTGATGTCTTTTGGCTGGTAATTTTAAAAGATCGTTAAATTATTTTCATAAATGGAATCCTTCAGGTAAGTGTTGTTATTTCTGTGATAGAAATGTTACAGGCTTTCAGGAAAGTTTATTTCACCTTTAGTGGCTTAACACACCACACACACGTATGGTTTTAACTAAACGAGGGTAAAAAAAATTTTGCACTGGCCATTTGTATCATATCTATGTGTGCAGCCACTTCTTTCCTTTTTGAGTTTAATTTATATTCACAGTGCATGTATTTAAGGCCTACTGATTTCTCAAGAGAATCTCACTTCTGTGTCTGTTATCCTTTGTTGCTCATGGTAGCATTTCACAGGAACCTGCATCTGTGCACACTTCACAGTTTCCTTAGGATTTCTTTTGAATTCTGTCATCCAGACAGATTTGGTCCTGAAGTCCAGACTTTTAAGGAAACATATTTTCTCTTTTGCTAAAATGAATGTTGTTGGAACCTCAGTTTAGCTTCTTACATGGTTGGCTAGAGCTTTCTGCTGGGTTTATTTTGGTTTGTTCTGTTTACCCTCCGAGTCTAGATCTTGGCACAGTAAATTTGAATGTCTGTGTAGAAGTTGCAGTTATTCAGCAGTGTCCAGGCATGGCTGATACAGTATCCTCTGACAAGTTTTTAAACTCTCCATGCATTTATCCCTGATCTCCTCTTTTTTGAGCAAAGTGTATTATTTTAACAATTTTAATGTATACTTGAGAATTTTTTTAAAAAGGGGGGAGGGTGAAGCAAAAAAGAAGTTTTTGATTTTTCTCTTCAGGATGCTTTCATTGCTTTTTTTCTTTCATTTTAAATCATTAACAGACTGGTGGAATATCTGTGATGTAGAAAATAGAATAAAACTAGCAGATGTGCATAAAAAGCTTAAATATTTTCCTAGATCATCCAGTTTTACTCTGTTTTGATTTGAATTAGAATGACTTTCTATGTGAATCACATGGTGTGGTTCGAGTTTTTTTGGATGCACATTGGTCCTTACCCTCTTGAATACTGATTCTGTTAACACTCATAGGGGAACATGTTTCAGTGAAACCTGAATGCTTCTCTTTTGCAAAAACAGATCACAAAGTGTGGGATGGATGTCTTGCTTAAAATCTCTAGGAACGTTATGCTTAAGTGAAATAATACTTCATCATTTTTCAAACACATTTTTTCCATATTTTTAATTGTCATTTATTCATATCTTTGTAAGACAAAAACACATGGAAAATATTTATTAAAAAAAAAGACCCAGAAGAAACTATGTTGGCAGGAAGGCACCTTGCTATTTGGGGAATCAAATCTGGCTTTTATCCCAGTGCAGAGGCAGCGTGCTCAGCCCCAGGGAGTGGGAGGGACTGTCCCACACTGCAGTGGGAGCTCCTTTCCCAAGCAGTGTAGATGGAACAATGACCAAGCCTTAGAGAGAACTGTGAGGAATTCCTTCAGCAGGTGGGCTGGATCATCACCACCACTGCAGTGCATTTGTTCTCGAACAGGTAACTTCTCTGGAAGCTCTGTCTGAAGGAACACAAAAAGCAGAGGCTATCCTGAAATTCTTTCTGCATTATTTCATAACCATTCTCTGAAATACTTTCCATTTTCATCTTCCACCGTACCTTTGCATTTCATTTTCTCTGCTGCTGGGATAGGTGGATCACTTTGCCACTCAGCATCATCTCATTGTTTTCTTGTTCTTCCTGTTCCTCTGCCTTACAGATTAAATGGGGGATGTATTTTATATTTAGTCTTCAGAGCAGAAAACATTGTTGTTCCACATTTTATAGTAAGTGAGTGGGTCTCTTAAACCCAAGGCTAATACAAATATGAGCCAACTTTTTATTAATTGAGAGTAATTTTTGAGAAATTTCTGTATCCACCAGTTCCCAACAATGCAAAATTCTGGCTCAGTTTTCCTGACACTTTGAGAGTTACGTTGTTGTGCTTAACCTCTTCTGTTTTTTAACTGATATTCTGTCCTTTTGAGTATTTATAAGCTTGATACTTATGTGGTGAATCTTCAAATGAAATGCAGCTTGATAATGTGCTTTAAATGGGAATTACAGTCCTTAGCCCATTCTTCTTGGCATGATGTCATCTCCTCTGTGTAAAAGATGTGTCATTGTGTCTGTGCACCAACATCTCTTTCTCCAGAATCCACAGACTTCTCTTTTTATGTGGAACTAAACTTTCCTGCTATTTCAGTCTATTTTTGAGTTACTGGGCCCTGATACATCAAAGAGCAGTAGTGTTATACTCCTGACACTTGTGGAACATTTAATTAACTTCACTGATATTGTCTTGGCATAAAGAGGATCAATTTCATTTTAGATCAACTTTCTACATTTTATTCACTTCTTCTTGCATTGTGTGTAATTCAAGTTCCTTTTTAACCATAAGGGCCACCTGATTTGTTTGGGTTTTTTTTTTCCTTATAAACCTACAGATTCTTAGATCTATTATTTCTCAAGAGCTTGGGATCTACTCTGAGAAATGACAAAAATAAAGAAATGCTGTGGCACCTGGGCCAGAAATCTTGAATAATGCTTCAGCAGTTAGTTTACATTCAAATCCCCAAAGGCAATGTACAAACAGCCCCGTGAGCTCTGCTTCAGTGTCTGAATTCAGTCAGCCCTCACTGCCTCCTTCCAGTCCTTTAGGTACCTGGCTGGGACATGTGGACTGTTCCAGGTGCTGGTGATCTTATTGCAGTGTATTTTTATTCTCAGAAGATCCTTGCAGAAAATTTATGTGAATAGGGAGAAACAAAAATAGTTGTTAAATCCAGCATTAACACCTCCTGGTGCAAGGTGTGCTCCATGTCACAAAGCAGGGAAGGAGCTGTGTTCTTGTGCAGTTATTGTGGATTTAACTAGTTTTATGGGTTCTGTATCCCCCTGGAATGAGGTTTGTGGTCATTAGCATTTTCTCTTCAGGGTAATAATCCAGTCCTGGCAAGGTACTTTGGCCAACAGGATTGGGAATTAAGCCCATTTAGGCCTAACCTGACTCTGTTTGTTCCTGTTCTTGGTTATTAGTCCATATTGAAAGGTGGAGGAAAGACAGGAGCAGAGGTTTTTCTGTGGGTTGTAGCAAGGTGTTTTCCATAGGAAAAAAACTTTTATAAAGCCCCTCTGTACTGAGGGAATAGTTTTTCCTGGTGCTTATTGAATCATTTAGGTTGGAAAAAAATCTTTAAGCCATCAGGTCCAGCTGTAAACCCAACACTACCAAGTCCACCACTTCACCAGGCTGCCTGTTCCAGTGCTTGATAACCCTTTTGGTGAAAATTTTCCCTAATATCTAATCTAAAACCTTCCCAAGCACAACTTCAAGCTATTTCTTCTTGACCTATCCCTCTTACTTGAGAGAGGATATCAACCCCCAGTTTGCTACTCCTTTGAGTGACTTGTAAAGAGTGACAGGGTCTCTTCTGAGCCTCCTTTGCTCCAGACTAAACACCCCAAATTCTCTCCTCATTCTGTTTAGACTTCTGCTCCAGTGCCTTTATCTAAACTCCTTCCAGCACCTCAATGTCTTTTACATTTACTTTTATCTGATCAGCTGCATGGTGTCATCTCTAAAAAGTGCTTTGCCTTGGTTTTGTTAAGATCAGCTTCAATGATACCTGATGCAGTAAAAAAGAAAAAAAAAAAAAAAGTAGTGACTCCTCTGTTATTGAAATAATGGGATTTTTGTGTCCTTGAAGTCACTAATATAATTGTAAAGTAATGTTCTAAGCCCAAGTTCTTCCCAGCATTACAACTGGTATATTCCAGAGTGAGAATGATTTGCTTTTTTTTTTAAATGGGACCTTTGAATTTTATTGTACTGGTTTTCCAGCCACTGTGCTGGTTTTGTTGGTGCTGCCATGTACAAAGCAGGACCTTTATCTCCTCCTGGTTTGGCATATTTCATCTTTGCAGAAGATGTTAAAACATTTGCAGTGTGAACAGAATGAAGCCTGGTTATGTCTATGTACTGTCTGGCATGTCTTTAACATCTGCTGTCGCTTGTGGAGAACTCCAGCTTCTACAGTCAATAAATTTTTTATGATGAGTATTAATATGGGTTTTCCTCAAAATAGGAGCCAAATTACTAGGCTGAAGTCCTACTTTGTAAGAAAAGAAAGTGCTGTCAGACACCAGAGTCTGGGTTCATCATACATTAATGAGGCATTTAGGGACACCCGAAATTAACTGGGAGAAAATAATGTCTGCTGTGATTTTGAGGAGTAGCACAACCATTCATTATCAGGACTTCTGTGAGACAACTTGAAATAAATAATTTTTTTTAAATCTTCTTGGTAACTGTGAAGCAAATCCAGAGGCACAATTCAAAAAGTCAGTTGTGGGAGAAGAAATGCACACACCCTGGAGTTTATTTTGTACAAATGTAGTCCTTTCCTTGGCTCTTTTGCCTCTGAGGTGTTAAGGCTTTGATTTTACAGAGTAAGTGCATAGCACTTGCTAAACTCTGCTAAAAAGGAATATGTTTTATAACAGAGCTAAAATTTGTTTGTAGCTCATGTACACTGAAGGTGGAAACTTCACCCCTTACAAAGAAATAAAATATAAGTCATGTAAGTCACATATTGCTGAATATCTGTGGAGTCTGAACCAATGTAAGCATAAATGTGTCCTTGAATCTGTTTTTCACTGTATCAGTGTGTGGAGCTGCAGAGATTTGTGTAGTCTTCGTTTCAGACCGAACTTTGTGTGATTTCCCCACAGTTCATGACTGCCTGCAGTTTTGCTACAGCATTATAACCTTTTGAGAGAATTCAAACTTGGATACATTTTTCACTTTTTGAGGTTTTGATCAAAAGATAAACAGGTATGCCAACTCTTAGCTACATAACAAGATGAAAAACCTTTTCAGTCTTCTTGACCTTAACCTTCTGGTTCCCCTCATGTTTCCAGGCACACAAAATATGTCAATGGAAGATATAAATGATAAAATATTGACTGGTAATGTCTAATACCACAAGGCATCTCTCCCTGTTGCTGACACAGGTAAAGGGCTGTGTGCTTTCCTTACATCTCTCATGTCACCAGATTGCCACTGACAAACACTGTGAAAGCAGAGAAGAGAATTTCTTTCTTTCTCTGGGATCCTTTTTACCCTTTGGATCACTACAAAGGCAGTACATGCACAGTCCTTTGGCTGTGGCTGAGGGATGTGTTTTCCTCCTCAGAGGAGCCTACAGTCATTGCAGGGTTCCACTTTGACTAAAGAGATACCATATCTCTTATATTATTATCTCTTATGTGATAATTTATCTTCATCCTCAGTAAAATAAACCTTCATCATTTGTGTTTTACTAGGATGCTGTTCTGGCAGCTCAGTAGGACCATGTCTGACAGGCAGTCTGTTGTCATGTATAGCACACTCACTGAAGGGTCAGGAATTTTATTCTATCAGTTCTTGAAGCAGATCAGTTCATATATCTCCTTCTTCTCCCATAGCAAGGCACTGACCCCTAAGAAACAGGTATTACCTTCTCTGTGCGTCAGAAATGTGGTCCATAACAACCTGTTAATGTGTATTAAACATTCTCCAGTTGGCATTTAGCGTCACTGATGTGTCAGGATTTCAGGGTTTGTGCAGAGAATTTGTCATTCTCACTCTCTAGAATACACTTGTTTGCCAGTCACGTGCGATGGGAACTGAACTAATGCAGAGAAAAATGGTTTTCCCAGTTGAGTTTCTCCGCTCTATTCTTACCTCCAAAAATTTACATTTCAGTTTAAAACAAAACAAGTGAAGAAGGCCAGAGGAAGAATGGTCCAAAAGAAAAGAAAGCAGCTTTGAGTAAAATCTGAAATTGCATAGGGCTGACTGAGTTTAGCTGGCATAATTTCCTCTTATATGTAGCAGGCGAAGGTGTAAGAAAACCTGGTTTTATGTTTATTTCTGATACAGACAGTACCAAGTGTGGCTCTGTTCTAAAAGGCACAATATGAATATGTAAGAATATAGATGACTTCTAAACAACGTACAGTTGGTCTGCTTTTTGCAGATAAAAGTTCCTTTCAAAATTTGAAGAGTGTATATCTCTGTCATGTGAATAATCAGACTTAAAATTGAAATTCGGGGTCCAATTGCTACTGCAACATTTTTTACTAGAAAGATTATTCAGATGTTGCTTGAATGTGAATATGCACAAAGGAATTGAGTATTTCAAATCTGCATAACCCTTGTCAGGGTTACTGAAAGTCTGAGTGCTTCCAGTAAGAAGCTGCAGTGTTGGCAGCTGCCAATTTTGGGACATGACAGAAACAAACACTTGTTTGTTCAGACAGAATTAATGTTCTGCTTCAGACTGTCTTCTGTGAACACTCTGTCAAGGGATCTAGATTTTAGCTGATAAACTGCTTCCTGAACCCTTTTGTTGAATTAATTTTGTTTGCATTGCTCAGCATTTCACTGGGTTAGGAACTGGAATGTGAATGTTGGTTTTGCTCCTCTTCTTCAGCGAGTGTATCACAAAAAAAGATACAAAGCTGTGGAGGGCTGTAACCTGCAATGCTTTACAGGCACAGACCAGAGTCTGAAAGATGCTTTGGACTTTGATGCAGGATGGAACTATAACATGTTCTGTAGAATTTTGTTGGGAAGCAAAATTTAGGTCTCTGATGCTAAAATGGTGAAAATGAACTTCATGCACAGTTCTTAACAGTGGAGAACTGAGGGTTTGAAAGAGTAAACTGTCCTTAAACAAAGTTGAAGATAAGGCCTCTGCTGTGACCTTGCTACTCTGTGTTTTCCAGTGGTTATTAGCTTCAGGGATGTGTTTCCTTGAGAGCTTAGAATCCCAGGGAAAGAGGCACCCATGGGAACATTATAATATTTTGCATGGGAAAGAAGATGTGAAACAGAACTAGCAGAAGAAAGAATGAAGTGATTTAGCATTTATCTAATTGGCCCTTTAATTTTAGCTGTGCTTTGATACTGCTACTTGTGAGTATTATATATTCAGTGGGTCGTGAATTTCTTTCAGTCTCTGAGCACATGAAACCTCTGGAGTGGATGGAGAACCAGGATGGGGAGCTGTGGGAGGTGACAGAGTGAAAACCCTCTTTGTTATTAAGTGCTGCTGTGCAAGGGGCAGTACCTCTAGATCAGAATTTCTTAGATGGTACAAAAACCTAAAAGTAATGAAAAACGACCCTCTAATATCACTGTGTTGCCTGTGGTTAAACTGCTCAGAAAGTTAATTATTTAAGGACAAATTATAATGATTATTTTTAGATGTTTCAGTGTGAGGGTTTAATAATTGAGGTTGGCAGCCAAGTATCAGGTCTGAATTGCAACTGGATCCCCCCAAAAAATGCATTTGTATTGAATCATCAGGGGGCTTTATGCTCTAGCAGTTCAGTAGCTCTTGTTTTAAGAAGTTTCTCATTTGCCTCACAGAAACTTCGAGGTTTGGGTGGATAAGATACTTGCTGATTTCACTGTGTGATCTGATCTTTATTACATTCAAGATCAGACCAGGCAGTGAGGCTGAATTTCTGCTACTTGTGACATACCTAAAATTTCCAGTGTGACATTGAATAGGGGCTGTGTTGGGACAGTATTCTGACTCCTCTTACAGGAAATGGTTAAAAAAAGAATTTCTGCACATCTGAAAAACTAGTCAGAAGAGAAGAGTTTATTGTTTTGTCTTGCCTGCCTGGTTGTGTTTTAGGCTTTGGGCTGTCTGCTTTAAATATCAGAAGATACAAGCTCCCTTTGTACAGCAGACAGCAAAAAGTCTCAACACTGCAAAAGCTGGTCAACTGATAGCAACTCAACTTGTGGGTATTCTCTTTTATGGCATTTGGGTTCTAACATGCAAAATTTAAATCAAAGTTTTTGATAAGCAATACTATTCTGTTTATTAGCTATAATGTCAATGTATGTTTGTTATGTCAAGTTTTGTTAATACATCAGTTGGGATTGTTAATCTTGTCTAGAGCAAGCTCTCAGTTTCAATTTTCTTTCTAGGAAATGCAGAATAACATGCTGAGGAGTGAGACTGAGGTGCAAAGTATTCAAAAGTCTGGAAATGCTGAAAGTTGCATATGCTGTGGCATTTTACTTTTTTTTTAATTATTATAAATTTTTAATTGATATTTTTACACTTACTGCTTAGTATAATCACTGGAGGTTGGGTTCCTGGACTGAGGGGGCAGTTATTTGCTGGAAAATAGAGACTCCCAGCAAAAAGAAAGCCCATGGTTAGAGCACACATTTTGTCCTGCTGTAAATCTGTTGGTATAGCATAGAAAAGCTTTCTGTAGAGGACAGTGAAGAATGAACCAGTTCATTCTGCTCCACAAGAAAACACCTTTGGTATGATCCCTGTAGGACTTGGATTTGCAGGGCTGCTGAAAGGTGACAGCATTGTGAACAGGATGGGTGTCTGTGATTAAAATGTTGTAGCTAACTGCACAAAGAACTGTGTTCTGTACCACAGGGAACATGCAGAGCCTGGCTGTAAGTGTAATTAATGTTCACTTCAATCTGTGGTGAGTGCAAACAGGTTTTAGTCAAAGTTTTTTTACACACTTTGTAAAACAGTCGTGTAAAGGTGTATTAGATTCTTACATCCAGGGGAGCAAATGTTCCTTTTAATGTGTCTGAATGAGACCTCTACATTGAAATGCTTTCATAAATTGATTATGTAAGCTGTAAAGTCCTTAATTCTAAATTGCCTTTGCTACAGCTAGGATTTAAGTGCAAAAATATTGAAAAGTATTGCAAAGCCAGTCTTTTTTCAAAGATTGCAGAGGAGGCAGGACTGCTTCACCAGTTCTGGTGCATTAGTGCACATTATAAGCTTTGCTCCTCTTGCCTCATGTTAAAAAAAACTCCATTAACTAACTTGTATTAGACTATGCCATTTCAAAATTAATCTCCTCATGCTAGTGAATCCACCAAATCCACATCCTTTGTCTGGGTGGGGCCGTGTTCTAGCTCCACAGTGAATAGATCCCTTGCCTTGGGTAATATATCATCCCTAAACCTTAATGCAAATATGAAGATTTTTCTTTTAAGTGCTGTCAGAGTTCCTCCTAATAGTTTGGTGCCTTCAAAGCAAACCTCAGTAAGCAGAAGTCCTAGAAGATGAAATTTAAGTGCCATGCCTCAGCATGAAGGCGCTATGGAAAAATAAATGCATCCTTGTTTAGTCTGAACTTTGCCTTGACTTTTTTTCTAAACATTCTTTGAGGAACTCTGTTCCCTAATTTTCTTTTTGCCTTCTTCCTAATCTCAGAAGATAACTCTCCCATGTTAGTGGGGAAAAAATTGTTTCTGTAAACTGCTGGTTGTTTTGGGTCACAGTGACAAGGGAAATCAGCAACTTCAGTGACTTAGCTTTTCAACCATTGCTAGAAATAAATGTAATAATAAATTATTAATACTTTATTAATATTACTAATCATCATATTACTGTATTTATATTAATAAACTATTTAAAAGTACTTTCAAGGTAACTTTTCCTAATTTCATTACTCTTAAAAAGGAAAAAGGCATTCAGTAATATCCGTGGTGGGTATCATGCATTTTCTGCTGTGCTTTGGTCAGTCCACAGTTCTCAATGCAGTTTCTTAACAGACATAGAAGGTTGGTACTTTGTAATTTGCTGGAGTTTGGGTGTATTTTGTTAATTTATTTAAGAAAATGTAAAACAACTAAGTGTGTACACAAATAAAATATCTCCTAAACTACAAGCTAGCAGAAAACTTTTATCTCGAAGCATTCAACAGTGGTCAAGGCTGGTTAAATTGTGGAGTTTAGTGGTGTTTTGGCTGCATAAGGTGAAGTTGTTGCATTGGAAGAAACTGATTTAGCTTGACTTTTCTACTTCTCTTTCCCCAAAAGAGTGGTGTAACTGTCCTGCAGGGAATATATTTTGGAATTGACACTGCTGGTTTTGTGCTTATTTATGTATGGGCTTGAAATGTTCAACATACTCGTTAAATTGTTAACCCAGGAAAGTGATGGTGATGTTGGATTGCATTTCTGGCAGTTTATATATCTACTACAGCTGAATGGTATTTCATGTCATGTGAGAAAGAGAAGAGGGCAGTTCTGTGTCCTGGCAAGATTCCCTTTTTCAAACATCCAAGGCCATTCTAAGCCAAACACTGGAGCTGTGAAACTTCCCAGAGGAAGCTCCTGAGCACTCCTTGCTGAGCAGCCTAAATGGTGTTTTTTTGTCACCTCATCCTTGACAGTGTCAGGACCTGCTGAAGGTTTTAGAGTCGTTTTTGTCTTTTGAATGATTTTTTATTTTGAATTTCAGTTAAAATTTGAGTATTTCAAAAAGTTGAGAGATTCCCCAACTTCCCTGGGCAACTTGTTGCAGTGTTTCACCACCCGTGTGATAAAAATGTCTCTAATGGCTTAAAAATGTTATTTGTGCCTTTTTTCTGTCTTACATATTAAAGAAATCATCTAACATAATTAGAAAATAATTACAGGCATGACCATCTTTATATCACTTGAAATGTAAACCAAAAGGTTTTATTTGAAAATACTGCTTATTACCTGGTTTGTCTTAAGTATCCATTTATTTCTTTAAAACGTGCACAATCTGTTAGGTTTGTATGAAAAAAAGCCTGTAATGTCTTATCTCTATTTTGAAACTTGAAGAAAGGTCTTTCTTCCATTGTGCTTTACATAGTTAAATGGTTTTTAAAGGGTTTAAATTTTTTTTTTTTTAATAATTCACATGGAAGGCTTGCAGATGCCTCTTTAAATACGATGACATTCTTCTGTCTAACAGAAAATCCTGGTAAAATAAGGTTACCCTTTTTATGAATACTCATTCTTGGAAGGTTTGTTTTTCTGTTCTCAGAGTATTTAGCTTTTGTAATACTCTATCTTCAAGAGCATTTTCCCATATTCCAAGGTTTATTTAAATTACTATTCAGAATGTTTGATGGTTTGATTTATTGAGATATGCAGGTTGACTCGATTTTACAGGAGAATGTGTGGTTTATAGCATTTATCCAAGATTCATAGGCTCACTTCTAGTAGAGAATATAGTTTGTGTAAATCTGTGGCAAAAGCATGGGAGGTTTGCAGAAGCCCTTAACCTCTTGAACTTTCCCATGTCATCCTATGAACTTGGAATCTATGGCACTGTTCAAATCAGGAAATGTTTAAAAATTGAAAGCCAAAACCCTAGGCTGCTAGGTTTTGTATACAGAACATCTGTGGGTTTTGCAGTTTAACAATCATCCTAATCCTGGTAACGTAAGCAGGCTATTGTAAACACTCATTAATTTATATAAAGTAGCATATGATTTCAGTAGTTTGTTTTCTTGTTGTTTCAGCTTTATGACAAAATAAACACAAAATCTTCACCACAAATCAGGAATCCTCCAAGTGATGCTGTACAGAGAGCCAAAGAGGTAATGGCTTTAAAGTATGGGGTTTTTTACTTTTAAAGGCTGATTGTATTTAAGCTGTAGCTTATTTTTCTTCATTAAGATGTGTATTCTGGCTCATTATCTGAATTATTTCTGGAATGCTACCATTGCTTACTCAAGTTATGTAACAAGTTGCATAAATTTGCAGAATTCTGTTACTTGTGTAAGGATTATGAATATTACTCAGTTTAATATTTAACCTTTTCTTCAACAATAGTGGTGTTAAAAGGAACACTCCTGCTGGGAAATTGCAGTATCTTTCCTGTTCAGGTTATTTATCTGCAGCAGAAATCTGATGTTTATAAAATTTAGTCACAAAAAGAAGTATTTTGAAGTATCATGTTTTGAAATTGAAAAAAAACCCAAGTTTGTCATAGATAAGTCTAAGAGATATCTATGAATGCAATGCAGTGAAGGTGGCCCACTAAGACCAAAGATGGACAGAGATGTTCTTAATTCTTATACCTTGCAAATAGTATGTTATTTCCTTATTTATGGCAAGTACTGAAAAACCCAAACTCATTGTATTATGTATTATCAGTAAAAATTTGTGCAGTTGTTAGGGGTTACATCATAGGAAAACTGTTTATTGTGCTATTAAAGGAGGAAATGTTTAAAATTCTACGTAATAACTAAAGTCACATTGATAGATGCCCTCAAGTCCTAGTCTGGAAAATTTGCTGTCATTTAATCCTGGGGGATGCTTCCAGAAGCAAAATACTCTGCTTTCATTGTCCTGCTTAGCTCCATGTGAAAAATAAGGTGTAATAATCAGGTTGCAGGCAGATGAGCTAAAGCTTCTTTAGTCCTCCTTCCCCAGTGATGAAGTGACTCAGATTTTATAAAATCTGGAGTTCGGAGGTGGGGTAGCAGATGGTATCTTGAACAATTGGTTTTATGTGGTTTTAATTCTGCTTTTAAACCAATTGTTTTAATAAATTGAGACCATAAGTGAAAGCAGCAACTGGTGGAGGTCTTGTGTGTCACTTGTTAACACTCAGTTCCTGTCCCCATGTATTTAGCTGTTGGTGGAATGCTGTCAATTTAAAAAAAAAAAAAATCCAACCCCAAAACTTGTTTTCTTCAAATTTCTGCTTTAATCTGTTTCAGAGAGAACATTGGAACAAGGTATTTTATTCTCTTGGGGCAGCTGGGTGGGGGCACATTCTCTTAAGCCCTTTCCTGTGTCAGAAATGTTGGTTTGTATAATCCTTTGGGGATATTCTGACTGAGAAGTGAGGGGTTTCGTTTCTTCAATAGCTTTAAAAGAAAGTTACAGTGGGGCATTTCTCCTGCTTATTTTGCAGGTATTGGAAGAAATTTCATGTTACCCAGAGAACAATGATGCAAAGGAGCTAAAGCGTATTTTAACACAACCTCATTTCATGGTAAGCAGATCCTACTCTTATTGGGTTTAATTCTCTATGTTAGAAAACTTAAGTCAGTAAATTCTTAAAATCTGCAAGTGATGGAACTGCGTACAATACACTTATTCATAAATATTTCTAACCTGCTGCTCTGGCAAAATAATTAGTATTGCTGCTACTATTGATCCTCATTACTGTGCTGAAAACTGTCAGCAGTTTGGAGTAATGTAATTATGGAGCAGTTTCACTGGGGTTTTGGAGGTCTGTGTTGCACAGGGAAAGAAGAATGAATCTTTTTGGATGTCCATAGATACAGAGCTGGGATCATCATTTTTCTTTTTCCAAAGGTCTTCTTAGGATAAAGGTGTGTGAATTCATTCCAAAATAAGAGTTTATTTAATATTATTCTACAATCAATCAGTAGTTTGTACAGTCTGTTGAGTATGTGTTACATATCAACACTTACTCTGTGTGTTTCCCAAATCTGATTTGAGGCAATAATTGTCCTAAATTCAGGGAATGTTACTGCTTTTTAACTTGGTTCAAGTTGCTGAAGTCCAGTAATTTGAAGGACTTCTTTTGTTTGTGCTATAGGTGAAGTTCATAAATTGAGAAATAAACATGTTTGCCTAAATCTGCTGTACACGACTGTCAGCTTAAAATCATGAATTTGACTTTCTCTAACACAAGGATTATATGCAGGGGGCTTTGTGGAATTTGCTCACCTGAAAGGTGAATTACTGTAAGTCTGAAGGATAAACCTAATTTCCAGGGAAGTGTGAGCTGAAACCAACCTCCTCCTCAGGTACAGAATGAAATCTGGGTAGCTGCATGTCCCAGTGTGTTCTTTTGATGACTCCTCTAGCCTTGGCCACATTTACTTTTGTACTTTAAATCAGATCAGGAGCGTGTTTTTAAAGTGAATCTCCTGATTGTCCCTTAACAGTGTTTGGTTTTCAGCACATCAGGGTCTCAGAGCATGCAAAACAACCTTTTTCAGCTAAAATTAAACTGAATTGTGTGCCAGGAGCCAGTTTAATCCAGCAGCTGATGGATGCTGTCCACAGGGCAAGTTGGAAGCTCATCAGAAGAAACTCCTGCAATGTGTTCAAGTGTGTACATCAGGTCCTGACTACTCCAATTGTTTTACTTTTTGATTCATTCCTATTTCACTGTACTAATTGCTAATGCAGACATGGACTTCATGCCTGTTCAGCAGCACTCTGATGTTTTTCCCTGGAGATGGTACCTATCCTATCCTAAAGTTTGTAACAGCTCTGATGCAGCATTTAACAGGAACACTTGCTTGAAATAGAACATAAAGCAAGATGGAATGGTACTCAGCCATATTGTAAGAAAGATTTTTAAAAAGGCTTTTTCTGATACTTAGCTTCATTTAAAATCTGACAGGTTCATTTGATTTACTGTTTTTGTGTGTGATTACCCCACAGTGGTGCTAAAACATTACGCACTGTGGAGAAAAAACATTTTTTAAGTATAAATTATTTTCAGAGTAGGCATCAATAGAAGTGATCATGGTGTATAGAAATTTCATGTATCAAATCAAGTGACAGGAAAATTGAGTTGAAAATCCTCTTTTTTAGGTATCTCTGTTCCCTGATACACTCATAAATCTAAAACCATTTGTCAGAATTCTTTTGCTGCAAATCTGTGAAATGTATTTTTCGTAAGGAGTAAGCTGCAATTCCAGAACAAGTACTTTTGATGAGGAGTAATTTCAGCAAGTGAGTCTGTGGTATCCCAGAATAAATTGCCAGTTGGTGAAGTCCCATCATCCCTTTTCCCCATCTTTCATCCTCTCCCGTGTAGTTCTGGCATTCATCTAGAACTGCACTTTAATGTTGCCCTGGGCTGAACCAGTAGAAAATTGCTGCAGAAAAAAAAATGCAACTAACCATTTACTAAAAAGAATTTAGGATAACAGGAATTCTGAGGCTGCCAGGGCCAGAAGGAGCAAGGGAACAGAAACAGTTTGTGTTAGGGAGGGATGTAAAGTAGCAATTAAAGCAGCATAAGTTGGTGTGAATCCACACCTGCAGATGCCACGGTCTCCAGATGCCAAAGGGACAGTTCCATCCTCTCCATGATTCCCACTCCTGCTCCCAGATGCACCTTTATGGGTTGCAGACTTTAACAAAATCATTCTCATATTTGTTGCGTTCTGACTTCCCTTCAGAGCACAGCCTTTATATTTTAAAGGAAACTATTAAGAAAATGAATAACTGTATAAAACAATGTTGTCAGCCCACACTCCGTGTGTTTGCCAGGTGTTACGGACCAAAACCCTGGTTATTAATGCACATTAACTCAGTAATCAGTAAGGTGTAATAAGTAGGAGTGTGCATTAACACCTGTATGATAATGTACTGTTTTAGTTGTTTCCTTTTTTTGATCTATCCATAATCAGAAGAAAAAAGAGTATAATCTGTCTTCTTTACTTAACCACAGTGTTAGTGGGTTAAACTGTGTGCAGGCCTTTACAGAACCAAAACCTGTAAAGTGTGTTTGTAACAGATCTTCATGGGGTTCTGTTCTTCTAGTTTTCTTTTGCCCTCATGTGCCTTATGTCTGCAGAAATAAATTATAAATTTATTCTGTGCATGTTTAACATTTTCATTTAAAGAAATGTATGTAAATTTTGCATGAAGGTCGTTCAGTAGATAATTAATTTAAGAATTCTTAAAGCATTGTCAAGTACCTCATTTGTTATGTATGTACATACTTCAAAGAGCTTTTATTCCATTACACAGGCTTTCAGTAGATTCTCAAATACACCAGTTTCATATGTAAAAGTTCTATTATATAAGTTTAGTATGTTGTAGAAATCGAAATACTTTCTAGGAGACTTTTGCTTAATGACACATTGAAGTTTTATCCATCATCATATGCTTTCCTATGCTGTTCTCTGCAGACAGTGATCCTGCAGTACAGTAGAAAGCAGTTGTTCTCATTAAACTAATTTTTAGGAGGATTATCATGTTCTGCAAAGGAAAAAGAGACGGGAAAAAAACACATTATCAAAATTAGCAGAAATGCATGAAAACAGGCATCTTTAAGTAAGGTCCAATAGGCATCTTTTTGTTAAATGTTTTCAATGTTAACTTGAGCTTGCTGTACTTTAATGTATTTCTGAATTAGCGTTCATTTTTGTGAACATATTCAGAAGTCATTGAGTATAGTTATGGACCTGTAAAAATGCTGGAAGTGCCATATTTTAACCTCCTACGGGGTGAATATTAATGCTAAAAATCATATAAAGCAGGGCAAATATTTGATGTGATAAAAACATAAGGACCTGGATAACATAAGAAATGTAATATTAAAGTGTGGAGAATGTAACAGATACGGATAAGGGAACAGAATCACCTCCAAGGTCATTGTGTCCAACCATTAACCTACATTGGAGTAAACAACACATAAATGGACACACAAATAAAGCAAATTTAATTAAATATTGTTAAGTGATTTAACTTACTTATATAGTCCGAGTCTCTATTACAGAATGTTGCTTTAGTAGTGAAGACTAATGCAGAGGAACTGTTGCAAGTTTGGGCTTAGTGGTTGACAAGATAAGATGAAAAAGAGGAAATGCAGATACAGCTTAGTATCTAACTGAAAAGAGTGTGTGTGTAGATGGGCTTGAAACAGTGGAAAATGGGAGGGAATGTGGGCAAAGCATTATTAATGAAGGGAATTTTGTTCCATCAGTGTAGTGCTGACTTCCCAACTATAGTTTCAAATCGATCTGGGAAATGGGAACATAAAGTGTTTAAGAAATCACCTTTTGTAACATGGTACACTTCAGAAGTGCTGCTAAAGTAGCCAGTGAAAGGTAATGAAGCAGTGTTTTAGCAGTTTGTTGATTTGCGCTGTAATTTTTGTCAAGCATTGTGAACTCAGGGTGGTGGGTCCAGGTTCTTAGGGGAAGGGGAGAGTATGGAAGCAATTACAATAGTAAACAACAAAAAAAAACCAGTATATCATTCTTTCAGTCGGTATTGATCCACAGCTGCCTTTATTTGAGTGAAATACCGTGGCATCTGAGTAACTTCCCATTTTACTAGAGTAATTATTATAGTTTGCACACAAGGGTAGATTCTTGATTCTCTGTCTATGCACGTAGAGATGGACGCCCTGCAGGTGTTGAGAGGAAGGGAGGCAGCATCATTCTCATCAAAGTACCTACAGTAAAAATCACATTAACTCATGCAGGTTTTAGTGTCTCAGTGTGTGTATGTAAGCATTAGCTGTAAGTTTATCTTAGACTCCTTTAAGGGAAAAGCTCTTCAGTAGGAAATGTGGCGCAGAAATCTCATATTTCCTTGACTTTCTGAGAAGCTTTAAAAACACTTACAAGGACCGAGCAAGGGACATGAGAGGTGATAAGACACCTGACATTTTGTGGCTGTGCTCTCCTCCAGGCCTTACTTCAAACTCATGATGTAGTGGCGCATGAAGTTTACAGTGACGAAGCGCTGAGGGTCACTCCTCCTCCCACCTCTCCGTACCTGAACGGGGATTCCCCGGAGAGCGCCAACGGCGACATGGACATGGAGAACGTCACACGGGTCCGGCTGGTGCAGTTCCAGAAGAACACAGATGAGCCCATGGTATGGAGGGGAGCTGTCTTGGTTTGGAAAGACAGGTGTCTGCCAGGGAAAGCTGAAGCTTCCCTTGGAATGGAGAATGTAACCCCCTCTCCCTCCGAATTACTATAATTTTGCAATTAAAGGGCTTTCAGACAAAGATATGGGAATAGGAATAACAGTTCTTTACTAGGAATATTAAAAATAAAAATGTAGCAGTACAGAAAAAAACAAAACAAACAAACAAAAAGAAAACACTGTCAGAGTCGGAATACAACCTGACACACTCTTGATCAGAGTGTTGGGGACAGTCCAATCGAGTCCTCCTGGAGTGACAGATGTGGTTCTGTTGGAGCAGAGATGATCCTGTAGAGAGGTGTAGTTTTCCTCTGAAGTTCCAGTAATGGTGAGATGGGTCCAGTATTCCTCTGTGAATCCAGTGCAAACAGGCTGTGCTGGTGTTCTGAATCTCAGGTTTGATCCAGGTAGGAATGCTTGGCTCCTCCCCCTGGGTGGAGCATCTCCCAATGGGATGATGTAATTGTATCAGCCCTGCAGTGAGCCTCGATTGCCCATTAACAGCAGATATCCCGGGGGGGCGGGGGGGAGGATGGGTCATGGGAGAGATAAAGAACACTGCCCCAGCTGGTTTAACAGATGGCTATAGAATACATACTTCTGGTTACATCTTGCATTGCAACCCAGGACAGAAGCTCACTATTTCCCTTGACTCCGTGCTGGTAAAGGCCAGCGTTGTAATAATTTTAGTGTCAGATTCGTCACTTTGAGGTGGGATTGTCAATTAACTGGAATAGTTCAGCAGCCACTGTAGATATTTATCCTCCTTGAAATGCTTTGTGTGCACTCACACTGTTTCTGTGCCACTAGGGCTGGGTTTGTCTAAAAGCAACCTTGTAGTATTAATAGCAAATTAGTCCTTAAACCCACCTGGAGCCTTTGCACTTCAGTATAAAATCACATATTAAACAAACCAGATCCTTATATACTCATATGTTGAAGTATTGCATTCTCACTTATAAATAGTATCTGGTTTTTTTGCTCATCTTGAAGTGAGTGGCAAAGATTTTATTTTAACTTTAAAATTTATACCCTGCCTACAGGCTTTCAGGAAAAGTGACTGTTCTTAACTACTCAAGAATCACAGTGCTTAATATTTTATTTTAAAAGTATAAACATTACTTTTTTTTTCTAGGGAATCACTTTAAAAATGAATGAGCTGAACCACTGCATTGTGGCAAGAATTATGCACGGAGGAATGATTCACCGGCAAGGTAATCACATCTCGTGTAGAGTTTTGTCGTCAAACACAGTTATTTTAGATCCTTTTGTACAAACTGTGTACATTCTCCTGATTCTGATTGCTACTATTCCATAGCAGTGTCTCTCTGTGCCTGCATGGATTCCTGCTAACTGCTTTAGTTACCTTCCAGTTGCAGATGTCTGCCAGTGTTTTGAGGTGAGGGCCCACTGTGTTTCATTTAGATCTTAATTAGGATAATTGCTGTCTTACTACTGAGTATAGCTCAGCAAGAGATGGAAACACCAATACTTTCTGGAGCTGTACTTATTTAATCCTCTGTTTAAAAAAAGGAAATCCTTACACAAGTAGCAGTATTTTCCCTTGCAAAAATGAAAGAGCTTTGTCCACACAGTTCTTGATGATCTTTATATTTTTGGATAGAGAATCACAAAAATGGCGTTTGAAATAAAAATAATACTCATGCCTAGATTGTACATCTTTATTTTCAGTTTTCATTACCATAGAAAATCCTGCAAACATGCTTTTTATTCTCATCTCCAGTCTTCTCTTTTTTGACATTTTGTGTGTTCAGATCAGATGTCCAAAAGTAATTGGGTTTTGTCCTGCTTTAAACAGATGAACTTCCCTGCTACATTGTTGGCTGCAAGTTTGCATTGCAGCCATGAAAGGGTTACTTCAGTTTTTTCAGGCTGCTGTCCTTTTCTTTTGGTGAAAACAATAGTTTTCTTAATTGTTCAGACCAAAGTTCCCTCTAACCTACTGTTCTGTTTCAAAGGAAGCTAGGAGCAGGTAATTGGGAAGACAAAATATATATTCACTTTGTCTCACTGATATGGTAAAATCTGTCAGCAAGCAGGAAAGACAAAAGTTTTCATACAAGCAAAGATGCAATTCAGAGAGAATTCTTTATGCCTTTGGAAGACCTTCTGAATTTAAATTGATTTGGCTTCTGAAAGTGAGTTTTAAGAGGAGATAGCTCTAAGATTCACAGAAAAAAGATTTTCTTCCAACTGTGCTTAGGTAGTGGTGATGTTCTGCACAATATTGCTCCGCATGACTGTGTTCCATAATGAGGCTAATAAAACTTCTAAAACCTGCTAAAACTGGGTAAAGTATCCAACTGTGCCCATTAAGACTCTTCTTTTTAATTATACAGTGTCATTTATTTCTAAAGATTTGGGAAGTTTAACCTATTCTCTCTGTGCTTCCCCTAGCTAAGGTAGTACTTCTGCACTAGGTGTAGTTTGAAAATGAGCTGTACTTCAGTGTTTCTGTAGTATGGTCATCTCTTTTTTTAATGCTTCTAATTCTGTTGGTGTTCTAGATGCCTCTTAGTTTCACTGCTTCATTCAGCATACCTGTATTTAGAATGTCTTTAATGAATAGAACAACACAAGTGTCATTTTAAGGTGATCTCAAGCACCATCTTTGAATCCTTTTGGTACAGCTTCTGTCTTGTATTGGTTTTGGGGAGTGTTAGGCCATTTTTGTCTGCTGTCTCTTTTTGATGTAGGAAAAACTGCCAGGCAGTATCAGCAATGTCAAGATAATAAATCTACTGTGAGGATTACAGGAACTGTGTAATTTCAGGTCCAGCAATATTGAACACAAACTGTGCAATTCCCAGTCACAAAATCGTAGCTGCTGTGAAGTTTCCTCCTGTCTCTAGGCTGTCTGGTCCTGGTGATTGAAATTGTTCTTACTCCAAAGGTGGCAGAGTTGAAACGGGAAGAAAGGCTTTTAAAGATTCCATCTACTCCCACCTTCCAGAGCATTCAGTAAAAATAGAACACCAGTGTCAGTCAGGAAAAATTGTCTGTTTGTTGTTGACATGTCTGCCAAATGTCCATTCTTTATTCCGAATTTTTATGTGTACTTCTCCTTACAATCACGCAACAATATTCACTTCTGTCAGAGTGACAGAAATGGAAAATACTGCAAAAAAGGAGATTTTATTTGAGACAGGGATGTTACTGAATCTGATTCTCAGTCTAATATGTAATTCCATCAGTTTTATCTTTTGAATAATATCAAAGAATCTTTATACTGTTCTAGGCCATATGGTGCTTTTGATTCAATATTATTGTTTAATAACAAAAACATGTTTTTCCCATTTACTTAGGGAATGCCTGGGCATCTCTTGCTGTGTATTCACTGCACTCTGAAAGACAGATTCATGGCTAATACAAACTCCTTTGCTAAATCTAGCAAAAAAATTAGTTTAATATTGTTTTCTGTTTATGCCTTTGTATGAATATTAGTGCTGTGTTATAATTATTTCAGTTTGTAGAATCATGTCCTGAGGTGGTTGTGTGTTTGTTGACTCTGCAGGTACGCTACATGTAGGGGATGAAATCAGAGAAATAAACGGAATCAGTGTGGCAAATCAAACTGTAGAACAACTACAAAAAATGCTTGTAAGTGCCTGGAGGCTTCCTCATGTCCTCTATAAAAGTGCCTGTCTTATTTCATCAATAATTTCTGTGTAGTTGTGTTCTAACTTCCCCTTTTTTTCTTATGTTCTTGGTAGGCTACGTGTCCATGCAACATAAAGTTTTTTCAATTTATAACTGTTGGGCTCACTGTTACTAATGTTACAAATTTAAAAAAACAGTGCTTTGAGCTCAGACAGGCTGCCTTTTTCCAGGAAAACTCCACCTTTGGCCTTGCTAGTAGAGTCTAATATTTCCATAACACTTGTTATTTTTTCTGCATGCAACCCTAACCTTGAGATCTTGAATGGTATCACTAATCTTAGACAAGCTTAAAGGGAAATGGCTTTTTTTTGGGATCACAGTAAGCCAGCCAAAGAGAGAAGGGGGGGAAACTCTGAGATCTTTTGAAGTGATCTGCTCACATTTCTGCCCAGATCAAGTCCTGCAGTTGTCAGCCATGTGGTATCCACAAGTATTAAGATTGCCATTTAAGAAAATATCACAATAAATATCACAATCTGCTGCTATTCTGGAGTTGCTACTTGTTATAAATATTCTTACACAATAGTAAATGCAAAGTGGCAGACCCCTTATTTATTCTGTTTTGATAAAAGACTGTTTTTGACATTCCTACCTGCAGTACAGTAAAATGCAGCTTTCCAGAAACTGAATACAGTTTTGCTATTTAATATGTGTGATGAAAGGGAAGAAAATGCCACTTTGGTAGAAAAAGCTGTAGATGTCAAGAATATAGCTACAAAGAAAAGGTTGACCTGGAAGAAACCTACACATCTCTGAATCTCTCACATTAAAATGCAATTCTGGATTCTAAGCATTCAAAACCTGCTCAGGTGAACAAAATGATAATGCATGTTCATCCTTTGGATTAATGAGGATCATTTCAATGTTTGTTTACAGGTATATGAGAACTTATCCATAGCATTTTAGCTTTTCATACTTGGACTGTGATGTTTTCCTTTCAAACATTAACAATTCAGAGATTTTCACTTCAGTGTTAATGTCGAAGTGCTTCCTTTTCCACAGAGGGAAATGCGTGGAAGTATTACCTTCAAGATTGTGCCAAGTTATCGCATGCAATCTTCATCCTGTGAGGTAATGGATTTAATGACCCATCCCCTTTCTTCCTCAGTCCTGTAACTAACTGCCTGCTGATGGCTGAATGTTACTGCTTTCTGGGAAATTGTTTCTGCCTGTCCTGTTAGATCACGCACACCAATTTTACAACAAAGATAACGGAACAGGAGTAGGTCCCACCTACCTACTCAGCCCTGCCTTCATATTCATCTCATCAGCACCTTAACTAACTCTTTACAGCCTATTAAAGAAAAATAAAATAGGAAAGGGGATTCTCAACTTATGCAGTTAGGAAGCCCCTTTAAAATACGACCACTTAAACTCGTACTTCAGGAAGTCTTTTAAAGTTCCTAAGCTGAGGAACGAGCCTCCTCTTTTTTAGGCTTTAAACATTATATTGCTGCTTTGGGCTGTTAAGGGTTAATTGAAGAACCTGTTTCTGTATAACCCTGTTGAGGTAAATTTGTGATGGTCGTGTGTAACAGTTACATGTGGCTTAATATTATGTTTCCATGAAAAAATAGTCTTTGTCACTACAGAAGAAAAACAGATTCCGAGTTGTTGCTGGACTAGAAATGGTACTACAGCTTTTGCACAGCAACATTTAATTCCCTTCTGCTCACAAAGTTACATTCCAGATTGCATCTGAAGGGAATTAAATTGTAGAAAATGGCTACTTGAGAGCCACTGTTCCAGCCTGAGCATACAGATGGCATTTGCAGCGAGTGGATGATGCCAATCTCTCCGTGCCACATGCTTAACTGCGCAAACAGCTCCCGAATTAGAACTCCCCGAGTGAAATCACAACCCCTGCTGAAGTCAAGCACCTTATCTTAATTAGAGCTGTGATTTCACCATAATTGTTCTTGTGTCTCAGCAGATGCTAGAATACACAGAAACAGCTATTGTGGTTGTCAGAACAATCTGTTTTGCAAGGAAAAAAATTACTGCTTTTTGGTCGCCTTCGGTACTTCTCGTAGAATTCAACAAAACTAAAAGGCTTTAGAGGTAGAAGGTTTGACAGGTTTTCACCTATGAGGCCAATCTACTTAAAGTAAATATGAAGCAAAAAGTTTTTTATGAAATGCAAAGGCTTTTAAAAAAATTACAGTGTGCTGACAAATTCGTGTATTGACTTCTGTACTGCAAAAAGGAGCAGTAGTAAAAAATACCTCACTTCCCAATATTGAAATATAGAAACTGGTGAAACTGCAGACTTGCTGGGAAGATGATTGTTTGGAAAAACTCAGCATACAGCTTTAAATTAATACTATTGTCATTTTAGTAGTAGAAGATCATCTCTTTTCTTTAGCTTTATGTAATTAGGCTTTTCATGACTATTTACGTCACATAAGAATGGAAAATAGACTCTTACCTTCCTTTGGAAGAAAATGACTAAACTAGAAATGTGTGATCAAAGAGAAAAAGAAATCATGTCTAATTATTCTACTTTGTAGCATTTAGCATTCATTAAGTCAGATATAGGTGAGCCCTTTCCAGGACAGCCACGTTAAGACTTTGGCTTGATTTTCATCAGTTATATGTGTACACAAAGCCCCCAGTTTTTAAATCATCCTGTTAAAGCATCACTACTCCTTTGATACACAGAGAATTATTTTTTCCACAGAATTTTTCAGGAAGGTGATTCATATGATGAATCAAGTTCCTAACCATTGATAAAGGCTAAAAATTAATGTAGACTGATATCAGTAACACAGAAATCTTGCTTCTCGTGCCCTCCAGCAGGATAATAGAGAGATATTTGGTCTTCACTAATATAGTCTTCCTAGTTAAGGTATTTTTTGGCAACAGTTCAGACTGTATTTATGTTTGATTTCCCCTCTCCTTCAGTCATGGATTGGTGCTCATGTATTGTAGTTTCTTGAAAAGAGGAATATAAAGCAGAATTGAGGACTGGGGTCTTTGAGGCTTCTACCAGGATCACATCATTGGATTGCAAAACATCTTGTTAACCTTGAATAAGAAAAAACTACTTATTAATAGAATCAGAGATGATGTGCCTTTTATTTATGATCTTAGGCCTTCCCAAAGATGAGGGGAGCGTGGAATATTTTTTTTTTAAACTGGGATTTGAATTTCACTTGCCATATTTGTCTTCTTTTATAGTCATTTAAAATAAATTAAATAACTAATAAAATACTAAATTATAACTAAATAAAATATTAAAATAATTTAAAATAACTGAGCCATTTCTGCATGTATAGAGAAGTCTTTTTCCTACACTGTGTAATTCAGGGTCACTAGGCAGTTTTCATAATCTCAGCTGAATAATTTCAGCTGAGGCATTTGTGGCTTTTCCTGCACCCATGCCTTCCATTCAGGTACCATAACTTCTGTTTCATGGAGGACACCTTGCTTGAAGACATAATAATTTAAAATTCCCTTGAGTGAAAACTGGAGCAGCTGATCTGGTGTGCAGTGACCTGTTTAGTCACTGGCGTGGCAAATGACCTGAGTTATCACTGATATGTGGATAACAAGGGGCCAGGGCGTTGTTTGCTTCATCAGATACCAAGAAAATTGCAGATTTACATAAACATGAACTTAAGTAACTATTGCAACACATCCTTTCTTATGGCTGATGGCTGTTTATATGTTTCAGTTCCATCCCAATGAATAAGCATTTTGCTCTGACTGTATTTGCATTCTTGCTTTGTACTGACATAACACCCCAAATAACTTTATAGAGTGTCAGATACATGAGTGTGGTAAGAAAAGTACTTTTTTTTTTTTTTTTTAAACAAAAAATACTTTTAAACATTATTTATGTTTCAGATTGCCTTTGTGAAAGTCTTAAGTTCTTTCATTTAGAAAAGACTTTCTACATGAGATTTTAAAACCCTGGAAAACACACCATGAGGTTTTTTTCCTTTATCTTCCATGGTTTCCATTACTGCTCAGACATCAGGAGTGTTTATTGTCTTAAACTTTTTTCAAATTTTTATTAAAAATACTGACAGAAGTGCTCCTTAAGCAAGACAGAAATGTAAAAATATTTTCAGAATTTTTGGAGTCTGTCTGTTTTTGTTGGAGATTTTGGTTTTGTTGGTTTTCTTGTTTGGGTTTTGTTTTGGTTTTTTTTTTTTTTTAATATATCTGGCAACAGTGTCATTGATCCAGCTGTTTTTTGATCTAATTTGATCAGGTCATATTTACTAGACATTGAGTTCTATATAAGGTTTGCATCTCAAATGCATTGCTTGTCATTCATAAACCACACCCAAACCCAAGGAAACAACAGAAAACTGGGTTTGCCATCATTTGGAAATAATTGTGGTTGTTTCCTCTAAGGCTCTGGCTCTGATTCTTCAGCTGAATAGTGATGACCCTAAAGATTTCTGTATTGCTTTTTGTCTTGGGGCTGGAGAAGGCTGGGAAGTCCAGACAGTCAAATTTACTAAAATAAAATGATAATAACCTTTCTACGTGACTCAGAATCATTGGATCCTCCAAGTGGTTTTCTGCCCCTATTCCCAGGAGAAAGTAGAGCTTTTACTAATTTATTGGAGAAACAAGCTCAGAACCCAAACTGAAGTTTTCCATGCCAGTCCCAAGCAGTCCTGTTATTCTACAAGGATCTCTGTGCTCATTGATTTGTCTCATTAGATTGTTCATAATAAAGTTTTATTCCTAATTTTTGAATCTGGTATTTTTCAAAAGAAAGGCCTGTCCCTAGAAAATTAAGAATCTAAATGCCTTTGAAAATGTGACAGAACAGCCTAATTATGTAAAAGTCATAGATAAAAATATGTCTCTTGACTAACTTGTTGGATCATTTCTGACAGTACTGAAACCACCAATAGCACTGAAAATGTATATTTTCCTCAGTATGTTATGATGAACATTTGCTTTCAATAATATGCTGTCTTGTGTTGGGAGTTGCTGGAGGAATACAAATCAAAACATTCTCAAACCAAGAAAATTTCCTTCAAAGGCAGAATCTTTCAAGACAGTCCAGAAATAGTGGCATTCTCTAGAGTTGTTTTTCTCCAAATGATTTGGGTACTTGCATCAATTTCCAAAGCTTTCCCTTGCTCCCTTACTGAACCATCGCTGACAACAGATCAGTGATAACAAAGCATATTTAAAAAAAGATAGTTAAAATTGATTTTTCACCTCATGAAAGGGAGAAAATAGCAGAAACAGAATTGCAGAGCAAGCAGAAAATCTCTTTATAAAGCAAGGAAGCCTTTTTGAAAAAAGTTCTCCTGGTTACAGTTTGATAAAGGTGAAGCTGGTAATCCATACATATTAAAAAAAAAAAGGAATACTGATTCCTTTAGGCTCTTTTTTTTTTTTAATATATATTTTTTCAGTAATGAATAGTTCATTTGCTCTCATTTTAATATTTTAAACTTGTTGTGATGGAGTGATTTTGTGATTAGAATTAGAGCTGATTTCCCCCACTCCATTACACATTGCAAATACTTGTGGGAGGCAAGTTTTGTTCTTATGTTTGTGGCATTAATCCCTGATTAATGTTGCATGAACAGTTTAGCTCCAGATTTTTAATTGTTCACAAAAGGTACTAGTATTGATAAAATATGACAGGGTTCATTCTGCCTAGAAAACTGGTTTAGCCCTTTTTCTCTGCTGTCCTTGATGTTACACAAAATGACCAGACATTCCTAAGCTGACCTTTGACATGGAATATTATATTCCACAATTCCTTTGAGGGTTAAAGGGATTTTTTTCTGTTACAACATATGAGTGGATTAATTTATTTTCAGAAGAGATGGCTCAGTTATCTGACCTCGTGGAATTAAGCACTTTACAGTCAAAATGGCATGTGAAAAAGATTGCTCTGAAAAACCCAATCAGAAATTCTAGTCCTTCCTGTAGAATTTCCCATTGTGCACCCTGTGTCTGCTGTCTCTGAAGTGTAGGGCCACACTGGTAGTCTGGGGCAAGGGAAATGGCTTTTTTATACAGTGCTATATTTTTGGCAAGATTTGGAACTTTCAAGGCCATACAAATGTGGGAGGAAAACCCTCATTGTGCTATAGAATTGATGAGAAGGGAGGAGAGAGAATCCAGCTTTCTCTCAGACCCCAGCCTCAGGGTCTTGGAGGCTCTGCAGGGAGATGCATCTTGCTGAGTAGAGACTGATCAACACTGACAACCACCACATAGCTGGAAAAATATTCAGAAACATCTTTAAAACAGGATATGGGCCTGATTCTGTTCCAAGCTCTGTTCAGAGAATGACTTTCAGGTACTTTAACCAAGACTGGTGTATGACTGAGGGCTGGTAGCATTGTCAGCCACATGAGATCTCAGAAGTCCCAGTTATTAGAAAGTGACATGAAAATAGTTACTACCTCAGATAAATCAAAATGTCAAGCCTGAATCTTTAGCTATGGAAAAGCTTTTCAGATTTACAAGAGTTTGTAGTGTGGAAGCTTTCACAAATGAAGCAGCTAAGCAAATGGTTATAAGGCTGTGGATGTAACTGTTCTTTGAAATTTATCTGTGTTCCTGTGCTAGTGTTGTGTTGTTAATGAACCTTGTGTCTTATTTCAGAGAGATTCCCCCTCTACATCCAGACAGTCCCCCGCTAATGGTCATAGCAGCACTAACAATTCTGTTTCGGTAAGATTTCCAGTTCCGCACAGAGAAAGTGTGAAAGTTTTGTTGGTGCTCATCTGCCATTACTGTTATACTTATCGTGTGGTCAGTGGAAAATTTTGTCCTGCTGAGGGAACCCAGGTTATTGCATACGTAACTCCCCGTTTTCTTTTGTTTTGGTTTGGTTTTTTTAAGGGCTTTTTCCAACATACTCTTCTCATTAAAAGCCATACAGTGAGTTACATGTTAATAACTGTACTGTGACACTTCAGTCATCTTTAAATCGCTGTCAGCACTTTCCTCAAAAATGAGCAGAGGTTTAAAGTGGAAGCTTTTATTTCCATCCTGAACTTTGGAAGCCGAGTTTGAAGGAAGAGTAACCGTGCAGTTGGTATCCCAAGACATTTTAGATTCTTTTTTTTTCTTTAAGTTTTGTGTTTTGAGAGCCCTCTGGAACGTGTACTGGTTTCCGCTATCTGAGTTAAGGAATTGGTGTGCTCTCTGCTGTCGTGGTACGTGCACATACTGTGTGAGACATGAGCCTTGCCTGGATATGGAAAGCAAAAGGAAGTGGCTTTAAACTGCACTACAAACCAAGCTATTACCATCACATCTTTAACACAAAGTACTTCTGTTTTGTATGTCGTCAGGTAGAAAGGTGCTGTCGATCTCCTGTTCTTCCTAAAGTACATTAATTGTTAAAATTCGTGTCGTTGATCATTTGTTGTTGTTTGCACCAATGTAGTAACTACACACAAGTTTCTTCAGTGAGTGCTGTCAATATCATGAGTTCATGGGACTAGCTAAAAACAAAAACAAAAAAGCCAAAACCAAGTAACTATTTCTTGAACTATTAATAAAAATTGCAACTTAGACATTATTTGCCACAAGGTAACGTGCTTATTAATTAGTAGAATGAAAAATAATTGTGTGAATGAAAAATTTAAGACATTTCTGTGGATTAAATTTATAACATGAAAGTAGTTGTAATCTTAATTCTCAGCACAATTGATCACATTATACATTTTTAATCATAGGGGGTTTTATATTTATAATAGCCTCTCTTTTAAAAGCAAAACTTGATACTTAAGTGGAAAAGGCATTCACATAAAGAGCCTCTTTCACTTGGTGGTGCTTTTGTGTTGAAGATGCTGAATTATTTATTAAAAAGCACATTCTCTATCTGCTTAAACTTTTTACCTGCTTTCTTCAGCTTGCTGCTAAACAGCCTGGGTTTGACTTTTCTTTAAGAAAAAAGTTATATCTAAACACGGGTCAATGCTTTATACTTTTTGTCTAACTTACTATTTTACTGTAATGTAGTATGAATCACTAACAAATAGTGTTTATGTACCCTTAAAAAGTAAAATGAAAATTTCTTCTCCTGGGTTGACTTTATTCTGCAGGACTTGCCATCGACAACACAACCAAAAGGACGACAGGTGAATAGATATCCTCCATGGGAATTTTTGTAAACTTAGCTGCTAGCAAACATCCCTTCTTACCTTTTCCCCCCTCATATTCTGTATGTGCTGGACTAAAACATTAAAGCTTGAAAATATTGTTCCGTTTTTTTTTTCATTTTTCTTTTTAACTCATTTGTTTGTGGCTAATTCAAAATAGCTTTTTTTTTTTTTTTTCATGTGTCCACATGTGTGAGAGTTAGAAAGTCATAGTGAATCTAACTGGAGATACTGATTTAGTTCAAAATGTATTAATAGACTTCCTGTTTTGCAGTGATCTGCAGGTTTTAATCTTAGAGAAAAGCTCAAATTTCTATTTTAGCTGGAATGGTGACAAGTAAAACAGGTCTCTAAAACTCCGAAATATTGTGCTGACAAAGATTGTAAATGCTGAAACTAACTATTAGCATTAATGAAATTTTGCAAAGAAAGACATTGAGGACAGTTTCTGCAGAGATTTGGTAAATATGAAGATGGCCTCTTAAAATTTCAGTCCTAAGTCCCATATTTAATAACCTCCCTTAACTTTGTAACTTTGACCTGGTGGTTGTGCAAGTCAGCACAGACCAAAGAAAGATCTTTTCTCTCCAGAAAGTTCCAAGAAAGCACATAGGGCTCTTCAGAGGATTCCTTATCTTTCTCTTTGCAATTTTAAGATTTTTTGTTCTTTTACTGCAGCCTTCAAATGAACACATACTGTCAAGTGATTTGTGATCCATCTCCAGGAACTGCTCCAGTTATTTTTAGTCTTTCCAGAATCTATCTCTGAATTTTTAACTGTATAAATCATTAGCCTCCTTCTCTACCAGGAATTTTTATAATACCTCTTGCAATTCCATTCAAGAAGTCAATCAGCTACATTAACTCTTGTCTTCGAGAATCTTTTTATTCTGCTGTCTGGTTGAGTTGGCTGGAACTTGTATTACAAGAATGGTTTGCCCTCACTTCACTTCCCATTTTCAAAGCTCTCTGTGTTTCTTTCAGCTTCCTATTTTCTTCTGAAGCTGCCTGAATGTAAACCTGAAATGGCTCCATGAAAGACCTTCCAAACATTTATATTAGGTTTCCATAAGGGTTTTTTTCCCTAGGAGAAGAAACTTTGTTCAAGGCAGTATCAAAATAATGGTGTTTCTCTTGCTCACACCATTTATAATTACCTGATTTTTCCCATTGAACCAGCATATTTTTCTTGTCATCCTGGAAAACAGTGAGGGCTTGGCTAAAAGATATATTTTTATGTGTAAGGAAGTCTGTTATGTTCCGTGAACTGCCAATATATGGTGGGTAATGGCCCAAACTGGAGCAGGGACTTGAAAATCAGGGAAGTTTCTAGATAGTAAAAATACTGCTGATGTTTCTAGATCTATATGAATAAGCTTCAGGCAAAATAAGGGACTGGCTCAATATTGATTAGTTCATGGAAAGCAAATTACTAAGTAAACATAATTGGTTTCAAAATATCCTGTTTCTCAAGTAATTAAAAGAAGTTGAGTTGCTTTTTTAAACTCAAATGCACAGCAGAGCAAGGGTCAGATTTAATGCATTAAAAGTTGAGTTCTGTATTGGTGTTGTCATCTGATGCTCTCACTGCAACCAATAAAAATACATCAGATGTGAGAGAAAAGTGATTAGCCATTTTAAGTTAATTTTATTCGTATGTCGAGGTGCAGATTGGATTACTTCTTTAAGTGCCATGAATAGTGCTAACACTGCATAGTTACAGCTATTATTGAGCAGAATCTGAGCAGAGTTGAAAAGTGATTGTTACAGTTTCTAAGAAGGATATTACATTGCAATTTAATTGTTGGAGATTTTAAAATGTAGTCCATTCTTAGTAGGAAAATCAGCAGTGTGTTTCTACAAGGCTGGCTGAGATGCTGTAGGGTGATGTTTGAAGTTCATGAACTGTAGAAATTACCCATCTAGAGCATGACAGTTTTGATTTTAAGATCCTTGGGTGCATCAGGGCTCCAATTAGCAGCCAAAACTGGAGATGACTTTTATTTCCTAGGGTTGAGACCTCAGTAACACACAAGGAAAGGATTGGTATAATCTTTTAAATTGTGAAGTCAGAGTCTGGATTCTTTCTGTTTGTGTTCCTTAAAGAATAACTTGCTCAAATTATGAATTTTATTACACTGGAGCAGACTTATACTGAAAAACCCATACAGAGAATTTCCACATTCCTTCTGAGTAACTCTGTGATAGTTACAATACAGGACTTCCAAAAAAAGATTTTTTTTTAATGTCTGGAATCTTAAAAATTCCCATTCTCAAGATCACTAATAAAGCCAAAGTCCTTTATAATGTCCAGTAAAATTTCCTGTCATAGAAATTTTTAAAACATACCATGGGACTTCAGTTGGAAAGTACATTACAGATTGAGTTGTAAGGTGCTGGCTTGTGTTCTGTAATGATTTGTGATAGTTAGTAACTGTTTGAGGGGCTCCATGAGTCTATTACATTTTTGCTGTTCAGGTTCTATAGAATGTAGCAACCATGAGCTGTTGAAATAACATCATATGTCTCCATCATTTGCTGGATGGAGCATGTTCATTTTCAACTATCACTTACGCTTTGGCACCTTCCTTTTTTTGTTTCTTTCTTTGCTTGTTGCAACCAATATGTGTAGCTGCATTCACAGATCAGATTTTCACCTGTTAACTCTGAATACCATACCAATAATGATATTGCAGTGTCTCTTATAAACTCTGGTTTTTTTCTTCTTTTTGGTAGATCTATGTAAGAGCACAATTTGAATATGATCCAGCAAAGGATGACCTCATTCCTTGCAAAGAAGCTGGCATCAGATTCCGAGTTGGTGATATTATCCAAATCATTAGCAAAGATGATCATAACTGGTGGCAGGGTAAACTTGAGAACTCCAAAAATGGTACTGCAGGTCTTATTCCTTCTCCTGAACTTCAGGAATGGTATGACTTAAATTTTATGTAAAAATGAACTTAGTTTTGATTTGTATTTGTGTCTTTCATACTTTCATTGTTGTATATCTAGCCTTGGAATTCTTTTTTCTTTTTCTTTCTTCTTTTTTTCTATATCTATATATTTACTCAATTTGTGTGATATTGATTTTTTTCCTCATTGTAGGAAACTAGGATTGAAGATGGCTACATGCAAATTGGTTATTTAAGAGGGTCAAATCAATTTCTCTTTCAGCTTCTAATCAGGGATTTCATTAGTAGAAATGAAATGACTTGTAGAAATGAAAAATGAAAAAGTAGAAATGACTTGTTTACATGCAGGTGCTGCAGGAATAGGGCTTTAGCAAGTTGTCAAGCAGCAAGGTCATCGAGGGAGTTTTAGGGTTTTCTTTCCTTTTCATTTCTCGTGTGAATGTCAAAAAGCAGAACAAAATCACAGTGCCAGTGGCAGGTTCAATGAACAGCAATGGCACTGAGCAGTGCCGAGCCTTTAAACAGCCTCTTGCAGGAGCTGTTTGGAAAAAAAAATTCAAATGTATTAGCACAAATTCTATCCAGAGAGTCCTGGGCCTTGGGAGGTATGGCCATAACTCAGTACAGTTTATCTACGTGGGAAATGTTTCCAAAAATACTTCATACGGGGTTTGCTACAGAAAAGAACTGGAGTTCCCCACAGCTCCTGTGCCTCCTGGACTGGCTGAGGGAGATTTTGCCAGGAGACAGAGGCAGACGAGCTTCACCACCTCCTGAGCTCTGTGCAAGCCCTGATGTCAGGGAGGCACGGGTGCACATTGCAGCAGGGTCCCTTGCAGGGCTTCACCCTAAAGATCAACTTCCAAACTGTCCCCCAGCACAGCACCACTTGCTCTGCAGTAATTTACACCATGGTGTAAATTCCAGACCTTGTGCTCTTCCATTCTGATCTGCTGCAGAGTGCTCTGGATTCATTCCAGGAGCTGCCCTTCCTGCCATGCTCACTTCCTCTGTGAGCTTCCATCATCTAAGAAAATATTCTTACATCAAAATACCCCTGCATATATGTTCTTTGAAGTCATTAAAAAATGTTTTTAAAAGTTTTACTGTATTCATGTTCCATAAAAAAAAAATCTTGCTTTTCTAATTCGTTCTGTGCAGCTTTTTAAAGATCTTTGATTACAACAGAAAATGTTTTTTCTCCTCCTTATGTCAGGCGAGTTGCTTGTATTGCCATGGAGAAGACCAAACAGGAGCAGCAGGCCAGCTGTACTTGGTTTGGAAAGAAAAAAAAGCAGTACAAAGACAAATATTTGGCAAAGCACAATGCAGGTATGAACAAAAAATGCAGGTATCTGTAACAGGTTACATTTTTTGCAGTTTTAAACCTTGCCATTAATTGTTCAGCTGGCACTATTATATAAAGCTAATGAGTTACTTAGGAAAATATAAGTAAAATTCTAATTACGCCAACATTACTCTGCTTGTTCTTTGCTATTTAAGCTTAGAGCTTTGTCAGTGAGAGGCAAGCTGCCACAACATCAGTGCATCATAGTTTATCCTGATAGAGGCTTAGATTGTTTGGGGGTTTATGTTTAAAGCAGCATTAGAAACAAACAGGATATGATTTTTGCAACCTATATAACTGTACTGTGCTCTACAGAAGGCAAGGTTCTGTAGCATCCTGGTTAATATGTATTTATAGTTACAGATTACATATGTGCAAACATCATGAAAGAGCATTTTTGTTGAAGTGGTACAGCTGGAAGTGGAGTAAGAGCCATTGCATAGTCAGTGTGTTATTTTACAGTTACCAAATAGACCCAGCTGTGGAGGTTTATCCTCCTTGCAGTGATTTCTGCCTGAATCCTCAGTTTGGGGCTTCTGTTTAGATTGCTGAAAAATGAATTGTTTTAGAAAATTTTAGAAGTGTAGGGTAAGAGATCCTTGTCAAGCAGAATTCATTAGCTGTAGTAGTAAATAAGACAGACCCTGTCATTTATGAGCTGAATTTGCTTCTTTTGTTTTTTTAATATAAAATACTTAATATGCTGAAACTGCTTTTCAACACTTTTCTGTTGCTTCTGCATTGATAGCACATTCTGTGATGCTTTTGTTGTTGTGGTCTCCTGAGAGACTTGCAGAGATTTTTATTAGAATTAGAATAGATACCTATCCAAGCAGTGTAATGAAAGTATTTTATATTACATTAATTTCTGGGGTTTTTTTCGCTTGCATTCTTGAACACACCAATTAAACAATATAAATCTATATTTTCATGTATTTGTCTTTACCTGCACAATGTGTGCAGTATCAGAGCTCATAATATGTTACTAGTACAGAATATTTCCTTTTCCTTAAAAGCAGTTTGAAAGTAAATTCTAAGAAAGTTAAAGGACAGTAATTGTTGTTTATACTCTTTAAATTCAGCGCTGCACAGGTGAATATAAAACTATTTGTTACCCTGAAAGCTCTCATAAGCAGGGATTGAAAGCTTTAAGTAGGTTTCTTGCTTTTTCTGGTGTAACACCCTGCTTGTTATAATGTTTCCCCTTCATTGCAGTAGCACTCAGCCACATTTTAATAATTATAACAAAAGCTGTGGAGAGTAAACTGGATTTTATGAGGCAGAGTCTTTCACAATACTGATATCAACTGCTCCCAGCACACATTCCCAGAGCCTTGCTCCTCCCTTCAGTTGTGGCCATGGTGTGAACTGGATCAAGAACAACCCCAAAAAAATGAATGTTTTTTTTCTTCAGGGCAGATACATTTCTTAATGCAGCTCTCAGTGCAAATACAGAACTAAAAATGTCCATGTGAGTGAGCAGGGCCTGCTACAAGGGAGTGAGCTAAAGGAAGGATAGCCAGGGAAGGAGAAGGAGCAGGCAGAACTGGCTCAAAGATTTCCTATCAGTTAAATTCCTGAAAGGAATCTCGACTTTGCAGTCTTGACATAGGGAGACATTTCAGAGTAGGTTGATGACTCTTTGATTCACACAGCTCACCTGCCTTCACCAGCAGTGTTACACCTTTATTTGCTTTATAGCAGAACAAGTGTTTGCCAAAAAATTAGAAATACAGAGATTAAAAATTATGATAATGACCATAAAAAAAATTGTTCCTTTCAGAGTACAACTTCCTCTTTCCCTGAAGTCAAAAAGTCAGTGTAAGCACAGATGGAAATCAAGATTTCTCCTAGAAGTGTTCTTGATCTTAGTGTCCCTGAGGTACTGAAGGTGATGCCACTAATATTGCAGAGAATGACACCAAATATAAGTTATTCAATATATGAGTACTACAGATTGCTTTGGTGCTCATGTGAGTTCTTGTTTAAATGAGGTGACACTGAATTTACATTCCTCAAAGTGCTCTGTCACATCCAGGATTGTTAGTCAGAAATAGGGCAACACTTACAACCTTTCAGTGCTTCTGTTTCAGAATAAAAATCAGATCTTTTCTTCTGCTGGACCCAAAACAAGTATAATCATTGTCAAAATGTCGCTCTTACAGGAAAGTAGAATTTATTTCTCTTGCATCCTAGTAAATAAATTGATCAGCAGTGTGTAATCTATTTGGACTTGTGTTGTTATTTTTCTCTTAGAGGTGAGACTGAACTGGAGTGCTGAGAAATCACCCAGTAAAATAATTCATAGTCAATTCAGATTTGTGTGGCCAGCAAATGATTTGAGAGCTGGTGTGGTATATGAAATATTATTACTGGAAGCAGAAACGAGATTATTCTGCAAATCAGACATACTTTATGAAGTAAACAGGAAATTATTTGAGTTAGTTTCAGAATTATAAGCAAATACATTCTTCTTTACAAGAAAAATACAATCCTGTTGTTCTTTCCTCCATGCTTCATATTAGAGTATTAGGCAATTTCATTATGATATGTTTCATCAGTATAAAGTCAGTTTTAAACCAAAGCCCACAGAAAAAAAAAATGAAATATCTTTTCCACTATTAGATTCGTTGACATTTTTATAAATGCTCTAGAGATATGCTGCAGTGATATCCAGATATATTTTTTATTTATTTTGCTGAAAGATTGTTATTGCAGGGCTTCAGAAAAGAACAGAACATACCAGAACTATGCTCTATATTATGCATAATGTAGAAAATTGCCAAGCTTTTATAAAATATGTTTATCATTTCTTAATGTGATTTATTTGCCTTGTGTTTAGACTATTGCATGGTAAAGTTTATTTTGTGCATATACTTTTTATTTTACTAATATATTACAAGCCATATCTCAATGACCCCTGTACATTTTTCATGCTGTCTTACTCCCAATGGCCTCTGTGCATGTAAGTAACCTGTCAAGTGACAATGCCTCTTTATTTGCTTCTTGCTGTTTCCTTTCAAGAACTCCTTTTCTTTTAATAGCTAGTAACACAGAAGCATTGAAGTTCAGTCTTTAAGTGTGCCCTCTATTCCTCCTATCTTTGTATATTAAGAAATTATTCATTTTTCTTTTGCATTTGAGAACCCCACAACCATTAGTTAAATCCATGTAGACTGAGACACATCTCCATACTACTACTTTGTGATAAAGACATTAATATGTGTCCTTTCTGATGTTTGTTCCTGTTGTTTGTATCTAACATAACATGGTTTTGTTCAAGAAGAGAAAAAAGGATTGATTTTTTTATTTTTATTATTACTATTATTAATTTTCATTGGAAAAAGACACTTGCAGGCTTAGATGGTTAGCATGGTAAAGTTGTTTAGTGTGTTGTAGATCATTATTATGAAATGAATTATTAATTTGCTATTTATTTGCTAATTATTAATACTGTGAAGTTGCAAGAACAAGAGTAAGAATTCCATTGTGGAATGGAAAAAAAATAGGACTAAATTCTTGCTTGTAGTATTTGGGGAAAGGTTGAAAGAGATTCTACTTGAGGATGAAATTCAAAATGCTTAAAATGGACTGGGAAGATTTCATGTCCTTATCTTTTCAAGGCCTTAAATAGTTGAGTGTGTCAATTGGCTGATTTGTAGTTTCACTAAATTGAAGCCTTTGGACTTTTAGGTAAAAAGACAGCCATCAAATTGAAAAACTGAGATATATCCACACTCATCCTAAAACGTGGATATGTCTGAGGTGGAAATACCACTTAATACTTGGAAATACTCAGAGACTCCATAGTTTGGTTGGAGTCTCTCCTCCCTCCTTTTCATAGCATGCAAAAATACAGAACTGAAAACTCTTGTTCGTCATTCTGCTCCACGGTTGCTGGCTGCTGTAATCTTTACAAATATAAATAACTACCTCCTGGCTGCTTCTTTCATTAGAATTCAGCAGGAGTCACCAGAGATGATGTGTCACTGGGCACAGGAGGAAAAAGCTGTTATTAATGAACAAAACTTGATTTGTCAATCATTATATTCCCTGGCAATTGACAACAGATTGATAGGCATGATGGAATTCATCCAATTTCAACTGCTGTTGAAATGATATCTGAAATAATACCTTTACAATTTTTCCCTAAATATGGTGGAGGTTCTTTTCTGTAATGCCATCACTTTTCATTAGAATTCTTCATTCTGTCACAAGTTTTAAAAGCATGTCACTTTAATTAGCACCTGTGTTTAAAGAGAACTCTAATTACAAGTAAATGGTGTGGTTTGAAAGAATAAATACCACAAAGTATTAACACTCTGTGCATTTCTCATAGATCTTGTTAAAACATTATTATGAAAGTATCCCTATCTTCAGTGTAAATAGATGTTCTCATATTGTATTCATGTCAGTCACTGTCTACAGATTTTTCTTTAGTATTGCTATTTCTTAGGAATGCGAACGTGAATGGCATGCTGTTAGAGCTGATTTTTGTGGTCTGCTGAACACTGCATGAAGGGACATGCAAATTTTGCTGAGCACCTCAGTAGCTTTGTTACTGCTCGTAACAGTTTTTTAAATGACCACTCTTGTTTAAATTGCATAAGGAATGAATGGTTTTATTTTCCATAACATGTTACTTTGTATTATAAGTCTAAAACTTGATAAAATTATAATTTGTAGCAGTTGTCACCTTTCATATGTGCTTTTTTTCTTATCCTTTGGGGCTTTCTTTTGTGTTTTAGTGTTTGATCAATTAGATCTCGTCACATATGAAGAAGTAGTAAAGCTGCCAGCATTCAAAAGGAAAACACTAGTCCTACTAGGTAATCTTCATTTATTTTTTCAAACATAGCATCATGGTTTTGAAGCCCTTCTGGTGGAATATTTCTAAATTATTTTTTTGTGTTGTGGCTCAGGTGCACACGGTGTCGGAAGGAGACACATAAAAAACACACTCATCACAAAACATCCGGACAGATTTGCTTACCCCATTCCTCGTAAGTAGCGGGTTTCAGTGTGCTGCAGGATTGTTTGTGTCCTCCTTGACAACACCCCCTTTGTTCTGCTGCCTGTGTTGAGCTCAGCTGAGACAAATCCTGCCTTAAAGCTGGGAGCTCTGTAGGGCTGGGTGTGTTTCTTTGGCTTTTTCAAAGGGCAGGGTGGAAAGTAGCACCACTTTTGTATCAAATGTTCCTTCACAAAACTTCTTGTTAGGCTTACTTCTCTCTACCCCAAGTGTTGGGTAATTTAGAATGAAGGATAAAAGATTTCTCTTTTTTAATTGTGTGTAATTCCCATGAGAAGAAATATGAGCTGGATTTAGAGGAAACCTTCAGTGTTTTAATTGCTTTACATGGCCAAGTCTTAAGGACTGATATTGCCCTAACATAACTTCAAGTTTCCAGAGATGCCACTAAGTAAAAAAAAACACAGTTAATTTCACTGCTTGCCAGTGGGTTGTTATGAAGAGCACAGAGGTGTTTTCCATTCATGACAATCTCTATCTCTATTGAGATAGAGATTGATCTGCAGGAATTGCAGATCCATTATATGATCTCTTAGAGATACATCCTTTTTCCTCAAGCTAAGCACACCAAAACAAGAGCATCCAGCCCCTACCTGTCCACTCTATTTCAAACTGACCTCAGAAATGCCCTACGTGGCTCAGAAGTGACACTCATTTAATTTTCTTCACAGAAACCAGTTACTTTATCTGCAGATGCTTTTAAAATTGACTCACTTATACCATGATGAACATGCCTTAGGTTGCCTGCAGTAGGTTCTTGCACTGTGGAAGCACTGAAATTACTTCACTGATTTTATAAGACTAAAAAAAAATGCATTTTCTGCATTCCTTTACAAAACCATGGTGTAGCTGGTAGCTTTTGAGATGGGCCTTAAATTAAGTGAGGAGTTTGGGAGAATGTGCTATGAAGAAATTACCTGCATACTGAAAACCTGATCAAAAAGATCAGGTCACACACCATGGCAGTTAATTCGAAAGATTGGTAGGCCATACTTCTCATTCAAAAAATATGTTATTCCTAATTAGGTTTCACCTCTTTTTACCACAGGTAATCAGGTTTTTAAACTGCTTTTTAGACTTAGCCTTTTCACACTTAAAAAACTTAAATTTAAGAAAAAGGAAAATGCAGAAATGTTTTTTAGGACAGAAGAGGATTTAGAAGAAATACAAGTATTTTAAGTTCAGTAGACCCTACAGACTCTACTTCTGCTTTTCCCAACACATATCCCTCAAACTCCTGCTTTTCCCAGTGCCTGTCATTCTGACTGCCTCATACTTCATTGCTCTATATGTGATTTGACAGGTCGTCATTCAGTGAATAAGTATGGATAAACAAACAGAAAAAAGAATATATAACCCTAACATTGCTTCTGTACTAAAATATTTTGTCTTTTCAGACACAACCAGACCTCCAAAGAAAGATGAAGAAAATGGCAAAAATTACTACTTTGTATCACATGACCAAATGATGCAGGATATATCAAACAATGAATATTTGGAATATGGCAGCCATGAGGATGCAATGTATGGGACAAAACTGGAAACAATACGAAAGATCCATGAGCAGGGACTAATTGCAATACTTGATGTAGAACCTCAGGTAACTAATCAGAAGTGTATAAAAATGAGACTCGTCACAAATCCTTCAACCTTATTTCTTGAGGTGTTTGTAGTGATTGCACACTAGGTAAGTGCTGCATAAAGTGATGTGAAACAAAAGTCCTTGGACCACGAGGATAGCAGTCTGTGGAATTCTGTAATCATAAGGTTAGAAGAACAAAGAGAAGAAAGAAAAATCAGGCTCTCGAGAAACACTAATAGTTTATTTATTCATTGTAGAAAATCTGTAGAAAATTCTGATGTATTTCCTTTGAAACATCTGTGTAGTCATTGCTTTCAATTCACGGGGATCTGTTTATATATTTTGGTAAGTGAAACAACATGAATATAGACAATTGTGATGTTTATATTATTCTAGCAGATGGAAGGAAATGGGAGGAAAGACAAAATCGTGACCGGTGTTATCTACTTAAATTTGCTGACTTGTTTCTTCTTTCTGGATGGATTCAGGAAGTTCAAACTTTTCTAAGAATTTCATAACAGAAATTAGATACCTGACTACATTTTTTAGGACAGTTCAGATTGTCATGGTGTGGTGTTCTTTAAAAAAAATCCCACATTAAACAGCATTCAGGGAAAGCAGTATTTGTAGTTAGTTCAAATGGAGCAGCTGTTAACAGCAAAGTCTTTATGTTAAACTTTTTCAGTATGCATTATTCAAGAGCTGCACAATTCTCAGAAGTGATCTTAATCTTTGTTAGAATGCATTTACATTTGGTAACAGCTGCCTTTGCCACATTTCCTCCAGCTGGTGTCCAGCAAGCCACTTTCCTAACCAGCTTCCTCATTCGTCCATCTCAGCTCATTGAGGCCAACCTGTTTGTGGATTTACTCCTGGTTGTCTGACACCACTTGCCTGTTTTCCCTCAGGCACTGTTAGTTTTATGGGTTTCTTGCATTTCACTTATGGGGTGTGTCTCTTGTTTGGAGCAGGTTGGCAGAGGTGGTTCCTCTTGGTGGGTTACCAGCAGCAGAGATAAAAACCTTTTATTTAGCTCAGGGGAAGGGTGAATTGTGGGGGGATTTGTTTTGTGGGTTTCTTTGAAAAGAAGAAGCTTTGGAGAAGACAGGAAATCGAAAGAGCAAAACCAGAGTGACCTTTAGTAATCTGACTTTATCTTGTCCATCCCTTTGAGTTCAGCTGAGGTGTTTAACCTACTGTCCTGCACTGCAGTCGAGCTGGGATCTGTGACAGAGTTTCACATCTGGCAGCTCTGTGTCACTCAGTTCATGAAGGCAGCTCTGCAATGAGAACTTTTCTCTTTCGCACAGATTTGGTTCAGGAGAGTGGAGCTGTATTTACTGCATTTAGTGCTATGCTCCATTTTTAAGCACTTCAGACTTCTCACGTCACATTTTGGGTTTTTTTAATAATAATTTTGCAATAATGAAATTTATATTCTAATCAATATTCCAAGACACAGTTGGGTCTTTTACCTATTTATGGCATGGCTGAATTTTTTTACATGGTGTTTCATCATTCAGTTTAAATGTTAACAGAATTCCACACTCTGAGACTGTATGGGGAAAGGCACTCTGAAAATGCTAAAGCTTTTACTGTCTCATAAACTCACTTTAATTAAGGATAAATATATGTTTTGACCACCAAAAAAGTAAAATAATAGAAAAAGTTAGGTGTCTGTATTATTAAGGTCTTGACTCCAGTTCAGTTAAAAACAAATCCAGCATTGGTAGATCATGAATTTGTGTCTTTTGCTTGTGTGACTAAACTTACTTCACATTGATTGTTGGAGGTTTCTTCTAAAGTATCTGATTATTTTTTTCCCTAGGCATTGAAGGTCCTGAGAACTGCAGAGTTTGCTCCTTTTGTTGTTTTTATTGCTGCACCTACAATTACCCCAGGCATTAATGAGGTATGGCATGCTGCAATCTGATGTCCTGGCAGAGACAGAATTAAGGATGAGATTCAAATGTGCAGATCAGACTCTTAATTGTTTCCTTGTCTGTAAATGAAGAGGCAGAAAAATAATTGAATGACAGCTTTATTAAGTTGATTGACATACATTTATTGTTTATGAAGTGATAATTGAAAATGTGGGCTTCAAGAGGGTGGATCCATGTGCTTTATTCTAAAAGTACATATTCTTTTATTTCATTCCCTGCTCCAGCTCAGAGATCTATTTCCAAATCATTGGCACAAATTACTCAGTTGTGAGTTCCAGTGCCAGCACTGATCCCACCTTTAGCTTTAGCATTTTCCCTGCACAGCAAATATGTATCAGAAATAGACTTATTCGTTTTGACAACTGTCCTCTAAGAATTTGCAGCTTTGACCCAAGGGGTAATTGCTTGTGGAATAATGCTCAGTATTCATGGAGGTCCACATCCATCCATTAGTTTTTATAGGGTATCTGCTCTGCAGATTGCTGCTGATTTCAAGGATACCAAACAATTCTGGATTTAGCTGACACTAAGGCAAACTCCATTTTCACAAACACTTAATTTGCTCAGTCTTCCTTAAACCGTGATATTAAAGTATTTAATCTGTTGAATTTGATCATGAATCTGTTCCAAATATCCTAAATGTCTCCTTGATCATCAAAACACAAAGTCAGAAGCCATGTCACTATAGCAGGTTTCTATAAAAATGTAATTACAATATCATAAGCATGAAGCTGTGACTTCACTGCAGAGGCTTGCAGGAAAAGAAGGAGCAAGACAAACGTATTTAAATGCAAATACCCTGAATGATGATTCAAATCAAAAGTGGAAAGTGAAGAAATTTGGCCTCAGCTGGAATTTTAAGGACAGCTGAGGCATTCTGCTCGTTCACTATGATGCTTTAGTGGGCTACTTTAGCTCTAAATTGGAATTTTGTCAGTTTTTAAGCTAAACAAGCAGTGAAGGAGGGATGGGAGGGGGCAGAAGGCTCTGTTCACTTTTACAGCATTAAGTTATGTCCTTTCACTGTGACTTAGGAACCCACACCCTGATGGTACAACCCAAGAGTGTAAAAACAAAGATCTCCCAGCACAGCACAACTTGCCATGCTAGTGAAGTGACACTCTGTGTAATTGCTGGTGATGCTGTGAATCATTACAATATTGATAAAATACTAGAGTTGTGTCATCTACACTGAATTTTCCTTTGTATAAACAAATAGCATTACCATACCTGTCTCAGCTCCCAGATGTCTTTCCTTGACCTCACTCATCTGCCAGTGGTACTTAAATTTTAGTCTTCCAGTTGGAGGATGTAATACAGAGATATTTGGGACAGTTCATATCAGGGAGAAAACATTTTCCCTCATACAAGGGAAGAGAACAGAAATGTTCCTTTTATAGTAGTGGTGGGGAAATACTTCATGCCAAAGAATTAGTAGAAGTAAAGTATTGTGTTCTAAATATTTGCATTCATGCTGTAAAACCTTTCCTGTCTTTATTTCAAGCTCCTGTGACAAAAGTCTCTGTGCCCTCTGTGCACATGAATTGCTGAGCCAAGGCCACACCTACAAAACATGCTAATTTATTAATCAATTAAAGTTAAGGAATGGGAGGGGCAGGCAATGGTAATATAGCAACAGACTTTCCCCAAACACAGGATCCCGTTTCCCAAGGTTTTCTGGGCAGATAAGCAAAGTGTGTCTGTGTGGTAGCAGCCTGCAAGGCAGCAAACAAGGGAGAGGAGTGTGTGTTTCCTATTTCCCATTCATGCTTCCCTTTTGAAAAGTTCATTTGCATAATGAGTGTCCTTTTCTGTTGATCCTCTTGCCCTGCCTCGTTTTATTTTACTTGAGCTTTTTGAGAACACTTCTGTAAATGACTGTCCTTTTTTCCCTCCCCATGTTTTCTTAAATTTCATCTTTGCTTTTCTTTTCATTTTCCTGCATTCGTACTAATTGTACATAGCTGCCAAAATGGTGCAGAAAACTGCCTGTAAGTACCAGCTAGGGGCTCACAAGGTAGTCCTGGTTATTGCAGTAGTTCTAGAATGTAGATATGCTTGTTCCCATTCAACATTACTTTTGCCATTGGAGTCAAAATTTAATGTAATAATGATTTTTGATATCTGCACTAAAATTACCTGATAGTGAAAAAAGAGGCTATGGAGTAAAATTTCTGCTCTTACAGATATGTGTCTGAACACTGTGGTAAAATCAGTGCAGAGGCCTGACCCTAACAATGTCTCTCTTGAGACACTTTAGCCTGTCAAAGACCTCACAAAATGTCTCAGTAATCGAGGCCCACACAGCAAGAGTCAGAAGACAAAATATTATCCTTTCCAGTGAGTGTAGCAATGCACTGAGCAGCTACACTCAGTGTAGAGTGAGCAGCCCTGCAAAGCACAAGACCAATTTAAATCACTCAGGGAATGTCCCAGAGTGCACCCACCTCTCTGATCACAGAGGAGGCTTCAGTGAGATGATTGTTGTGCTAAAACAGAGAGAGGAGAGTGCATCAGAAAACTCTGGGGTAGTTCCTCTTTGCACCAGCTGTTCTGCCTCCATTGCCCAGACAGCAGCAAATGGATCACAGGCTCCATTTGTTTGATGTAAACCTTATTGAGACAAATGCTTCAGACTTTTAGCTGTGCTTCCTCCCTTCTTACAGCCAAAGAATAAAAGGAATTTTTCTTAGGAAGTGTGGAGCTCACCAGCTGTTTAAATTGAGAATTTCTTTCTGTTGAAGCAAAACTGGCAAAGGCTGATGGTGTTTACACATTGTCCACAGCCTTAGAAGAGAAGATTAGTCATTTTTTGGGCCGGGCTTTGATTGCCACAAGTGGCAGCTCTTTGTCCTATGCACTTTCAGGCCAAAAAAACCCAGCCCTCAGAGGGTGAAGATGCCCCTGGTGGCCTTTATGTCCATGGGGGTATTTCATGGATAAAGCCATGTTTCACTCCTTTCAGCTATGGTGGAAAAGGAGAGATTAGGAATGTGAATTGAATTAGGAAGAAAAAGTCTGATCCAATAATGGACACACTGCAACTGGACCAACATGAAATTCCTATTGCACAAGAGCTGGGGGAAGAAAGAAAGGCAGATGTTGTGCTCACAAATGTTAAATTTCTGAAGTTGTGGCCATTTGTTTGTCTGAAGCTTGCTGAACATTTTGATAAATATCTTCTTTCTTGAAGAAGAAAGAGAGAGTTGTGCTACACTGTTGAGAGCCCAACTGCTGAAGAATTTCCTTTTGAAATTTAGTCCCAGAATGAAAGAGAAATCAAAAACTTTGGTCTCTTTTCCTTTTGCTGAGCTTAGGAAAGTTTGAACATATTTGAAACTTGTGGCCTATCCCAAACTTATTACTTTCACATGCCGATAAAAGTATGTGAAAGAATTAATGATTTACATTTCCAACAGGCTGGGAAATTTAGATATTGCAAAATACAGACCACTTTAATCCCAGTAAAGTTGGATCTAGGAGAAGCTAAGTCACAAAAATACTGAAATTTAATGAATTCTTGAAACATTTAGTTTTGTGGAATCTGTGTGTGCAGGGTAGACTTAACCAGTTGTCTTTTTTTAAGATGAAATAGGTGTGAGATTTGCAGATTTTCATTGTCAGTCACAGTAAGATAGATGCTCTAGTGAGAAAAGTCCATACCTGTAGGTAAAAGTAACATCAACGGGAAATCTGAATAATAATTCAAAATCTGCATAAGGGCTTCACAGTTTTAAGGCTTCCAGGGGCTTTTCAGGTACTGTTAGCCCTGTGTGATGAAATCAAAACTCTTTTCAAGGTGTAGTATAACTTGGACAAGACAGACTATAAATACAACATTAATCTTAGCTGGATACATTTAAAGCACTGAAAATACTGTGCAGGACATTCTGCTGGCATTCCTTTGTAGGTTAATTTAAGCAGGAAAGGCTTGATGCTCAGCTGATAAAAATTGATGTCTCTTTTGGAATCCATGAGAAGTTGGAAGTTTACCTAACTAGGGTTTTGGCTTTAAGACACTGGGCCATATGAAATATTCCACAAAAATATTTAATACTAGTATTGATCCATATTGTTCTGTTTGTTAATAGCATAAATTAAACCTGCACACACTGGAATTTTCTACAGAAGTTCCAGGAGTTGCTGATGGTGGTGCAAAATGGCCCGTACAGGGAACATCCCTTGTACAGAAATGCATGTGAGCAATATTCCCCTGACTTGGAATGAAATTTGTAATAATTTTCAAGTGAAGACAACCACAGCACACAGCCCCCTCCTCACTTGAGGCTGCAGCTTCAGGAGAGAAGCAGAACTGTAACTTTGGCAGAGAACTTCTCCTCCAGAAGTGGTTGGTTTCGTTGCTGCAGGGAAGGAGAACTGTCTCAGAGCAGGTTGTTTCCTTGAGGGGACCTGAAAGCTGTTGTTCCACAGTTCCTTGTAATTACAAATACTTGGGAAGCTGAAGCAGAAATAAAATAAAGGTGGAAGTCATCTTAACAGCCAGATAAAAATCTGTTTCCAGTATCGTTTCTCGTGAAAAAACCTGTGAGCTTTTTCACTAGAAATTATTCTGGAAACAGACACTGCACACGGTACTGTGTCTGTACTTCTTCAGCCTAAAACTCTGCTTTTAGAGTTTAAAAAAGTGTATCCCAGCTGATTGATCAAGTAGATTAGTCATTGAGCCTATGGATACTGCAGAGCAGCAGGACTCATTTTGCACCACATTCACCCCAAACCTGTGGGACAGGAAAGACTTGATTGCTTTCCTGTGGCTATTTCAAGTTTCCTGCAAGCAGCAAATGGGTTTGTTGGGGGTTTTTTTTAATTCATAAGGAAATTTGCAGGAAGAGAATTCAAACTTATAATTGCTGCAGAGCCCTGGGAAGAAGTTTTTTGTATCCACCTCCCTCAGGCAGGCAGACCTTGCTAACCAAAGTTCTGATGTCCAGGCTGCCTGGTTCATCTCCAGGAGCTCCCACGGAGAGGGGCTGGCAATGCCCTGCTCTGAGATAGAAACCACAGAGGAGTGATGCAGAGTGAGAACTTCCTTATCACTGAATTGTCATTAAAGGAAGCAGACCCAGAAGATTGGTGTCGAACAGAAAACATTACCAAAACTGGCTGACAGCCTCTCCCCTTCTGTTCCTCATGTTCTCACTGGAACATCGGCCCAATGCTTGTGCACCATGTCTGATTTATTCACATGTGATCTCCATTGCTGCTTTTCCAAGCTTCCAATCCTCTGCCTTGCTTTTTATTAACTCTAGAGCTGTGTTTTGTCTCCAAGAATGTCCATAACCGAGTGCTGTTTGAGTGTCAGCTCCCAGAGGGAAACTGTGCCCTTTCTCCCATGTGATTCCCATAGCTGTAGGTGGGAGAGCCACAACACCTTGACTCCCTGAGGCCTTTTTGCCCATTCCCCTCTCAGCTGAGATGTTGTTGTGGAAGGGCACGAAACGATCCAACTTTTCTTTTCTCCCGTTTTCTCTCCTGGCCACCCAACAGGATGAATCCCTTCAGCGCCTGCAGAAGGAGTCAGAAATCTTACAGAGAACATATGCACACTACTTTGACCTTACAATTATCAACAATGAGATTGATGAAACCATCAGGCACCTGGAGGAAGCCATTGAGCTCGTGTGTACAGCCTCCCAGTGGGTCCCGGTCTCCTGGGTCTACTAGACCGGGAATGAGAGAATTGAGGAGAAAAAGAAAAAAACAAGAAAAAAAAAATCTGTCATTACTGGGAACCACCTCATACATGGAAAACCTCTTCGTTATTGACCTTGTGTCAACAGGTCTTGGCCCCTAGAGACTACCTAGATGTAGTGTGACCTAAAATATAATTATTGTCATGTCCGAATAGATAGGAGGAGGGGGAGAGAAAGATGAAACACTAATTTAAAGAGACAGTATCTTTTTTTTAATCATTTCTCCTAAACTTTAATGAAATGTATCTTTAAATATATGTATTATTCAGTCCTTTGGAATGTTATATTTTTGGAAATCATAGCTTTTTATTTCAAGGGCCCCTAAAAACTGCACAAAATAGATGCTGCTTTCTATAATCTATTTTAATAGTAATAATAATATGATTCTGTTACCTTAACTTGGGGGTGGAACACTACATTCTTTTTAGAGTCTGATTTTATGGATTGGAATACTTTGCTTTCTTTTATTTATTTGAAGTAATTAGTCTAGTGGTTACGAAACAAATTCATAAATTTTTAAAGGCCTTTTTTTCCTCGCGCGCTTTTTTTTTTTTTTTTTTCCTCTCCTAGGATAGTATTTTTAAGTACATTTGTGTAACATCCAGATAATGTGATACTGTCTCTTTGAAGAACTCTGTAAAAGTTTTAGAAATTTGAAATTGGGTCTTGACTCTTAATGCATGTGGACAGTCGCAAGCGTTCATGCCGTTGGTGTATCTGTGTTGATAAAACCTGTAATCTACAGCAAAGTACATTCCGTTCATGGGAACACGTACCCAAGGGAATAAAGCAAAATATTATTCTGACTAAGTTGTAAACCTATGCACATCCCTTGCATTTTGGGCAACTTTATAAAAAAAAAGGAAAAAAAAAAAAGAAAAACTGATTTTTATTAATAATAATCATGTAGTGAAATGTGTTTGTAATTTTGTCTCAATTTAATTTGTTGTAAGGTGGGAGGGGGCAATTACTGGTTTCACCATTTCAGATCTGTGTTGTCTGAGAGTATTAACGTTTTAATTAAGTTGAAGCAAAGAAATGCTGATTTTTAATATGTATGTAATTGTTTAAAGATGCACACATTTTAAAAGAAAATACTGTGCAATGAAGAAACCAGTTTAGACATTGCGATAAACTGACTATTCCAAAAGACTCATCTACAACAGCCCTGTAAATTCCTTTAAAAATGGTAATTGACTCTACAGTCTGACCAATTTTTTTTATTTTAAATATACTTCCTTTTATGTGTTCAACAATTAAATGCTTTTGGGTCCTTCATTTCATCACAAGGAGTTTCAAGAGCAAATCAGTGGCTCGTGCAGTGAGGAAAAGTGTCTTAAATTCTGTAAGGGAAGCCTTTGTAGGGGCACAGCCTGCAAGTCTGTCCCAGGGGCTGTGTTCCTCCTGGATCAGCACAGGCTTCTTTCCACAAAGTTGGAATTAGGGCAGAGCCAAAAAAGTGTAGCCATGGACTGACCTGGCACTTCATTTCCCTTCTTCATGCTCTCGCTGGCCCACATGATTTGTATGTTCTCTGAAAAAATGGTCAAGGGCAGTAGGCATTGCCACCTCTTTTTAGGTGTCAGAAATACACTGTTCCTTAAAATGACTTCTCCTCAAAGTTTGGTTGGCTGTGCTGTTGTATAGTGTGAATTTTAGTGTTTATATTAAAATGATACAGTGATACAGGATTTTTCCTCAAAGTGGAACTTGCACCTGGAATTGGGCTGTTGGCTCTTCCAGTTGTTCGGGACCATTGCACATGCAATCAGAAAAAGGTTCTCAAGGTTGAATCTTTCTCACAGGGGTAATTCTGTTGCTACTTTTCTCCTGCCTACTCCTTCTGCAGGTTGGGGTGGTCAAATTCTGTTTACAATTCTTGTAAAATCCACAGCTGAAATCTCGGTCTGGCTGTGCCTCCTCCCACCCAGCCTGGGCGGGCAAAGGGGTTTATTTCCTGCAGCATTCACAGCCCACGGAAGGGAAATTCATCCATCACTTTACCCAACCTGCTGAATGCCCTTAATGCCACAGCTGGAATCACAGTTCTGTGGCCGCATCCCAAAACAAGAGCTGTACCTGAGTCCCTTGAGGTTATAGTTTTGTGGGAAGCAATGGATGAGTCAGTGTGGGTCTCACATGCACAAGAGGGAAACAAGAGGGAACTGTCAGGGTAATTGTAGGTGCTCATCTGTTCTGGGCTTAGCCCTGGAAGAAGGGGATGGTGCAAACTGAGCTGTTTCATGAGTAAGAGGTAATTTTTGGAGTGGTTGTGTCATTTAGTCCTGGGTGAAGCGTAGCTGATGTCCTGTAGGCAGCTGTTGCAGTGCTGAGTCCACACTGGCTGAGCTCATGGAAGTGACAGGTTCATTCACTCTCAGAACTACCTCTTTTCCCAGCAAAGCACAAAGATGGGAAGACCTGCTGAAAATCAAGCAGTGGAGTGTTTCTGATGTTAGAAATACAAACTTCTCTGGTGAGCATTGGTGTCTGACACGTTTTTCATCTCAAATGTTTATGGCATTAAACAGGTAAAGTAATTTTGATAATTCAAGTATAGTCCATCATAAATGTTGTAAGTACACACTTTTGACTCTGTTAATGTGAATTTCTTGGAGTTTCTGTGTATCCAGCTCATACGGAAAGAAATCTCACAAGGCCCATGAGGGTGCTTCTGCCTTATGTAGATGACAATAAGCAGTGATTTTATGTAACTAATACTTTTTCTTCTCTTAAGTGGAACTACTCTTCAGTTAATGCTACACAGTAGAAAAATTGACCTGGAGAGCTTTGTTTCTTTTATTCTCACTGTATAACCTTTTATCAAGAGACAAAAACTGTAAAGCACATAGTTAGCATCCTGTCTTGCCTCCTCTTTACCACAGTCTCTTTACCTTTTAGGAACCTTCAGTAGCAAAAGATTGAATTGGAAACCCCACCTAGGCTTTGAGTTCAGCAGATCCACAGCACACACTGAGCTCCATGAGCAGGTTTCAGCACAGTCCCAGACACAGCAAGCCCAGCACTTGTCAGTCTGTCCAATCTTCCTACCCTGCTCCAACCCTTCTGAAGTGTCTCTGTGTTTTGTGTGGTACATAGAGGGCAAAAGGCTGCACAAATTGAGCTGGAAGGCTCGTGTAGGTGCAAAGCTAATGTTACAGGTTTTTTGTTGTTTTTTTTTTTCAATCTCCAAGTGGAGAAAGGTCCTCCTGGTACTGTAAATATCACTGCATAATTTAGAGTGCCTCATGGACTTCTCTAAATTTATGCTGAATGTGACCTCAGAAGCAGCCCTGGGATTGGGAAGAAACAAATGTTTCTGTTTGCCCCTTTTATACTTTATTTTTGTACAGGGGCTCATAGATTTGTAAAGAAAACTTGATCTTATCAGTATGCTGCCTCTCAGTCTGACTGATGCCTGTGATTTCAAGGTGTTAAGTTGGTCCAATAAATGTTCATTAATCTCTGCTTCCATTTACCTAATAAAAGTACACTAGGTTACTCAATGTCTCAGAGTGGTAAGATTATTGCACAGAAATGGTAGCCTAGTTTAGACTCCTGGGCACTGCCAAATGGACGTTCCAAAACTCACCACTAAAACCAAATTCTTCCATGTGTCTTAGCAGTGGTTTTCTTTTTATGTGGTTTGGTCAAGAACAGTGCAGTGCCACTCACCTCTAAAAGAAAACATCACCACCTACGTCAGAAACTTCATGAAGAATGTCACTCAGTTGATTTTGAAACTACAACATAGAAGATGAGCTGTTGTAACCTGAGCAACATTGGGCTGGTTTGTGAACTCCAAAAAAGCCTCTAGGAAAAGTTAATGCACAGCCTCACCAGTATTTGTTCCATTTTTATTCTTTTCTATAAGGAAAATATTTCAGAGTGCTGTTACTTAAAGAAATACTTTGCAATGCTGCCAGAGCTTCCAGAGGTGCTTTGCAAATCTGCACTGAAATGCTAGATGCAAACAGTTCTGACCCTGTTCACTTCCACTGCAGATAGTATTCAGCAACCTTAATGAAGGCTGTTAGAACTCAATTTCAGCCTTTAAAATACATGGTAGAAAAGGATTTTTGAAAACTACAGAAAAATATATATATATTCCCTGACTGTAGTAAAGAGTTATCTGTTTTTATAAGCTAAATAGACAGAGGATGAGCTAAAGCAGGCACCATAAAAAGTCTGCTTTTTTATGTAAAGCATATTCATTTCTTTAATAAACCTGTCTCTCTGACTAATTTCTTCTCTGCCTTTAATGAGCTCAGAGGTAGTCATAACTCTTACCAAGGAAACTGCTGCACATTATGTCAAATAGTCACATATAAATCAAAATATCTGCACAACAGGAAGCACATCACTGACCAACAGGAGAGAAGTAACTCCTGAATATTTGTGCCTTGTGTCCACACCATGGGGATGAGTGCACAAGCTCAGCATAGGCGATACTATTTTTACTAATGCTACACAGAAAAATACAAAGCCATTTCCCACCTTTCAATGTTTGCAGTGTTTGGGAAGTTTTCTGCTTGCTGATAGGTAAGTGCACCCATAGTAATTTTTACTTTTTTTCCCCTTAAATGATTTTAACAGTCTCCTACTCTAATTCTGTGAAAGCTGGACTGAAGCAAGTACAAAATGCCTCTTGACTCCTTACAATCCTAGCCTCAGAGTTAAGCCTCTTTCCCAGGCCTGTACATGAATAAATAATTAATTCTTACCTCAGAAATCTCAGTTAAGATTTTGGGCAGAAAGTTGATGGTTTCTCATCTGATCTTGACCTTTCTAAGCAAAAACCGTGGGAGGGGGAGGGTTTATTTATTTCCATGCATTCTGCTGAAATCTCTTAGCAACTGCCATGGCACAATCAAGAACATTAAATCTGGCCACATCTCTGTGTTCTTATTGAAATTGAGCTTGAGCCTGCATTTATGTTGTGGAAGGTAGCTAAACTAGTGTCTATATGCTTGAAAGAATCTGTGTTGATTATTAGCAAAGTAGTACTTGCAAATTTTCCCTTAGCAGCAGCCTTGGCTTGTTTTAGTGTCTGCATAATGGAAACACCATGAGGAAGGGTGGAATTCACTTTTTTAAGTGTAGCCCATCTCAGAGCTGAAAACTGAATCTGTGTTTCTCACTGTTGGCCATCCAGGTGGAGCCCTCAACATTCTTCCCAAAATGTAAATAGATGCAAAAGAGTAGAATTGCCTCATACTTGGGTCTGTCTTTATGTAAATCTGGAGGAGCAGGTGGCCTCACTCTTACAAACTTGATGTTAAGGTGCATTTTCATACCAGTCAAAAAATGTGGTTTACCCCTCAGTATTGCTTGGTATCCTTCATTTAAAAGGTCTCTGAAAGTTCATGTCCATCTTAAGCAAAGGAAACCTTCTGTGATCCATGGCACACACTGCAATGGTCTGGAATTCTGGTTTCCAGCAAGGAAAAGATGTTCCTGCTCTTTAAGGCAGAGCTCTGAAAGGGCTGAGACCCAAGCAGAGCAAGATCTCATAATGACATTTCATGACCAAACTTCATAACTTCATCAAGGGCTGTTTTGGCACATGGACTGGGAAAAATGATGTGGTGAGGCTCTTTGGCTGCGCTGCCAGAGGTACAGATGGACACTAGGAAAGAAACAGAGCAGGCAAAGGAGAGAAAGGAGGACACAAAGTGCACTAAGCTGAGAAGGTGCCACTCTGAAAACCAAAGTGGAAACCTACTGAAAAGGAATGGGACAGAAGTCGAGAATTCTGAAACTTTGATTTACCATCCAAATACAATTTCCTCCCTTGGTAACAAACCTCCTCCTGATAACTACAGTCACCCAGCATGGCTTTCAGAAGGTGCTTGGTTCTGATGGATGTTGCAGGCTGCAGACACAATGAAACATGGAATGAAGTTTTTCCTCCTCTCAGCAGAGCACGATGAGGCACCAGGAAGAAAAAGGGCAGCTTGTGTTCACCCTTCAACAGGATGTGGAGGGGCAAAAAGGTCTCCAGAACTCTGTAGCTGGTCCCTCAGTGATGTGATGGCTGATCCCAAGGGTCACATTAAGGGCTGCCTTCATGATCACTTGATATGGAAGAGCAGTGTGAATTAAAACCACACATAAAGTTGGTTTGATTCTGTGGGTTTTTTGGATAGGGTTTTTTGTTTGTTTGGTGGGGAGTTTTTTGAGAAGCAAAGTGTAACAAATATTGTTGCCCTCTTTCAGAAAGCCACAAGCCAGCTAATGAAACCCTAAGCTTCTTGCTCAATAATTACTGTCATACATGATTTTAATGTCATACACAATGTTTCAGTGTCGTTGTTTCAATGACATATTCCAGTATCAATTCTTCAGTTTTCTGATAGTAAAAGTTTTATTGAAAGTGTTAGCTACACTTCATGGAATTCTTCCCAATCACACTGTTTGTTTCAAGGGTCTTACTCTAACCACTGATATATTAGAGAAATCAGGGTTGCAATTTATTTTAAAACCCTTCATTTAATATAAAAATTTTTGAATTATTGCAATGAATTTAAATAACTTAACATGTAAACAAAATAAATGGATGAGGCTATCAGGTTTCTATTAACATCAGGAACTTAATCTCCACTAGCCTTTAACAGAAGCAGGAAATTGCCTTAAGGAAAAGAAGAAAACTTACATTAAAGGAAAGCATACATCTGGAAATAAATTATAGAGAAACTAATTGAACTAATTGAATATTAAATTATCTCTTCTGGTTTCATTAGAAAGCCTTTTTTAAGGCTTTTTAAAGGAAAAAGTTAATTTACTTATTTTTATTTAAATATTTTACTGCAGATAACTAAGCCTGTTATCAACTTACTGATTTTGCCTTTTTTTTTCCATTTTCATATTTTCTTAGGCTATTTGGTCTACCAGACTTAGTTTTTAATTCATGCATTAAGCCATTCTGCACAATTAAAGAGTATTTTGAGACCCATAGCAGAAGGCAAGAGTTCATATGTAACAGAGTCAATTTCCCAGAGAAATTGCAAGCTCTGTCCCTGGAGATTTTAAAGGACTCATGGGGATAAAATCTTGAGCAATCCAGCCTGATGCCAGACCTGATCCTACTTTAAACCTGAGACCTCCAAAGATCTCTTCCAATTGAATTACCCTATTAAAAAAATCTGAAAAAATCAGAACTATTACTCGGCTCAGCCATCTTCAGTTCACGTGAATTTTTGTGCCAACAAAACCACATAAACATGAAAAAAAAGATTTTTAGTTGTGGTCAAAAAGCACTTCAGTATTATTCTACTACAACTGTAGCAGAGGAAATCCAGTTACTGGAATGGTAGATTCCAGGTAATGGACTTTGTCTCCATATTTGTTTGTATTTGATATATACAGGCAACTTTAATTATTCATATTTAGATTATGTCATTATGCTACTGCAAGTCAAATAGAGACTTGTGCAGCAGGTATTAAAATTTCACCCCAAAATTAATATAATATACAGCACTGAATGTCTTATCCCAAATCTAACCACAGTAAAAAATAAGAAATCCAACACCAATCCACAAAAACAATAAAGCTCAGCAAGAAAGGTCTACAAGAAAGGGGGAAAAGGCAAGAGGTTTGCCTTTGCTTTGACAGAAGTAAATGTGGACAGAAACCACTCTCATATGTGAGTGGTCATTCAGAATTGCTCAAAGCAGTGAAGGACTGTGAATAAAGCACACATAACACATCATTCTTCTCTCTAGAGCGTGGTGGAACTTGATGACTGACCTTTCCCCTGAGCAAGAGAAGATTTAAAGCCTTTGTATTAAATTTGGCATGGAAATTAAGATCAGGCAAATGGGAGAGAAAATAAAGAGGTATTTTCAGTGAACATGAAATCATCCTAATAAAACATAAATTAAATGCAAATTTTTTTAAAATAGCTGCAGGTGCAAAAAGGAAGTAACTGAGAAGTTCTCAGAAGATAACAAAGCATCTTTGATGCAAGTAAATAATTAGAGCATCAGGTATTTTCTAAATTACATAGAATCATAGAATCATTAAAGTTAGAAAAGACCCCTAAACACATTGAGTCCAAACTTGGACATCATTATATCAAATAAACCATTGCTCCAAATGCCACATCCAGTCATTTCTTGGACACCTCCAGAGATGATGATTCTACCACTTCCCTGGGCAGCCCATCCCAATGCTTAACCATCCCTCCAGTGAAGAAACTGCTGCTGATATCCAGCCTGAGCCTTGGGTTTTTTTAAGAGCAGCTCGACCTTCTTTTAAAAATAGTATTTACAGCAGCTTTACTGCTGGCTGCTCTCTTTTGATCTGGCCAAGCCATGAATGTTGCTGGTTTTTTCAAAAGTTGTATATGCTGTGGCCTGCTCTTTTATTTTTAATATCCCAAAGTCACTGTCTTTGTTTTACTTGCCATGACAAACCTCATTTAAAAAAAAATAAATTAAAATATGATACTGAATTTTATAGAAGTGTTTGAAGGTAGAATGCCCAGCATTAGCCAGTTGCTTTTCCCATAAAGAAAAATACTTTGTTTCTAGTATTAATAGGCATATTAATTGTAGTTAAAAGTGAGGCAGCAAGGCAATACTAAAAATATATACTAAAATATATGCTCATTTTTTCATGCAGCTTCACACATGCCTCATTTATTGCATCATATTTCTGTAGACTTCCAATATATTTGTAGTTTTCAAGAGATACCTAATCTTACTGTGAAAAAACTGAACTTTGTGAACAGGTACCAAGCAATTTTAGCTAACACTGCTTGCAGGTAGGTCAGATTTTGGAACCTGACATGACAACAGCTCCAGGGGTTTTCTTGATAAGTTGCAGCTACACATTAGAGCAGTTCAGAGCTTCCAACCCAAACATGCCACAGTTTCCACTGGGAAATGAGGCAACCTGTGATGAGCATGTTTAGGGAAATACTTATCTCGAAAAATCGAGGGTCTGCAGCATGTACATAAAACCTTCAGAAGGTTTTCCTGAATTCCTTTAAAACCACCATTTAAAAAAAAGTCTTGAAGAGCTTTAATTCAAGTGCACACAGTCCTGAAAAACCTGTTGCAGCCACCATTGCTTAAACCGAGGGGGTTTTACTAGATGATATTAAGAGTTGAATTCCAACCTAAATGAGTCTGTAACCAAAACTGGAATTATCACGTGGAAGTATTTTAATTGGAATTGAGTAAAAACTGCTCCTTTTTGTCAAGGATGAAAAAGGGTCATTTGTGGAAGTGGGCTAATCCACTAAATGAATTTTCAGATTGCTTCAACGCAATTGTCTGCTTTGTATCTGTACAAAAACAGTTTCCTGAAATGAGTTCAGAGCAGGGGGATGAAATTACAGGAGCACTCTTAACCAACATAACTGTGGAGTGAGAGATGGGTGAATTGTTGTGTAGAGTATTTCATTAATAAGCAGTAAATATTACAGGTTACAGCAATGTTACAGGACATACTACTCAATGCTGAAGCATCCACCCCAGGGTTATGCAGGAATTAAGTTTTTCAAACTCCATCATTTTTCACTAAATTCAACAATTTCAATGTCTAGACATCTCCCTACTTTGCCTTACAGCCATTTTTGTTTACTAGGATGGATGTAACAAAAGCAACAAATCTGTGTCAAAACCACAACCCGGTAAAGATTATTGGATAATAAATCAGTAAAGATTTATGAAGTTACCCCATAGGTGAAAGAAGATAAATCCCACAAGGTTGTTTTCTATTTATTACAAAAACTTTGAAAACTTTTTTTTTCATTTGTTGTTAGGGGAAAAACAATGCAGACAAGTAAACTTTATAATGGACAAAAAAGGTCTGTCTGAAATGTACAAGTTACTGATCATGCCAGTTCTCCTAAAGTAAAATATTCTGATTCTCCACTCATCAAAATAAGCATTTCAATGATGGCTTTAGGGTATTTCCCAAGTGTTAAGAAAGGAAGAGGAGAGAGATCCTGCTTCCAGGAAAATACCTTGTTGATTTGAGCAGCTGCCCCTGCCTGGAACAGCCTCCAAGGGATTTCAGTCCTGGCTGTTTGAAAGTTCTACTCTGCCAACATCATCTTGTTACAGTTTGCAATTTTAAATTAGCAAGATTTCAGGTAGAAAATAAAATGTTTAAATTGTCTTACAAGTCACTGAGCTCAGTGTTATCCCCTTGGCAGCAATTTGTGATATTAAATCTCTGAGGGCAATGGAAAGACTCATAATAATTCAAGAACCTTTAATTTTCAGTCTTGACATGTACTTTTAATATTTTTTTTTTAACGTATTTATCGGGTTTGATCATTAAAACAGCTAAAGAGTGACAGATCACTGGGGTGTCACTATCTACTTCCCATTCCTGCCTGTTGTCCCAGCTGTGCTGCAGCTGGCTGGTTCTGTAGGCTCTGGGGCTGTCTGGGGTTCACATGCTGAGTGTCACACTAAGAAGGACCTTTTAGAATCCACAAAGTGATGGAATCCTCCCTGCCCAAGTCTCACAAACTCAGTCCTTGCTGTGTGCAGTAATAAAGCATGAAGGAAGGGTGACACTGCTGCCCAATCTAAGCTGATACTTCAGCTGTCAGGTTTTTTTATCTCTTGTCACTTGAAAATTCCTGAACTTCACTTTGAGTAATCCAAATGCTCATTTCAAGAGTTCATACCTAACCCAATTTAGATTTTTAAGGTACCTGTCAACAGAAATGAAACAGAAGGATTGAATGAACAGGTAGAAAGGTAAGTTGTCTTACTCAGAAAATAAATAGGCAAAGGCTCAGAAACAGAGCAGCAGGTTTTGGAACCTGAGAGTTGTGCAGGACAGGGTTAGTCCCATCACCTCTTCCTGCACTGTCACCTGTGACCTCAGGATGTCATAAGGACCTGACACCACGTGTTTTAGAGTCAGTCAGGGCTGTGAAGTGCTGCCAGAGCATGAGGTGTCAACAATTCCAGTGGTGAGGCTGAACACTCCCAGCCCCTGAGCAGCGTTTGCAGGCACTGTCCATCTGAGGTGACCTGGGGTTTCATCAGAGATTTTACCCCATCACAGTAACTTTGGTATTGAAATCTGGATTCCACTGGGTGGTGCAGATGCAGGTGGGGCATCCAATGCCCCAAGGACAGGCAGGTTTACTGAAATACTAACTAGCACTTTTAATACTGAGCTGCACAGGCAGCATCCTGTGTAAGATCTTCCACTGGGGTCCCTTCCAGCTCAGAATATTCTGTGATTTTGTGGCCAAAGACTGAGAGATGAGAAATTCCCAGGGCTGGAAGATGAGAGCATGAATGTTCACCAGTAATGCTTCACTGAGCCAAGGAAGCTGCCCACAGACCTTAAAATCCAGGACCTTGCAGTCTGTGAGGTGGATGTAGGTCCCTTTGTAGCTGTTGCTGGTAGCAAATTGTGGTTTATTTCCAGTTCATAGATTTGGGGCATTTTTTTTTTCTAGACTGTGTTCTTCAGTGTGACACCAGTTGCAACTCTCCTTCTCCTGCTGACCTGCACCTGCCTCCTGTCTGGTTTGTCACTTGTTTTCCAAATTCTTTCTGACAAACACTTGTTTTTTTAAGGGGAGACCTCACGATAGCCTTCCAGTACATAAAGGGGACCTACAATAAAGGTGGAGAGGGACTTTTTACAAGAGTATATGGTGATAGGACAAGGGGGAATGGCTTTAAACTGAAAGAGGGAAGGTTTAGATCAGGTATAAGGCAGGAATTCTTTACTGTGAGGGTGGTGAGGCACTGACACAGGTTTCCCAGAGAAGCTGTGGATGTCCCATCCCTGGAAGTGTTCAGGGTCAGATTGGTGGGGACTTTGAACAACCTGACCTAGTGGAAGGTGTCCCTGCCCATGGCAGGAACTGGGTGATTTTTAAGATCCCTTCCAACCCAAATGATTCTATGATTCAGTGATTCCTCCTGTTTTGGTGATTTAATCCAAAAAAATTTCCTCTCAAAAAGGTAGGTTCCGTATCCTTGAAGGCTACATGGTGATTTTTATTGGTTGGTGTCGGCACAAGTGCCTCCTGTGCTCTGTTAACCTTAGGCCAAGGGGTTGTCCTGAGCTGGCCCTCAGGTGTCACAGACCCACAGTCGAGATTTGGTGATAAAGGTTGGAAGTAGCACTGGAGGAGCCACCACAGACAGACAAAGTCTGAGCCAAGAACACAGAACCCCAGCCCTACTCTTAGGAAAATAGAAAAGCTCTATGAATCAAAATCAACTTCACATCCTCAGGAAATCCTCTGGTGCAGGTCATTGTGCCCTGTGGCACAGAGCAGAGATGTCTCACCCATCCCTAGAATTTGTGGCCATTTGTGTCCCACATTGCCCATGGGTCCCTGCCTTCCTCACAGGTGCTTTCAGTGGAGACAAAGGGATCTCCACAGCTCCCACAGGACTTGCCACTCTCTAGGTCTCTCCTAAACAAAACCATCTTTTCTCCCCTGGTTAATGACAAATCCTAATTCCACGACTCATTTATTTCTGCCACCAGATTTATCACTGATATGCTTTCGGATGTGGCAAGACATAAGCTGCACATTTTCCAAATAAGATGTACTGGTAAAGACATAATAACCTATGATATTATATACTGATTTTCCTATTCCTGCCTCTGTTACTTAGAGTATATTTTTGTTTATGCCAGTGGATCTACTGGCTCTTCACAGCAATTCTCAGGTCTTCCTTTCCCTAAAAGGCTCAGCTCTGCCTATCAACAGTTCAGGTTGTGTCTTCCTATATGTGTTACCTTGCATACACCAGCATCTATTTTATTAATCCTATTGCTCCAAATTACCTGACTTCCAAGTAATTCAGAATTCATCAATGCCTCCTTTAAGCTTTGCTGGCCTACAAAAATTCTGCATCTGCAAATTCACTGCTACTTTTTGACTACTGGAATAATTAATTGTCAGGTTCAGCAGAGATATTTACAACCAGCTTTGTCTGATTGCACGTTTATCATTTATTTCTGTGCTCTGCCCTCTGGCTCTTTACCAGCCTCATACATCAGGAAAATGCCTGTCCACTTAGAGTCTGATGTATTTCTCATTGTCACAGCACGTTGAGACATAATCACTCAGCACTGTGAGGAATTGCTGCTGCCAATTCCATCCCAATTTATGTGTGCACAGCTGGTTGTCCTCTGCTACAGATTTATCACATTTGGCCACCCTGGCTCTGTGCACTCAGCCTTGTTCTCATCATCAAGAGCCCACAAGTCAAACCACGTGGATTTTACACATATTTTTACACCTGCCTGCATGCCACACTTCATTGGGAGCCCAGCACATCCTCGTCTCACCAGGGGTTTGGTGCTTTCTTGCTTTTCCCCTGATCTGCCCTCACAAAGCCCAAGAACTCCCTTGGCCTCTCCCCAATATCCTTGTGCCTGTCTGCCCTCAGTCTGAGCAAACTGAGCAGCAACTGAGCACCATCTTTCTCATTTAGCTTGTCCCCCTTCCAGATATAACAACAGCATTTATTCCAGTTATCCCCAGTTTAACCCACCTATGGCCCAACCCAACTTACATATTATTAGGGGAAATAATAGGGAACCTAAACATCAAAAAAAGAGGGAAGGGTTGAGTGTTGGTTTTAACTGAGCCATTGCAGTGATCTAGTTCCCATCAGAGCTGGCCCTGCTGTGATGCTTGGAGCAGCAACAAGCAGAAACAAGCAGAAACAAGCAGGTGAGGAGAGGAGGAGTGGAAAGGAGGGTGTGGAATACAAAGGGAGGCAGGACAAGGATGCCTTAAGCCTCTTTGCAAACCTCCAGCCACTTTAAGAAGCTCCTGACACAAGTCAGAACCCACTGAACAAGCACAAAGTGAAATCAGCTGTTAATCCACCAAGCAAATACATAGAACATGCACAAAGAGTAAATCCATCAGGTGTGCACAGAAAAACTAATGGTAGTTTTAGGTCTTTATGAATGCCTTGGTATTTTTCATTGAGAATATAAGATTTATGATGGATAAGTTAACAATTAACTCTGAAACAGTCTTTTAAAAGGCAGATGAAGAAGGAAATACAACAAAAATCAAAGGATGTGGTGAAGGTCAAAGTTGAGAAGAACTGCAGAGGAAATTAACTTCCCCCACTCACGGCTAAAATTAGGCACAGAATACAAGATCAGACTGGTTCCACTAACCACAGAATGGTCAGCAAAATCAGCCTTTGGGTGAGAGGCATAGATGAGTCTCTGTCCAGAAATACCCATTTTCTGTATTCATCTTTATATTGGAGTTTCACATACCAGCCTTGCCCCATGAGAAATGGAACTTTGGTGCTGATCATGCACACGTTCAAGTTTATGTTTTAAATATTAGCTGAATGCTTTTCTTTGAAGTAATACTTGTGATACCTTTTTTTTAAATTATAATTTCTGGTCTTTATTCCATGGTTAGAATTTTCTTTAAAGTTCTTTTAAGAATTGCTTTGAAGGTTATTGCAGCAGATCCTCCAAACTCCACCAATCCCTGGCAGATTTGGGTGGGGGAAGAGGAAGGACGAGTATTTTTAGTGTTTCTGCAGCAATCCCATACACTGACTCTGCAAAAGCAGGAATTTACAAGCACTTTTATCTCACCCAAACTACCTCTGTCTTCTGAAGCTCACACTGGAGCAGGAGTGACCATGACAGGCTATATTCTTGCAAGGTTTAATATCCTCCTGAGCAGGCACACCAGTTTTCTGGAATTTGACTCAGCTGATTTGGTTCCTCTTCAATTTGTGGCCACAAAAATCATCAAAGGAAAACTCAAAAAATTAAATTTTTTTTTTTTTTTTTTTTTTTTTTTTTTTTTTTTTTAGGGCTATCGGCCAGATGTTGTGAAGACAAGAAGACAAGAATTAGCCAAAATACAACACCCTTGAAAACTGGCCATGAAGCTCCTGAGACTTGTCTGGCCAGCAGCTGTCAGTCTCAGAGAGCAGCTGCTGCCTCTCTAGAAAAGGACAGTGATCCCTCATGTCCTCCACTTCACGTTTCTTTGCAAAGCAGAAAAATATGATAATCCACAAGAGAAGCAAAACAGCCAATAGCTTCATTTCACAGGAGGTTACTGGCAATAGCTGCAAATTTAAAGAAAATAGAGGGGACATAAAGGTGTTCATGTTAAAACACTGAGTATGACCCTAGGGGTGCAACATAGCAACAGAATTCTGAGACTCAGAGGTTATATCCAAAATCGAATTATTTCTTTCCTCTATTTACATTGACATCTCCCCTCTGCTCTAACAGTAACTCTTGTAAAGCAAGAAAAACATTTGCACCAGTGAAGAGCAGTGTACCAGAGGTAGCACACATTAAAACACCAGGTATCACACATTAAAACAAATTGCCTTCTCCCAGGACCTCAGGTGCTTCAGTCTGGGAACACCAGCTCTCTGAATAAACCTCAGTCAGAAGGTGTATCGTAACTCCAGGCAGCTCATGACTGTCCCTTCCCACTGCTTCAAACAAAATGTGAGCACCTCATGCTGAGAGCAGGGCTGGGAGCAGATATTTTACTGAAAAATATCTTCAGTTTTTCCAAACAGACGAAGGTTTGGCATCTTTGGAAGTGTTTCAGTCCAGAGACAGATTTTGAAATCAGCATTGATTTGTGAAGGGACTCCGAGCCATGGACTTGTAACCAAGAAGGTTTACCAGCAGAAGCACAATTCTGCAGCAAGAGCCTGGTCTAAGAGAAAAAAACAAAACAAAACAAAAACAACAACAACAAAAAAAACAAACAAACAAACAAAAAACCCCTATTTATTAAAAAAATGTAATTGTGAGTTGTCACTTGCCCATGTAATCAAGAGAAACAAACCATTTGCTAGGAGTTTAGAAACAAGAATCATGAAAGGGTGAAGCAGGCAGCTGTAGTGTCTCCTCAAGGAATGAGCAACATGAAGTAGAGGAGCAAAGCAAGAGCAATCACAGGCTCACAGACGTTTCCCAATCCATGTGCCAGCTGCTCTGAGCCACTGGAAACACACATTGCTGAGCTCTCAGCTCAGAGGGAAGGGCAGGATTTCAGAGCAGGAGAGCACAGAGTCTGTCCCCATTCCTGCAGGGAAGATGAAGGTCCATTCACAGCTGTGTCAGAGCAGCACAGGGAAAGCTTCCTGGGCCAGGCAGGTGTTTGACCACAAGAGACAAACCATCAACACCAAGGTCAGTGTCCCTGTTGTCACACAGTTGTCACACAGCTAAGTACCACGTACAGCCCTCTTATCCATCACCTGACAGCACAATCTCTGCTAAAGCCGACATTTTAAGACACTTCACGTTCAGATCTGCATCTTGCAGATAAAGCAGGAGCATCTTTGAAGCTCTAAATGACTTGAAAGCCACTCAACAATTGCACAGTAAGGCGATCTTCAGCTTTAATGTGCCCCGGAAAATGAATATGTGGGTTATAAACACAATTCACTCATAAGGCATCCGTACTTATAGGAAGTGAAATACAACCAGTCGTGTCCTACCATCTGTGCCAGGCCTATTGATAAACCTCCCCTGACAGGATGAAATACTGCTCCTGTAAAGGCATCCTTAACCTAATATGCCTCTACAGCACTGGGCTGCACTAGGTTTGAAAAACAGCCTCTTAAAATACACAGATGAATTTAGCACTTAAGAAGATTAATGGATTCATAAATAGCCTGGAAATCCAAACTCATTGAATTTAGTTCATGGAACAGGTCAAATAGGCATTTATCAAACCATCTGGCATTTTGATTCCCTGGGGAAACTGGTTGAGCTGCAGATAACTGAGAAGCCATTGCAGCAGGAAAGGCTTGGTTTTCCCTGTACTCGGCTTTCCCCTGGAAATCTCTGGCGCTAATTAGAAAGCAGTGGATCCTTTTGGACAGAAGTGTATTTCCATATAGTCACTCATATTTTCAAGTGTTGCTGCTTAACACCAACATAAGCACAGTCAAGTTCTAAGTGAAAGTACTTATGTTGCAATAAATAGCTTGCCATTTGCTCTAGGCCATGGAAGAACACTCATGTGCACCCATTTGAGTAGCCTACAAAAAAAATCACCAGAGTTGTTCAAGGATCTCAAAAACAAACAAAAAAAAACAAACAAAAAAACCCCAAAAAACAAACAAAAAATATCACCCTTAGGTTTGAATAGGTAATTTATTTTTGTAAGTAAAATATCAAATTATTTTATTAATATGCTTTGATACATAAAACATCATTCTTTCTGGTAATATTAGCAGCTTTCATAGAAGATTTCAAAGATAAAACACTTAAGATGCTGTATAAAAGAAAATTATCAGTATGGCTTAATATGACACACTACATGGTACATATTAGTGGTGGAAATACAAAATACTTCATAGGGCATTTGTCATCACCGTGCTCTGCCCCTGCTGCCATGCCATGAAACAATCTACAAATAATAAAAAAATGTATTCCTTGAAACAATATATTCACTGAAAAATTAAACACATTGAGATTATGGAAATAAGCAGGTTAAGTTTAAGTGGCTTTGCTTCAGCAAAGAATATTTGGACAAATGCGAGTCCATCCGGTTCTCCCTCACCAGTGCCAGGAAAACTAGGGGGAGAAAAGATCAAAATCCTGCCTGTGGTCACAGCCAAAATACTGTTCCCATCCCAGATCTGCCTGGGGCAGGTGCCCTCTTGGGTGCTTTCCTCCTTTTCGTGAGGCTCAGGGCTCCACCCCAGGGTGCTGCCCAGGACTGCCCTGCTCCCTCCAGCACCCGCTGGGAGAAATCAGGAATAGTTTCCCATTGTTCAGCAGTGCCTGCTGTGGGTGTCTGTCAGGACGTGAAGAGGGGCCTGGTTTTGTGGCCTCATCTTGCTCTCCTGAAGCTGAGTCACCATGGAACACCTTGCTTTTCCATTGGCCCAATGGAACAAACACCCCACAGACAGACCCCTCTTCCCTCCATTCCCAGCAGGGAACATCACACATCCGTGGCAAAATTCAATCTTAGTGCTGTTCCTCTCCCTGGGACACCCACAGGGCAGGTTTTTCACCCGGAGTGGGACCCAGAGGAATCTGGAGCCAGATCCAGCAAACACAACCTGGAAGAGTTTGGAGCCTGTTATATATCAGAGGCCCACAATAAAACTTTTCTCTGATGCCTGAGTAGGTCTCAATGCTTAAGCAGAACCCATGCTCCATCCGGCCCTTGGACTATTCACACAGCAGAACAATCACTGTAAAAAGCGCTGGGAGGTACAAGGAAGAGGAGTCAGCCTCGGCTCTGTCTTCCCCCACGCCTGAAGAAACCCCTTCAGTCTGTCCGTCCAGCTGCGTGGCGTTGCTGTACACTTCAGTGGCATTTGCCACCTCCTCGGGAAGGCCCATCTGGAGCAGGAGTTTGGAGATAAGGCTGTTGAACTTGCTCTCTGTGGTAGGCCAAGGCTCCCCGCTTGGGGTCGGCCCCTCAGACGTGACGTTCAGCTCGGCCGGGTCCAGGCAGTAACCTTCGGGAGACCTCTCGAAGAGCACGTCCATCAGATCGGTGCCAGCCACGGAGGACGGGGAGGCACAGGGGATGTCCCTGACCAGCCTGTAGTTCTCCATCCACTCCTTGAGCCACTCGATGCGGCAGTCGCACTCCCAGGGGTTGCGGAAGAGGTACAGCCGGCCCAGGAAGTACACGGGCTCGAACACGGAGAAGGGCAGCGTCGTCAGGTTGTTGCTGTTCAGGTGCAGGGCCACCAGGCTGGTGAGGTTCTCAAAAGCCCCTTCCTCGATGTAGCTGATCCTGTTGCGGTCCAGGTAGAGGAACTCCAGCTCCCCCAAGTCCCGGAACCAGGTGTTGGAAATGTTCCTGAGAAAATTCCCCCCCAGGTTGAGCATCTTCAGGCGCCTCAGGCCGTCAAAGGAGTTTTCTGGAAGCTCGCTGATCAAGTTGTCATTCAGGTACAGGTACTCCATCTTCTGACAGCCCTGAAAAGCTCGCTCGTGGATGACATTTATCCTGTTGTCCTGCAGATTCAGGTATTTCAGCCTGGTCAGGCCCTGCAGGGAGTTGTAGGCCACCGCTTCGATCCTGTTTCTCTCCAGGTACACGTGGGTCAAGTTCTCCATGCCCCTGATGGCACCCGGGATCCTTCGGAAGTTGTTCTGGAAGCAGAAGAGCTCCTGCAGGGCAGGCAGCTCGATGAAGATCCTGTCTGGGATGTTGAAGAGGTTGCAGTCGGCCAGGTCCAGCCTGACGAGGCGGCGCAGGGCGGTGAAGGTGCGCGTGTGCAGGTAGCGGATGTACTCGTTGTGGGCCATGCGCAGCTCCGTCAGGCTGGGCAGCCCCTTGAACGCCCCCGGCGTGATGAAGGAGATGTTGTTGTGGTTGAGGGACAGCGACTTGAGGGAAGGCAGCGTGCCGAAGGCCCTCTCGGACAGGAACTTGATGCTGTTTTTATCCAGGTTGATGGAGGAGGCTTCGCAGGGGAACTCGCTGGGGATCTGGCCCAGGCCGGCGCGGTCACAGAGCACGGAGCAGCTCCTCTCCGGGGTGCACACGCAGTGGGGAGGGCAGGAGCGCACGCAGGCCCACACCCCGTGGACCTGCGGGACCCAAAGGATCACTGCCGTCCCCACGGAGGAGAGAAAAGAATCCATCATTAAGGAATTAATTAGTCACAGAGGTAAAAAGAAATTACACTGTCTTTTCCTCCCCTCTGGCCAAGCTAATTGTCACCTGTACACCAGTGCTGACTGAGGAGCTCCTGTGTTAAATTCCTTAAAATCTTCTGGGGTTTCTAAACCTGCTGAGAATATATGTCACCTAGGACAGTATCTGATTAATTCCTCTCCCCAAGAGAGGGGCTTGCCTAGAATTCAGAATTTCTCAAGTGTCTCTGTTGGGGCGTCTCTGCTGCCTGATGGGGACATGGTTTGTCCAGGGAGCAGGCAGAAATTCATTGAAGGCCAGCAGCTGTGGGTGGGTTACAGCATTCCTGGGTGTGGAAAAGGGTAGGGCAGTGTATGCTGAGCCTGGCAATGGGCAGCAGAGATCAATTAATTGCCTAAAGTGTGTCAAATTCATACTTTTTCCTTCTTTCTTTCTTTTACTCTTTCAACCTGATGTTCCTCCACCAGAGCCATGAGCTGTTCAGCTCTGGAAGGGGAACTCTCAGCTCTCAAGGCGACGAAATGCCGTGTTTGAAAACACATTCCCACTGTGTACTGGTACGACAGCATGAGTAAAAATAAACTAAGAGATATTGTTCTCATCTCAGAGATGAGAAATTCTGCATCTCCAGCACAGTTTTTCTGCCTTGCCAGTTCTCGAGACAGTCACCATTATGTTTGATGGGAGCAGCCACTTCATCCTTCATCCGCCTGACACGGGATGTGCAAGGCTGTGGTTTCCTCCCAGGTGAGTCCCACACAAGTGGGTGAACAACAAGGAAGAGAAGGAAGCTCTTGGGAGAAATGAGAGAAGAACAAAAAGGAACAAAAGGACTGGGAGACATCAGCCTCCACAGAGAGGAATTTTGGGTGGGGGGAAAAGCATCCAGTCAAAAAAAACCTGAAAAGTGGTTTGAGTTTTTTTATGCAAAATGCTTTTCCCCTCTGAAAGAAAGGAAATTTAGGTTAGAAATATGAAGAAATTCTTTACTATGAGGGTGGTAAGGCAGAGGCACAGGGTACCCAGAGAAGCTGTGGATGTTCCAACCCTGTCAGTGTCCAAGGCCAGGTTGGATGAAGCTCTGAGAAACCTGGGCTGCTGGAAGGTGTCCCTGCTCATGGCAGGGGGCTTGGAATGAGATGATCTTTTAGGTCCCTTCCAGCACAATCCTTTCTCTGATTCCATGAAAATAAACTCATTAGAGAGGAAGAACTGAAGGCAGGTTTTTTTAATTTCTCTCCCAGACACATCCTGCCTTCTCCTCAACGAAATGAGCAGCCACACCAGTGATCTCCACGTAGTCACAAACATAAAATGGTGCTATTGCTGCTGACTGGTTTTCTGCTGCAGTTTATTAGCTCCCATACAAACATGATCCTTTTCTTCTTTTTATTTTCAGCAAAGCAAAACAAAACACGGGATACCAACAGCTTTACCAACAGCCACCTCTGCTACTGCACTGCTGGGGTCAGGGGGGGTTTCCTCCACACTCCTGCTGAGTGTCCAGAAGGGGAAGCTCCCAGCAGCTGGGCTGCCTCTCCCTGTGGTTTTCAGCACAGTGTTTGCCCACTACAGCACTATTCCCATGGGCATTTTTAATAAGACAGATTTATGAGGTAATACACCTGGAAGCATCAGCTTCAGCAAGCATCAAGTTTTATTTTTGCGGTCCTTAAGGCTTTAATGTACAGGACAAATGACAATTTGGGCTACAATTGCTCTCCCTTTCCTCCATCCTTTCTAAAGACACCACACGTGGGACTGTATTTAGGAGTTTACACTGCTTGTGTGAAGGAGACTTGCAAAAAAAAGTTGTTGGGCAAGTCCCCACTGAAGGGCATCAACCCAGGAGCTGCCCTGGAGCCTGGGTCTGTTCAAACCATTCTGGTTATTTCATGTAGGAAAGATACACAGAGAGAGCATCACAAAAGGAGGAGCTGTGGCCTCTTCATCAAAATTCAGGTCTCATCATGCCTGGGCACACTATTGTGACTGGAGAATTAGCAAAACAACATCGCTTCAAGGATAAATGATAGTGAAGGACTCTGGGAGGTGGAAAGGATTTTAGACAGGTTGTCATTTTGTTTGTCTGCTCTTCCCCTTTTTCCCATGCTCTTATCTAACAGCCACAGCTGAAGGGAAGTCCCCTTCAGTCCCCCTGACAACAGCTGGAGTCTAAGGACAAGAAGGGGAACAATATGCTGCTCTGAGATTGCTCTTTCTTTGTGCAGCCTGCCCAGGGGCTGCCTCGTTTGCTCCCCTCTGCACCAGTCCACTCTCTGTGTGCCAACAGGGGCATATGTTGTTTTTGTTAGGCAGTTACATAAACGGAGGGCCAGACAGATTAAGGATTTGCCTGTTCCCAAATGTCTGACTGCAGGTGGTTGTCTGGAAAATGATGGATACAAGTATTAATGCTGGTTAGGGAGCCTTGTGTGGGTTCAGGGTGACATCCAGAGGGGCATTTGTGCATAGGCTGTCCTAGAGGTGAGGCTGACCTGAGCAAGCTCCATGTCCAGCTCCAGGTGCCCCAAGCTCAGTCACATCTCTGGCCTTCGGAGCAGATCTCCACTCACTGCTGTGCAAGTGGTGGGCAGTGCTGGAATGAGCCTGCTGATAACCAAATCTCCTCCTTCCCCTCCCTGCTTCTTCTCTAATCACTCAATAAAGCAAATGTCTGCCCCCAAACCATATCCAGCCTGTTTTCCTCATACACAAGTGTGAAATCTTGGTCTTCTACCAGTGGCATTTCACAACAGACATCTAAGATTTCTATTTACAAGTGCATCTTTGCAATGTGCAGGACATGGAAAGCAAGAGTGGGAGAACCATCCAGTGAGAAAAAATCCCCCCAGCAATAGGAGCTCAGAGAAACCCCTCAGCAATGCAGCCTTTATGGGAAATTTCCCTTTTTTCCTGGAAAACAAGCTGGAAAAAAAATCCTTCACCTGAACCCTACCAAACCCTTGGGAGAGCTGAAGCTCAGGATAAAAGAGATCAGCTCTTTCCTGTTGGCAAGATCTCCTCTGATCAACGTAGCCTGAAACATTCCCATCTTTCCAACCTCACTCCTTCCCTAAAAAAAAGGATGTTCACAGAAAGGGCAGCAGCTGGAAGCTTTCAGCAACTCAGTGACACATTTGAGGACCAAAATGAGATGTGTGTTAGAGCAAAAGGGTGAAATAGAGCAGTAAGGTCAAAAATATTTGTGACATTAAAGAATAAAAAAAATTCCCCGCATGGATGATATCTTTTGCTCTTTTAAATACTACAGTAACTCAGTATTTGGAAGAAAGAGTGAGAGACCAAAGGAAAAGAAACAAAAATAAAGGTTGCAGAGTCTTAAGAAGGGTAAAGAGACAATTATTGCAATAATTGAATATTTAACTGCCACCTTTCCAAATGATCTGTCTAATCCACTACTGGATAATGCAGAATAAGAGCATACTCACCATTTAGAATGATGGCAAACATTACCTTGATTATTCTCTAGTGGCATTTCAGGTCTGGTAAGCAAACTTGAGGGATCTAAAAGCACACAGGGGGAACAGAGATGGGTTTCATCCTCTGTCATTTCCCTGCTTCATTTTTTTCGAAAAAGATCTACGTTTAGAAAGGAAGATGAAGGAAAACGCTCTTCTCTCACACACTTTCAAACTGAAGAAGTCTTCAGCACCTTCCTGGTGAGTATCTTTCTTCCACCACTGACCATCTCAGGGAATCCTGCAGCTTTGTGCCACTGCTTTTCAGGAGCTCATCCACGTCCTTCCCACAAGCCATGCCAAAGGCAGATTCCTGTCATCTGAGGTGGGAAAGGATCACCAACAGTAAGACACTGGATCTATTCCCAGGTGCTGGTACAGAGGAGTGCAACCAGCTCAGCATCAAACAGTGGAAACCAAAATTCCCAACAGAAATCATCTGGATGCGTTGCTTACCTGGCCAGGCAGTGGCTGTGTCCTCCCTCCTGCTCATGAGCCTGCCCTCAGTCATACGAGTCAGCCTCTGAAAAGTTGGCATTTTTTTCTCACAAGCTATCATTTAATGGCAGGAAAATCCTCTGTATCAGAGGAGGATTAGCGGAGATGGAAGAATGTGTCTGTCCTCCAAAGCTCCCACAGCGAAACAGGGATTGCAGACGAACCAAACGGATGCTTCCTCCCCTCTGCCAACCTGTTCTCCCCCCACCATTAAAAAAAAATAAAATACAGTCCAGAATTGGACTGCTGCCACTCAAACAGCATTGCTGGAAGTCGTTACTCCACTCCCCATTATGTAATGGCAGAAGAGGTGGGAGAGTGCTGCCTAAATGGAATTAAATTTGGGGGCAATCACAGGCTTATGGCTTGCCTGCACTGAACCCTCCAAACAAACACAGCTTGAGACGCTCAACCCCCTGCCCTTTTTCCCAGCCCCAGTGTGGCTCACACATTAACAGGGTGCCAATGTGCTTTGCTTCACTAGGAGTTGCTCCTGAAGGACAAGGAGACACCAACAGCATCGGGAAGAGTCAGCAAACACAGGCAGCCTGCACCGTGTGTGTGGCCTTGACAATAATAAATTCTGGCCTGCCTATGAGTGTGTTTTCCTTGTGATGCAGCAGCTGGTGCATGGAAATCGTAAGGACAGCTTCTGTGTGTGGTGATGTTTTAGCATTCAGGATGTGAATTGGGGTTTAAAGCCTTTTCTGACAGAATGATAATGGTTTCTTTGGAGAGTGGGGGCTGAATAAGTGAGTTATCTCAGCCTCCCATGCCTTAGGTAATTGCATTCACCATTTCAGAGGGAAAAATAGCTCCACTCTTTATTTCCAAGTGAATTATTCTGCTTTGTTTTTTTTCCAAGGAAATAGACTACCTGATGAATTTATGCTTGATACAGCAAGAAAGATTCAGCTGGGAACCAGCTTCCTGCTGCACTGCTTTTTCTGCAAATTAAAGCACCCAGCTACATCGATTTTATTTTGGTTTGGCTTTCCCTCAGTCTTAAGGCATCTGGCACCTCAGAAAATTTGTCTGCCCCAACAGTGTGTGAGCAGGCTGTGCTGGGGGCAGGCTGGAGGGCAGGGAGTGACCCACAGAGCACAGATTTTAGCTGAATTTTAGATTTTATGCCTTTCCCCACCACCTGCTGAAATAAACCCTCCGGCATTGCACTTCAGTGCTTTGCACCGTGGTGTTTTGCAGAGGAGGAAAGAGATTTGCAAAGCCACAGTCGGGCACGTTGCAGCCTCCACCACAGAGCTGAAGCTGCTGGAGACCTTGTGGTGACAGATCCAGCATCAGCTGGGTCCTCACCAGTGCTGGGGCAGCTGATGTTTGCCCTGGAAGCCCTGGTTCCCATGGGAATACCAGGAAGCCACAACCTACCTGATCACAGAAAGCAGATCACTGACCTTTCAGCCGTGAAGAAACTGGGAGAGGAGGAGGAGAAAGTGCTATTCCTACTTCTTTCTTCCCCAGTATCTGCAAGATCCTTCTTGGGGAATCATGTCTCTCCCCAGGTGCACATGTGCTGTCAGCAGGGGAGGAGGCAGCAGGCAAGGAGGATGTGTGGGATTTGGGGACAAACTGGTGTCAGAGCAGCTGGCAGCTCCCCAGGGATTAGATCTGTAGTTTACACAGCAACACTAAACCTGCTCACAGGGAGCAAGGAGGGGCTGGTCTGCACCAGGGCACCACAGTTCTGTGAGGCACCCCTGTGCCTCACTGCTCTTCCTCCATGGGCACATATAAGGGCTGGAGGGATGGGATGTGAAGGACCACTGAGCCTCGGGAAGTGTTTTTGTCACCAGCAGAACCACCTCCCTCAGAGGAGCAGCCTGCAGGATTGACAAAACCCATTCCCAGTGAAGGTCACTGGGAACCTCTGGTGGGTGGAGGCTGAAGGGTTGGGGTTATAAAACTGGTGGGTTTGATAAACTGGGAGCTGTGAGCACCTGAGCAGCCCCTTTTGGGGTGCCTACTGTGGGATCAGCAGCCACAGTGCTGGTGAGGCAATGCTGCTGAAGCAGCAGCTGGAGGAAGGCTGCCAGGGAACACCTCTCAGAGAGCTGCTGCAGCAGGCAGCCTCACCAGAGACCAGCACAGACAGTATTTAGTCCTGCAGGAGCTTCTGACAGCAGCTGTGCCATCAGCATCCACCCCACACGCACAGCTCCGTGACTGCAGCTGGCCCAGCCTCACTCTGGAGGTAAAACAGCTGGAAGAGCCCCTGACCTGCCCCATCATGAGCCCTCCCAGCCTCACCAGCCACACTGCAGGCACACCCAGAGCTCCTGCCTGCCCAGCAGCAGCAGCTCCACAGCTCACAGCACTGCATTTCTCTGCACCATCCATGGCCAGGAGCCTTGCACACCTCCAGCCCCCAGCACTAAGACATCAACACCTCAGCATACGCTGGGGGAGGCTGGGGAGCTGGGAGTGGGAGGCAACTGAGGTCCCAGTTTCTAGGAAAGTCAGGGAACATCACCCTGTGAGTGGCTTCAGCAGAGCGCTGCAGGTGCAGCAAGCAGGGCACCTAGTGCCCTGGTGAACTTCTGCTGACTCCTGACTCATTTCCTCATAACCCTTGGCCCCGAAAGGGCATGGAAATGTGAGAAGAAGGCCTGAAAAGGAGAAGTTACCAGTCATCCTAGGTAGGAAAACTGAAATACCAGAGTGTACATAAAGAGGACCAGCATGTGTTCTCTAAAGAAACAAACTTGGGCTCTAAACCACATGTCAGCATTATTTAGAGCATGACTCATGGCTGGTTAATGCTGAGGGCTGAGCACACCAGAGATGCTCAGTGTTGGGAAGCTGCTGTGGCTGCCAGACTGGAAGTAGGCTTAGAAGCTACAGATTGTGCTGCTGCAACTCTGTACTGTTAATTTTATTTTTTTTTTTGCTGTTAATTTTTCATGATCTTTCCTGCTCTTTTTAATCTCTAGGAACTCAGAGAAGCCAGCAGTCAACAGAGCAGTGGAGAGACAAGACCAGAAAGCTACAGCAATATGCTGCCACTGAAAATAATAAAAAAAAAATCAATAGATGTTTATATCCGATCTTCCACCAAAATAATTTGGAGAATTGAGTCCTGATTGAAGGAACCCACTCTGCTCTAGAGGTGTGTGCTGTGGGGACATAAACCTTGGCACAGCTTCATCAGCTGGCAGTGAGGACAAGTCAGCCTTGCAGGGCAATCCTGTGCAGACTCGGTGCAAAAATTGCTTCTAAAACTCATTTCTTCATGGCCAGGGGCATTTCATGTGATGGTGACTTAAGGATCTCTAGGTAGCTCTTATCTCTAATATACATTAATATGATTTTAAATTATCACTGGTGACTCCTTCTTGCAGATTAAAATACTCCCATTATTTTCCAAGTTTGTCCAAGAACAGCTGGTGGGACTCATTTTACCTAACTGGGGGTGAGAGGTCTCATCTCACCCACTTTAGCCACTTACCTGTGGCACCACCATGGCCCTCAGCAGGGCTCACTTTCTCTGACAGAGGATGGCAAGACAGCCCAGGACATGCAGCTCTGATGACCCCAGTGCTGGATTAGCTGGAACCCGGGCATTGCACATCCAAGTGCTGTCTTCCTCAGAGCAGTGAAGGAGCAGAGCTGCTGGCCTGACCCTGGTGGCTGGATATCTTCACTCCCCTGCCTTTTATCTGCATCAGCTGCTTGCATTCATGGGACCAGTGCTGGGGGTGACCTCCTCATGCCACAGAGCACCCGAGCCCCTCCACCTTCCCCAGGCTTTGGTTTCCTGAGCTCCTGTAGAGCGGTCACTGCTCAGTGCACACTTCCCCTCTTGTCACAGCCACAGCTGTATCACTCAGCTGAGCCTTTCCTGTGCTGTCATCACCAGGGTGACCTTTGAAGGAGCTGCCTCAGCGTTTCTCGGCAGAGCTCCCGCTGTCAGCACTGCCTGTGGGACCAGGTTTTCACACAGGACGGTCACACAGAGCCACAGCTGGGCTGAGTTTGGGGCAGGAGGTGTCCTGTGGTAGGATTACAGAACTGTAAGCAGACAGGATGGATCAGTGTGGCCGTGCTGGGGTTTGCAGCTGCAGCACAGCCTGTGCCGCCACCAGAAATAGCACTTGGTACATGTGTGATGTGGCTGCTCACAGGAAATGCAGAAACAGCTGAGGGGACAACCAAGACTTAAAGAGCAAGCAGTGAAGAGCTTTCCCTTGCTCAGAAGAGACGACAGATTTCTGTCTGCAGGCAGGGGTTTCATTTTTGTGTAGACTGGGGTTTTAGCTTTCATGTTTTTCAGATTCTGTGTACATAGGTGTGTAGCTCTGAGCTTCATATTAAGTGTCAGTAAGTCCCCTTCACAGGGTAGGTCGACAAAACAATCGCTTTCCAACTTGAAACCAAGGACAAGCCTTATAAGCTTCAGGTCCAAAAGGTGTAAACAACAGAGAGGTGAAGAGAGCAACAAGAATAATGGAACTTCATAACCTGAAGCTGTAATTCGACAATTAGCCCCGATATGCAAACAAAACAAAACTTACAAAAGTGAGAAACCTCATGACTGATTGTCCATTTTGGGTCCATCTTGAGCGTAGCCCTGGCCAGGCTCTTGTACTGCCCAAGGTGTATCCTAAAGGCCTTTTAATAAATATCTACATTATTCTTTTAGCTCTGTCCAGTCTCTGTTCCAGGTCAGCCTCCCCAAGGCATCAAGGCCCCCAAACTTTGCTCAGGCATTAAGATCCAGAGCTCCCTCAGGCTGCTGTGCCCTGTCCTTGGCAGTCTGCCTTCTCCTGGTCCCAGCCCTGCAGAAGACCAGCACCATTTCCAGACATCCCTGGGACACAAGAGCTGCTGTGTTTCCTCCCACGAGGTCGTCCCTGTGTATCCTCAGCCAGGAGGGCCTCAAGCTCACCCCAGCCCCATTCACCCTCCCTCCTGAGCCATGTCCCCACCACACACACACACGGGCTGCCATCACAGAGTGCTCAGAGTGGGGACAGGTTCCTGATGGACACCTGACTGGGGTCTGAGAGCATGTCACAATGCCCAAACCCAGCCCAAGGGCACAGCAGCTGGCAGCTGCCTCGCAGCAGGCTGCCTGCAGGAGGAATCCTGCAGGAGGATTCTCCACCACCTGCTCTGTGGATGAGACAAGGCAGCCAGCAGCAGCGCTTGGCAAGAAATAGCCACCAAAAAGCCACTTACCATGTAGTAGGTGATGATTTAAAGCCAATAAAACAGCAGGAAGAAGAGAGGGTCAAGCTGGGCACCAGAACTCAGCCCCAGCCCGGGTGCTGCCCGATAGCAAAGCCGTGCTGCAGGAGCCTGCAGCTGCAGCAGGAGCATTTTCTGAAAGGGAACAGCACACTCTAGGGTAGGCAGCCTGAAGCAGATGCAGTGCAAGCAAACCACGGATGAGTTCACTCATCTGTCAGCCCAAACCTCTGCCAGCAGCCCTGTAAGACATCACACAGACCCCACACAGAGAGGACAAGGAGCCCTGGGGATGGTGTGTAGCTCCATCAAGGTCAAATCCTCCCACTGCTTGGCAAGGGTGGGTCAGAGATCCTCTCCAAGTCTGTCCAGGCCACTGGATTTTATATCAAACTATGAGGTCTCCCCCAGCCCATCCTGCAAATGTGGGTTCATGTCTCTCTCATACCAATCAAACAGAAACATTTCCAGAAAATAGGAGCAGTGAGGGCTGCTCTGTAGGGAGGGGCTGGGTGTTTGCCATGGAAGCAAGCTCCTGCTTCCCACTGCAGTACCTGTGTATGGATGCAGTGCTGAAAATCAACATCATTTGGGGTGCTGGATAACTCTCCACAACACCCAGAGCAGTCTTGGGGAAGGGGAGGGAAGCTGGGCTCAGATCTGTATTAATTAAAACTGAAAAGGGACTTGAATCCATATTTCCCACACCCACTCTGTGACTCTTGGCCTTGGCTAAGCCTGGCCAGCCGTGCTCAGGGTTCTCTGTTCAGGGAAAAAACCATTGCTGTTGGAGCCTGAACAGGGCTGCATCATCTTCCTCTGCAGGGTGAGGGAAGCAGAATATGTGGCGTAAACGTGATGGGGCATGCACAGCCAGGGAGCCCTGGGAGTGTGTGGGTCATGCCACATTTTCCAGCAGCTGGGGAGCTGCTCTGCTCTGCTCAGGTCCATCTGTGGGGCCATTTCTATCCTGTGTAAGTGTGGCAGGATGCTTCCCCCACACCCCCTCATGCTTTGACCTGGAGTGTGGTCAAGCAACTCAGTGGACAACGTCCTATTTGCAAATCTGCCAGGGTGTATTGAGAGGGGAGCCTGTGTGTTGTTCTGGTGTCATGTTATGCTAAAAATCAGTCTGGCACACCAACCCCAAATCAACATCCT